>NC_089227.1:47838825-48155949 GCF_963924675.1 Phocoena phocoena
ACATTGTTGTACATGTCTCTTTTTGAATTACAGTTTTCTCAGGGTATATGCCCAGTAGTGGGATTGCTGGGTTATATGGTAGTTCTATTTTTAGTTTTTTAAAGACCCTCCATACTATTCTCCATAGTGGCTATATCATACAGCGTGAAGTAAGTCAGAAAGAGAAAAACACCATATGCTAACACATATATACAGAATCTTAAAAAAAAAAAATGGTTCTGATGAACCTAGGGGCAGGACAGGAATAAAGACACAGACATAGAGAATGGACTTGAGGACATTGGGAGGGGCAAGGGTAAGCTGAGATGAAGTGAGAGAGTGGCACTGACATATATACACTACCAAATGTAAAAGAGATAGCCAGTGGGAAGCAGCCTCATAGCCAAGGGAGATCAGCTCGGTACTGTGTGACCACCTAGAGGGGTGGGATAGGGAAGGTGGGAGGGAGACACAAGAGAGAGGGGATATATGTATACATATAGCTGATTCACTTTGTTATACAGCAGAAACTAACACACTGTAAAGCAATTATACTCCAATAAAGATGTTAAAAGAAAAAAAAAAGACACTGGGAAAAAAAAAAAAGAGAAACTTTTTGTTTTGAGTATCAAGGGACGAAACAAATGTTATATTTTTGTTTCCTAATCAGAGAGTTTTAAGATTGAAGAAATATACCCTTTAAAAGTATCATGGTTTAGGGACTTCCCTGGTGGTCCAGTGGGTGAGACTCCGTGCTTCCTCTGAGTTCGATCCCTGGTCAGGGAACTAGATCCCACATGCACGGCACAACTAAAAAGAAGTCCACATGCCTCAACTAAGAGCCGGTGCAGCCAAAATAAATAAATATATTAAAAATATTTTTTTTAAATAAAGTAACTAAAACAAAAGCCATGGTTTAACATTCACATGGTAGACTTTAATTTCTAAATGATTTTGCTTGGAATCAATACTGAAGAATTCTTTCTGCAAAGTACAGGATAATAGCTGAGTAACCATGTTTTGTAACAACTAACAGAACCAGGAAATTGTATTTCCTTGATCATTTTAGAGACAGGCATGCACCTACACTTTATGCATGGTTCTTCATATTAATTGAGACACAAAATAATTATTCATAAGTTTTACATAGGAGGCTTGAATCTGACTACTGAAAACAGTAGAAAACAACTGTTATCTTTAGTCACTAAGAATAACACCTCACTAATATAATTATTAATGAATCCTAAGGAGAAAAATGAAATAATAACTCAACATTTTTAAAAGGCAATTTTCTGGAGATCTATTCTTACATACTTTTTTAAACACGTGTCCTTTACATGTATCTGGTGGGGCTTTTTTATAAGCTACAATGACACCAGCATTCTCCAATCAGAAAGCCTCATGATCAGGTTCCCATAGACATATCCACTAGATAGTACTACAGTGTGGCTATTCAAGGAATTATGAGGCTGGCCTTCTCTTTTCTAGACATAGCTATTACTGCTATCACTGATGGAATGTAAATAAAGAGTAAATTCAGATGAACACTTTCATTACAGTGTAAGGACATCAGAAGAGCACAAACTGTACACAGATACGTTAGACACCTGTAATGCCATTCAGTTAGTGAATCTCATGTTGAAAACATACCTGATTTCTTTCTGTTTCTCTTCTCTTTTTCCTAGGAGATGATACTTCCTCTTTCACTTTTCCTTCCTGTTAGATCATTCTACTTCTGATCCTAGGCCACATAATAACTTTCAACTCTGTATATTTTCTCTTAACTCTGGGTTTCAAGCCCACAAATACATTCTCAGGTCTAAGCTATTCTCCTTGCCTTCACCTGAGTGTTCTTTCAGTGAAGATCCCTGCATTCTCCTAACAGGCATCCCCAACTAGACTTTCCTGTGTTTTTAGCCACCTAGCACCTTCCTCAGGTTCCCTAAGGCTAAGCTTACTCCCATCTCAACTTGCCTTACCTAGACACCCACCCCAGCTACCTCTCAGCTCTTCTTCCCTTCCTTTGTTTCCTGGAACCTACAGGACTTGGATAGACTCCCAGGTGGCTCATAATCCTGACTTCTGCTTCGAAAACCTTCTTAAGTGGAATATTATTCACATCAACATATTAGACTTAGTGTATAAAGAAATCTTATTCTGTAATATTGTAATTTTTGTAATAATATTCATATACTTAAAATACCACACGCATATACTTTTAAACACATATTTTTGAACAGTTTGAAGCCTCCCCATAACCATTCCCCAATGGTTTCAGTATGAAAAGCAATTTTCACTTCCACAAAGTATTTTGAAGAGCTAGCTATTTCCTGTGTAATAGATCAACATCAGTATTTACCATAGGTGAAGCCACTTTAAAAGTTCTCCTTTCTAAAAAGCATGGCTTGTGAGGTTCACACGAATACTAGAACACTTCAAATAATTTTGTCGATGACTAACTTTTAGAGTAGACATACTTGAATAATGCCACTTAGAAAGAACACTAAAGTTTCATTTGTTTGTTTTTCAAATGTGCCTCTAGAGAAAGAGAGAATAATATCAGATTTTTATGAATTTCTCTGTCTTTAATACATTTAGAAAACTTCTCATGTAGGTAGACTTCAGCTTTCAGAAGCCAGTAAAAATTAACTCCTTTTGAACTGATGATCAAAAAACACTAATCAAAAACATAATACAGAAATGAAAGATAATTAATTCTAAATAAATAAGGCTAACAAATCAAAATAAAATTTGTGTTTCAACTGATTAAAAATGTTGCAAAAATCCCTCAAAGCATCATTTTATTCTCCTCATACAAGGATTCTTCGTGGGAGTCACATGGCAATTAGATCTGTTAAGAATCTCAGAACATTTCTTTTCAACGTATTATAGGACACAAAGGTTCTTATTCACTGAAAGATTTAATACCTTTTGACTTTCAACTTTTCTGCCTTTATATAAATGCCTATCACTGTAATGGTTATTCAGTATAACAGAGGAAAAGACCATTTTGAGAATCTGCCTGCCAATGCAGGGGACATGGGTTCTAGCCCTGGTCAGGGAAGAGCCCACATGCCGTGGAGCAACTAAGCCTGTGCACCACAACTACTGAGCCTGTGCTCTAGAGCCCGCGCGTCACAACTACTGAAGCCTGTGCACCTAGAGCCCATGCTCCGCAACAATGAGAAGCCCGCGCGTGGCAACGAAGAGTAGCCCCTGCTCGCTGCAACTAGAGAAAGCCCGCGTGCAGCAATGAAGACCCAATGCAGCCAAAAATAAATAAATTCTTTTTTTAAAAAAAGAAGAGCTTCAAATTTTCTATCTCAAAAATAAAGATTTTTCTTTTAATAGTTCAAAGGAATAGGTACATAAAGATTCAAATTTTAATTATAATTCAGGCTAAGTCCTTGTTTACAACAGCCTTCCTGAATTCAAGTGCAAGTACACTTCCAGATCTAAACAATATGGGCCCCCTGAGACATGTGAATTCCAGACTAGCCTCCCATCAGTCAAAATTCTTATCTGTAAAACATCAAATTACCACAGCAACAATAACAGATCTGGAAATCATTTTCTCACCATCTGTTTACATCAGAAACAAATTATCAAACTGAGGATGTTAAGACACAAGGCCCTAGACAAGAGAATTATGATGACAAGATTAAACATATAAATATATATATATATATATATGATATAGATATATATCAAAATCACCCTTTGAAATTATATTGTCTCCACTGAGTACAATGTCATTTCCTTTAATCAAAATGGCAAGTCAGTTCTAATAAAAGTTAATTAAAGCAAATAGATTGTATCACTTTTTAAAACATAATATACAGATACAGTTTAGAATCAGCAAAAAGAAACTGGCCTCAGAGTTCTAACTCTGTAACTGAACTAACTGTGTAACTTTGACATGGTCAATTAATCTATCTGCATCACTTACTTTAGCTGGCTACCTACCTTACAGTGAAGTTGAGGCAGCAAACAAGATAACATGCATGAAAACCCTTCCTAAATTGCTCTTTTATAAACGTTAGTAATCAGTCCAAAAGCTACAAGTTTTATTTCCAATAGGTGGTAAGTTTTCACCTGGGTAAAGGAAAAAAAATCAAATAAATTCAAGTTATTTAGGCTATAAGAAGAGTACACAGAAAAAGTATCAAATACTACATTAAAAATTTAAGACTTTTTAAAAATAAAAATTTCTAATCAATGTTAGAAAGGAATGGCTACTAAGAGATATCACAAGTAGAGAGTAAAAATATGTGTATGTTAAGTGTATATGCAAAAATCCACATGAGATTATTACAGTCATGAAAAAATAGCTTTTTTAAGACCTGCTAGGCCTGTCCATGAGTGCAATGAAATGTGACAGAACAAACTTCTTGTCTCATTCCACAAACACTTCCTGAACACCTATCATGGGAAAAACACTATGATGGGTGCTGAGAAAGAGTAAGATGAGTAAGAGGAAATTCTCCTGCACTCCTCATGGAAAGGCTGTATCACCATGGCATGCCTAGCCTTAACATAAGAATAAGGTAACTTGACTGGTTTTGCCAAAGAGTAATCAAATTCTTCCTGTTCTGTAAAGTAGTACATTTCAAATAATAGTACAGCTCATCAACATTTTCTTTTGGGATAGGGTATTTGTTGGGTTTAGTTCATCTGTTCATTAGCAAATATTCATTGAGCCTCTAATAATTACAACGGATGTGTCTCAAAGGAAATCTTAACTCTAAAACTAAACAACGTGGACATAATGCACAACTAAAGTATTTGGTGTTTTCTTTTGAGTTCCTTTTTCAGTAAGAAGAAGAAAATTAAAAAAAAATAGTGGTAACATTATTCTTCAATATTGAAATCTAGCTACAACTGGTAGACTGAAAAGAGTGAACTAATGCCACATCTATCCTGCCTGTCCATCTCTCATCCATCTATGGTGATTGTCCCATTTCTACACAATAGACCACACTAATAAAGCAGTGAGTGAACACAGGATGGCTTTCAGGATGAAATAACTGAAGCGTAAGCTCTTAGATTCTGATTGCAGACAGCCCCAGGTACACACAAAGCAGGTTTTTGCCAAGAAATACAGTGCAAGCTGTTGACACTCTGTTTCCTTCAATATGAAAACCTCCCCAACAACTCAAGGTCACAACCAATCATCTACTATTTAGAGTTCAAACTACAGCATTGTTTAGAATATAGTCCAAGTAGGTTCCAGGAGATTAAATAACATAGCCACGATAAGAGAAGAGGAGCAAGGAACAAAATAAGGGTATGTAACCATCTTCATACAGAGTTCTTATAAAATGGATAAGCAGAAATCTATCATACAGAAACACTGAGAAAGCAGAATAAACCAAAGTGCTGGACTGGTTTTAAAACAAACTATTTTAAGACTGTTTAAACAGCTATAAGTTACAATATAGTCCATGTGAGCTCAATGCACTACACAAAGGTTAATAGGAAATGGAGTTCTCTAAGAATCTCATGCTGAAACAGCTCAAAATCTAAGGGACCTTTTTTCTTTTTCTTTTTCTTTTTTTTTTTCCCAATCAAGCTGACCTAGGCAGAATAAGACACTGAGTTTGGATATAAGAGGTCTTATTTCAAATGCCAGGAAGTCCATACGAGCAAGATAGTTTAAGACTCATTACTTTCGGACAAAACATTTGACCCTTCTAGAAGTTAGTTTCCTCATACGTAAAATGAGAAGGGTAAATAGTTCACTGGTCTTCAAATTTTATTTTCAGGAGTACCAGACTGCTTCAGGGTTAGGTGGAAACCAAGCCAGCTCCAAACCTCACTTAAATGAGAGCAGATGAAGTTTTAACTAGTTTCTATATTGGAGTCCTGTGTAGAATTTCATTTGGGAAAAAAGGGAGGAGAGTTCTGCTGCTGAAAAGAATTACTCAGAAAACAACAAAAATAAATAACCTCAGATCACATTTATTTAAAATCATGATTGCAATAAACACTTTTATTGAAAACAGAAAGTGTTCTACCCTTGCCATAATGCCCTCTCACCATAAACAACTAGAAAATTGGAAAAAAGATTTTTTTTGGACACTAAAAAGATATTTTTTTGGAGACAGACAATAGGCAACCCAGGACTTATGACCCGTGAATGAAGAAAAACAGACAGTGAAACTCTTCTTCCAAGAGGCACTTTCCACAACAGAGTGCAGGAAGGGGAACCTCCTGAAAGATCATGAAAGTCTCACTGAGTTGAAGAGACAGAAGTAAGATTTAGGGGAGACAAAAGAGGCTGGAGTTTGTGGAGCAGAAAATCAGTGTTGGGAGGTCGGCAGAGGAAAAGCTCCAGAACCTGCACAGAGGTCCTTTGAGTCTATGGCTGACTATTAAACTACGCTTATGTATGGAGAAAACTCCATGAGGTTTGGCAAACCATCTGGGAGCTGTAAGCTAAATAATTCCGAGTGGCCTCACTGGGCTGGGAGAACGAGTTCTGATGGACATGAGTGTAGAGAAACTGACAACCCCAGACACTGAGTGCAGAAGGGTCATATCTTAGTAGGCCTAAACCAGCCTACATAAAAGTGTCACTAGACCCACCCCAACAAAGCTTTGAAAAAAGTCTCAAAAAAAATCAAGCTAAAGCACAGTAACTTAGCCACCACCTGAAACAAATTTCAAAAAATTTAAAGGAACACAATAAAATCTAAACACTTAACAGCATAATAGTCATACTATCCAACACCCAAGCAAAAAATTCTAGGTGTTAACGGTAAAAAGATAAAAGTGAGATCCATAAATGGGTGCAGAAAAAAAGAGAGAACAAAACAGACCCCAAGATGCAAAAAATAATAAACGAGGGAACTTTAAAACAGTTTATACAAATAGGCTCAAGTGTTTAAAACAAAATATGATAAAAAGGAAAATGGAGGGACTTCCCTGGCAGCACAGTGGTTAAGAATCTGCCTGCCAATGCAGGGGACATGGGTTCAAGCCCCAGTCCAGGAAGATCCCACATGCCGCGGAGCAACTAAGCCCGTGCGCCACAACTACTGAGTCTGCACTCTAGAGCTCACAAGCCACAACTACTGAGCCCGCGAGCCACGACTATGAGCCCGCAAGCCACAACTACTGAAGCCTGTGCGCCTAGAGCCCATGCTCCACAAGACAAGCCACCACAATGAGAAGCCTGTGCACCGCAACAAAGCGTGGCCCCCACTTGCCACAACTAGAGAAAGCCCGCACACAGCAACAAAGGCTCAATGCAGCCAAAAATAAATAAATAGATAAATTTGTTTTAAAAAAAAAAAAAGGAAAATGGAAGGGATAAAAATGGAACTTAGGGAGATGAAAAACACAATACCCAAAATGAAAAGCTCAGTAAATTTAAAAACACAGGAACTAATAAAAGTAGGAGAAATTTTTAAAGGACTGCAAAAATGAATAGATCCTAAGTAACCTGTGGGACAACATTAAACAGTCTGATATATGCACAACTAGAATCAAGAAGGAAAGAAAAAAGGTCAGAAAAAGAATTTGAGGAAATAATGGCCAATAATCTTTCAGATTTTTATAAAAATAATAAACCCACAGATAGTAGGAGCTCAGGTAGGATATATACAATGAAAACCACACCATAGTATTTAAATCACATTACTGGAAATCGGTGATAAAGAGAAAATCTTAAAGCAGCTGTACTTTAAATAGTCTACATAGGAGTCTTTTATCAGATATTGTAGGGCAAATACTTTGTCCTAGTATTCCTAGTCATTTTTTAACAGTGTCTTTTGATGAGAAGATTACAGTTTTTATCATGTCCAATTTATCAATTTTTCTTTTACGTTTAGTGCTTTCTATGTCCTGTATAATAAATCATTTCCTACCTTCAGGCCATGAAAATATTCTCCTATGAGCTCCTATAATCTATCACAAATTAATGTTTATATATATCATGAACTAGAGTTCAAGGTACATTTGTTTCCCAAATATATACCCAGTTGTTCCAGCCAGACTGGAAAACACCATAATTTATGGGGCATTGCATAGAGTACTCAGAAGGGCCTTGCCTCACTGGTGAAGAATAATGAGCCATGGACTAAATGCTGCTCTTGCCCTGCCTAACAAATATTTAAAAGCAAGATCCAAAAGAATCAAATTGTTTCCAAGTAACTTAACTGCATCTTAGGAAAAAAGCTCAAAAATATTAGTAGGAATACAAAAATGTTTAGTACCCAATAGTGTCTGGCATCCAATCAAAGATTCTAAGAAATTCAAAGAAGCAGGAAAACTTGAACCATGACATGGAGAAAAATCAATCAATTGAAGCTAACCTAGAACTGACACAAATTTTAGAAATGGTAGATAAGGACATGAAACCATCACTTTAACTGTACCGAATGGTCAAAAAGTTAAGTAGAAATATGAAATATTTAGGGATAAAGCTGGCAAACAAAAATGTGCAAGAATGCACACTGAAAACTACAAAACTGCTCAGAGCAATTAAAAAAGACCTATATAAATGGAGAGCTACATCTTGTTCACGAAAATTCAATACTGTTGCGATGTCAGTTCTCCCCAAATTGATATACAGATTCAAATCAAAATACCAGCAGGTTCTTTTGTAGAAATTGACAAGCTAATTCTAAAATTCATATGGAAATACAAAGTACCTAAAAGACCCAAACAACTTTGGAAAAGAAGAACATAATTGGAAGGCTAACTCATTCTGATTTTAAGACTTATTATAAAGCTACAGTGATCAACACAATGTGGTATTGGCAGTGTCCAGAAATGGACCCACACGTATGACAACTGATTTTTAGCAAAGGAAATTCAGTAGAAAAAGACAGTCTTTTCAACAAAAGGTACAGGAACCTCTAGATATCCATATGAAAAAAATAAAGAATACTGATCCATATCTCACAGCATATATAAAATTAACTCAAAATGTTATACACTAAAAAGTAAAATCGAAAACTATAAAAATCTAGAAGGAAACATAGGAGAATATTTTTGTGGCCTTGGATTAACCAAAGACTTCTTAGATGTGATATCAAAAGATGATTCGTAAAAGAAAAAACTACAAAACTGGACTTCAAAGTTAAAAGATTCTTCTATCCAAAAGACATTGTTAAGAGAATAAAGGGACAAGCCAAACACTGGGAGAAAGTATTTGCAAATGCATGTATCTGACAAAGGCCTTGTATCTAGAATATATAACAAACTTTTAAAACTCAACAATAAGAAAATAAACAACTTAATTTTAAAAACTGGGAAAATATTTCATCAGAAATTCACAAAATAAGATATATGGATGGCAAAAAAAATCACAATAAAAGATACTTGATATCACTAGTCATTAGGGAAATTCAAACTGAAACCAAAGTAACATTCTCCTACACACCTATTAGAATGACTAAAATTAAAGACTGAGCACATCAACTGTCGATGCGGAAGCAAAGGAACCAGCACGCTCACACACTGTTAGTGGGAGTGTAAAGTGGTACAACCATTTTGGAAAACAGTTTGGCAGTTTCTTAAAAAGTTAAATGTACACCTACCATGTGATCTAATCAACCCACCCCTACATGTTTACCCAAAAGAAAAGTGTATGTTTATACAAAAACTTGTATACATACCTTTCACAGCAACCCTATTTGTAATATCTAAAATGTAAACAATCCCTATGTCCAACATCAGGTAAATGGATAAACAAATTGTGGTACAACATAAAATAGAAGCCTATTCAGCAATAAAAAGAAATGAAGAATTGATATGTGCACAGCATGAATAATTATACTGAACAAAAAGCCAGACCAAAAAAAAAGTACATACTGGATTATTCTATGTATACAAAATTCTAGAAGATGCAAACTAGGTAATAATGACAGAAAGTATCTCAGTAGTTGTCTGGAGTGGAAGGGGGGATTACAGTGGGACTCAAAGAAACTTTTGTATATGATGACATGTTCATTATCTTCATTGCTGTGATAATCTCATAAGTGTATACACTATGTCCAAACTTACCAAACAGAATACTTTAAATATGTGCAGTTTATTGGACGTTGACTGTATCTCAATAAAGCTGTTTTAAAAGAAGAAACCATAACCAATCAGGCTTTGAAAAGCAAAGGGGGAAACGAGAAAGCGAAATGGTGAACAACAGCAAGTTAGCACACGCTGAAAGATTTCCACCGTGCAACAGCCGAAGTATTACACGCTGTTAGTGCTTAAGAAGACCATGACTCTCATTTGGCTCTATCATCCCAATTTTGTATGAGAAAACAGTGGTCCAAACGCAAGCGCCTGTCAACAAGAGCCTTGCTGCAGTTATCTTTATGTTCCCACCACCACTGTGAATTACAAATTCTATAACTTACTAGCTACAAAACTGTAAGGAAACTGGGAATGAGAAAAAAGATGACAGTGTGCTGCAGTGGGAAAATATGGACTTTGTAGTACACACCCTTCCTTGTTATCTGATGCTAGTCTTATCTTTGACCACTCAAAGCAAGCTGTAAATAACTGATTATCATAGATAACCAAGAGCAATGCAAATAATTCTCGTCTATAGACAATCCATCCAGTGGAGGTTCAGTGAGTCCCTGAAATGGAAAAGGCCAATTTCCTGACCACTTATAAATTCATTTCAGTATTTCCTACACTGTACAAATTTGTATTTCTTTGACTCTACTTTGAACTGGTTACAACATATAGCTGCTTCCCTCGTTAATAATGATTTAAATAATGATTCATCATGTGTACAGTATTTATTAAAGTCCTTGTATATCTCTGAGAGTGATGATTTTACGTTTTTTTTGAAACTTTAAGAATGAGTTGCAGAGTATACATGCTAAAGGAGTGGGGTTTTTGTTCAGTGTGGCACCCATACGAGCAGCATCAGCATCACCTGAAAGCTTATCAGAAATCACATTCTCAGGTCACATTCAGACCTGCTAAATGAAAAAATGTGGGGATAAGGGCCAGCAATCTTGTCTAACAAGCCTTCCAGGTGATTCTGATGCCATCTAAAATTTAAAACCTCTAGGCTAAAAGATTCCTTAAAATTGAGATAACCATTGTGTGGGGGCTAATTACATTTTCCTTGTGTTTTTTTCCCCCTTGTCAAAGGGAGCACCATATTTAATCCTTAGTTTTATAAAGAAGTAAATAACCGAAAAGATGTAATGCGAACTTAAAAGTACTGAACAGCTAAGCACTGAAAAAATCTGGAGAAAGCAGGAGTCATGCAATGTAAGAAATACAGGTTAATACACCAGCACCACCACCACCACCTAAGGGGATGGAGGTGGAGAGGCAGGGGATCAATCACTCCAAAATGTTAGGATAAGGAAAAGTACATGGATTTGAGTTACAGGTATTCTACTTCACACCTAAAGAATGGTCTCCTCTCAACACATATTTTGATTCATAATTTCTTATTTTCACTTTTAAAGGCTTTTTTCTAAGACCAGTTTCAAGTTTACAACAAAATTGGGAGGAAGGTACAAAGGTCTCCCATATACTCCCTGCCCCCGCACATGCACAGACTCCCCAATTATCAACATCTTTCACCAAAACAGTACATGTTTTACCAAGGATGAACCTACATTGACACATAATGATCACTCCAAGTCCACAGTTTACCTTAGGGTTTACTCTTGCTGTACATTCTATGTTAAGACAAATTATAATCACATATATCCATATAATATCATAGAGTATTTTCACTGCCCTAAAAATCCTCTATGTTCTGCCTGTTCACCTCTCCCCTCTCCCCCTCATTTTTCATAAAGTACTCTAGTAGAAGTTTCTCATTTTACTTTTCCACTGTTTTCAACAAAGGTTAAGAAAATGTAACAGAAATAATTACCTACATAATTCAAATAATCAAGTCCTGTTTTTATATTCAGTAGAAATTATTTAGCATGGCTTTCTAATCTAATCAGATCTGCTGGAAATTGGCTCATCTTTCCAATTCACTAATTACTTAAATACACAGTATTACCATTTGGAAACATTAAGAAAAAAAAACTTACAAAACTGCTGTGCTGGCCTATTATCCAGCAAATTTTTTAAAACTGGATAGGTCTGTTCTTAAATAGTTAAATTACAAATGTCTAAAATAAATAGTAGAATATGAGAAGCTATGAAAGTTCTATCATTAAATTATAAAGGTGTTTTAATATACTTGATTTTTTGTTTGTTTTAACTGAGCTATTTCCTCCAGAGTTGCATTTGGGTTATGTCTACATACTCCCAACATCTGCTGCTAACAAAATTTTCTAGTATTTTAGTTGTAATGAAGACCAAATATCAGAAGGTAAGAGTTTCCCATCTGGAAACACAGATGACAAATTCCTAGGCTTTTTGCCCACAAGTGTCCAGGGTAATGAACCTCTGACCCAATAGCAAGTATTCATTGTGTTACCTATTTTTTAAATCCAACAAACCAAAACTTATACACAGAAACATGTTTTTTCTCACTTTTGAGCTATGCTATTAAATCATTTAGAATACAAGAGAGCTGCACTTCAAATGACAATCAATATTTTACAAGAATAAACCTAGAAATCTGAATAACAACATAAATGTATGTAATCGGATAAGGAGCAATTGGTAGAAAAGTAAGTTACCAAATAAGTCAGAAGGGAAAAAAAATTATCCTGAACATGTTGTCAAAAGGTAAGGGCATTTTTTGAGATTAAAAAAATGGCTCATACATAAATGGTACAAATTTAATTGTGTAAAACATTTTTACATGACCCCTGTTGCTATAATAATTCCATATATCCCTTTTAGTAAAAGATTGGGTACTATAGCATTCCAGGAAGATACCTAAAATTTTACACTTTAAGATAAGGATACACACACACACACACACACACACACGAGTAAGGATATATATGTTCACTAGTATAAATAATGCTATAAAGAACATTTCCCTCCTTTTGGATTATTTATATAATATACAGTATAAGAAGTAGGCCTACTAACTCAAAGGATATAACATGTCTTGACTGATTTTACTGGAGAAACTACCTCTTCTCCTACTGTCTCATACTTAATGCAAAAGGAGTATAACTTTTTCAATATCTAAGATACTATTTTCTTAGTAGGATTTAATTTCCAAATATTCACTTATTTTTATAGTTTCACTGAAACTACATTTTTTTCCATGCTTCCAATGCAGGGGGCGTGGGTTTGATTCCTGTTTGGGGAACTAAAATCCCACATGCCACGCCACGTGGCCAAAAAAAAAAAAAAAAAGGAACCCAAAACACAAAAAGTTATTTTTATGTACACCGTCGTAATAAAACATTCCATAGTTACAGGGCACCCTGGAGATCAGCTAGGCCAAGATCATGCACATAGCCAGTCATTAGACAGTAATGTGTTTTGAAATCAATTTAGTTCATGTACAATAGTTTTTCAATTAATTAGAATAGAAAAACATTCTAATGTACCACATGACGTAAAGGTAAGTATTATTTCATGAAACTTCTACATATATATCACATATTATATATTATAACTAATTATTAACACATACATGGACATACAAATATATGCACATAAATGTGTAGAACTGTACACTGGGTTAGAGTGTAGAATGAATTCTTACTATGAGTTATGAGTTAAATTTCTTGGAAAAACACTGATCTAGACAACTACACCAATGGTTCTTCACAAATATGAATTTTCAGATCTGGTATTGCAATCTGCAGAGGTAAATTCTAAAAGGTATTCCAAAGCCAAAAGATAATGATTTTTACATTGCCAACCAGTATGAGTTATACACAACTCTTTTCCTCCTCTTATTAGACAATTGAGAGCTATGTCTATATAACACCTAGCTAAAACTGGCTTCCACTACGTTTAATAACTGGCCATAGGATATAGAAGATAGCTGCATAGTTACCATTCAAAACAAAAACTGAGGAATGAGCCTTCTTCTTCCACCCAAGTCGCCGCAGAATTTGATATCTCCTCTGCGGGAAATTGAGAGGTAATAACTATACATGGTTCAATGAGTATTCAGAGATCTTCTGTGGTGTGACTTTGATAATAACAGATTACAAGTATCTGCAAGTCAACTGACAACAGCTTTCTAAAAAAAAATTTTTAAGTCCACATTTTCTAGAAGTAACCTAAAATTACTGTCAAACCTTTGCATCCATTTGCTAAACAGCATTTAACATTAGTGCTTATTATCTTCCATAAAAATATAAGGGCAATACACACAAACCACACATCCCATTGAGAGACCTCCAACCAATTTCACATAAGATAGCACTGATTCATGGCTGTACCGTCCTACAAAGACTCACTGATGGAGAGGTGGAATACGCCTGGCCATTATTAAACTGAAATTAATGCAAATTATGACTGAAAAACTAAAAATTTGATCAGGAATTACAAATACATGACAGATCTGACTTACAAAACAATAGCAGTTTGTTCCAACAATCAAATTTTAACAGCAAAAATTTCTAGAAACACAGAAAAGTTGAAACAGGTTTTAGAATACTTACACTGGGTCACGATTTCATTCTAAATAAGACTGGTGTTTATTTCAGAGAAAAGCACAAGACAAAAATCTGCTGAATGAAAATGAGTACAACCCCATAAAGAAAGACCAAGACAGAAAAAACAGTGAGGAATGACATGGCAATGTGGAATTTTTAGGCAACCTCTGAGAAAAAAAGTAAATGTATAGGAAAAATACTATTCACAGCTAAAATTATTTATCAGGCCTTCAGAAATTTATTTAAAGGAGAACCTGTAACATTTACTCATTTTTTTCAAGCATTTATTCTTTCAATAGCCATTTACATGTCATATAAAAATTTACTCTATTTTGTAATAATAACTCGATTAAAAACATAAGCTCTATATTTACTAGATAGCCACGGTTTGGCTTCTTAGTACAATTCGATCTCAGGTAAACTGCAGCAACTTACTTTCCTAGATTATTCCTTGGGAAAATGTTCTGTAAGAAACTATTGGCCAAAAATCAAGGCTGCAACCTAGAGCTCCAGGTGACCTTGGCCAGACACCCACCCTTTCCTATCCCTCCACTTTCACCGGCTTTGTATCACAATCCACTTTGAAGACTATTAGGGCTAAACACATCACGTTCCTCAGCCCACTTCCTGTCAGTCACCACAAGATGCCCAAGGAGCCCAAATACCCTTCAATGCCTGCTCTCTAGTCCCCATAACATTCTCTATATCCAGATTTGGTCTTATCTCCCATCCTTCCTCACCTTCTGAAACGCTGCCACTGCGCCCTCTGGAACTCCCTGCTTGTCAACTGACTGTATACCTGACTTTCATTTCTCTCCTTTAAATTCTCTCCTGAAATTGAGGCTTTTGTTTCCACCTCCCAAGAAAATGACTTGTCAGAAGTCAGCAATGTCCTCAATGTTGTTCAATCAATGGTCAATTCTCCTATTAGCTGAACTACAAACAACATTGAACAGAATTATCATTCCCTTTTTCTTGAAACACTTTTTTTTTTTAACATCTTTATTGGAGTATAATTGCTTTACAATGGTGTGTTAGCTTCTGCTTTATAACAAAGTGAATCAGCTATATATATACATACATCCGACCCCTCTAGGTGGTCACAAAGAGGGTGGGAGGGAGACGCAAGAGGGAGGAGATATGGGGATATATGTATATGTATTTTTTTTGACGTGGACTATTTTTAAAGTCTTTATTGAATTTGTTACAATATTGCTTCTGTTTTATGTTTTGGTTTTTTGGCCGCACGGCATGTGGGATCTTAGCACCCTGACCAGGGATCAAACCTGCACCCCCTGCCTTGGAAGGCAAAGTCTTAACCACTGGACCACCGGGGAAGTCCCGAAACACTCTTTAACTTGGCACCAACCGTCTTGGTTCTTCCAGAAGTTCACTGCTCTTGTCTCCTTTGCCTGTTTGTTATCTCCCCAACCCCTCAATTTTGGAGTGCTCCACGGCTAATACTTTGGACCTCTCCTTTTTATATATCCACTGTCTAGTAACAATTGACAAATTTCTATCTTCAACCCAGACTTCTTCCCTGAATTGCCTATTAAATATCTCAATTTAAATGCCTAACAGGTACCTCAAATTTAATACATAAAACCATATTCTTGACCCACCCCAGTGACTCCAAGCCCCCATCTCCTGCAGTCTTCCTCATACTAAGAAAAGGCAGTTACATGCTTCTAACTACTTACGCCAAAATCTCCACTGATATCCTTGACTCTCATACACTACAGCCAATCTGTTAGCCAAGTGGGATCTACCTTCACAGTATATCCAGACACACTATATGCTAACTTACGCAGTTATTGTTATTCTCTGTACTCCCAACAAGAATATAAGCTACAAATGGGAAGGGACCTTGTCTGTTTTGGTCATTGTAGCATCCCCAATACTTAGACTAGAGCCTGACACATAACAGACATTCAATAAATATATGTGGAATGAATAATTAAATGAATGAATGAGAGGTTCCAGATCCTCAATTCCACTCAAAACAATAGTAAATCTCATTAAGATAAAACATTCCTTATGGTTGAACTTAAAACAGCCTTAATCATTCTTTCACAGCACTCCTTTCATTTAATGAATATATGTTCACCAACGATGACCAGTCAAAATGAAATATGGGGGCTTCCCTGGTGGCGCAGTGGTTGAGAGTATGCCTGCCGATGCAGGGGACACGGCTTCGTGCCCTGGTCCGGGAAGATCCCACATGCCGCGGAGCGGCTGGGCCCGTGAACCATGGCCGCTGAGCCTGCGCGTCCGGAGCCCGTGCTCCGCAACGGGAGAGGCCACAAGAGTGAGAGGCCCGCGTACCGCAAAAAAAAAAAAAGAAATATGGATTAAGAACATAATATGTTAATTATAATAGAGATAATTTACTATGCACGGCTCACCAAAGTTCAAAGCATTAAGATATAACAGTTAGTGTTATAATAATATTTCATATAATTTTATGTTGTTGATAATTTAGTAAGTATTTCAGTATTTTGCCCTGGACAACACCAATCATCACCATCCTTGCCAGATAACATATAATTTCCCAAATAAGCTTTACATCCTAAGCCCTCACCAGTCCCATTTAAGACAGAAAGTGATTAACCTTATTAATTAATGCTGGTTATGAAGTACAGGAGCACTAGACATTTTATAGCCAAATCTGTTGTTACAGGCAACCCCTGATTTATGAACATGCACTTAATAATGGCCCACATTTGGGGAGGGAAGAGGAGAAAGGAGAGAAAGTAAAGAAAGAAGAGTGAGAAATGGAGGCCATCTTTCTGAAACAGGAATTACCTGGGGAGTGAATAACCTAGAAATGTTCCGTTATAATGGGGAGAAGATAGCTATTTACAAATGTACAAGTTAGTAAATTACTGGTTCCCAGCTTGACAGTGACACCTTCTGAGAAGACCCCTATCCCAGCTAAGCAAAGATAACCCATTTCTTTCAAACTGATTTGGGATATATTTTCCCACAGAAACAAAAATATCACCCTTAATGAAGTGAAACTGTACAGTTAAAATTTAGGGTACATTTTGGGTTAAAAAAAGATTTGTGAGCTGGCCTGGGAACATAGCCAATATTTTTTATACTGTTTCAGTAAGAGGGAAAAAAATGTGTTCTGAGTTCCAAACAGCTGCCTTACACATAAACTTTAGAAACACAACTGGCTATGCTGGAAACTATCTGTATACAGGTTAGGTTTCATGGGATTCAATTTGGCCTATGGCATTTCTGAATATGTTTAAGAATAAGTCACTTTATATTAGGTCTCTTCCACTCAGATGGTGCAGTTAGAAAGACCTCCAGCTTGTCCAGAGGTGAATAAGCTTGCTTAACATTTTATAAAATATACAGCAGAGCCAAAAGAAGGGCTTCAAGCTACCAGGCTACTTTTCTTCCTTTATGAATGGACTAAACTTCCTTTATCACAATGAGTCACATCAATCTGGGAGCTGAAGTAGAATGCCACTACTTATTTGATTTAGAGACCAGAGCAATTTATATATACCCAGACTCTCCTAAACAGTGCAACACAGTATTTGTTTTCCAAATTAAGAGAAATTAGAATTAATTTTTGAGAACTTCAAAATACTAGCTAAAATTATCTGCAGAGCTTTCTGGGAATCCTGAAAAATATGAATTAAGAGTCACTTATAAATGGGGTTACCTCAGATACTATTAACATAATAACGATGCCAGTGCCTACATTGGAAGAGGTAAGTTATTGACATATCGTCACAGATTAGTGCTATAATTATTAACAGTGCTTTATTCGCTTATGAATTATTTCAATGTGCCTCAACTGAATAGCTCAAACAGCTGTCTACAGTGGCTGAGAAACTATGTCAAGACCAGCTTGACTCCACCGAAGACATTTATGTACATTTCCCAAGAGTTGAGAAAATAAAACAGGAAATGTCAGTGTTCTTTTAGAAGGAAAATAAGAAAGCCGTGTTGAGATGACTTAAGAGATCCAGCAGTGCCTGGTGTTTCTGAGGTAAGTTAATCAGAAAAAGGTCAAACTCTGCTCTTTGTCCAACACCCTTCTTCCTGATACATTATCCACTCTCACAGCCAGACAGATGTGCTCCATCCAATGCAAAGACCTATTTTGACAGGACAGCTCTTTCCACTTGGATGTCCTGCCATCAAACTCACTGTAGCCAATAAAGATCACACTCAGCTTGTCCAAAACCAAACTTACCATTTGCCTCACATATTTACTCCCCTGATTTCCATTTCTTCATCTGTGATTATCCCAGTATGTTTGGCTGGAAACTTTTGTTTACTGCTTATTCAGAATTACCTAGAGTACCTTTGAAAAATGTAGATTTCTGTCCTTTCCCCATCCTTTCAAAATCAGAGCCTCAGAGGGTGTTATCTGGGAATCTCTTCACCAGCTCTTCAGGTGATTCTAATGCACATACAAGCTTAAGGACTTCTACCTTAGATTCATCCTTTACTCACTCAATTCATCTAATATCACATCCTTCCCCCACAAATCCTATTGCTACCAGAGTCCAAGACCCTAAAACCACAATCAACTTCCTAAATGATGTCAACAATTCCTCAAATTAAAATTTCTAAAAACATCATTTTTGTTTTCCTGCTCTGTAACTTGTCTTGACTTACATACCATAATTTTTAAAACTCATCTTGCTAATTTTTGAGACTCTCTACAACCTGATCCCAAGCTATCTCTCTTGTCCCCCATGAACCCTCTAGTCCAGTCACAAATCAAATCATTCAAATTCCTACTTCAGTTTGACTGTACTCTGTCTGACACACTCTACCACAGACAACTCACTCCCCCAAATCTATAGTGTCTACTCCTCTCTTATCTATGTTTCAGTCCCTCAGGGGAAAGCTTAAGTCCCAAACTCCCTTCTTGGCTCTTTACACATCACATTATCACGACTGCTTTCAGATATCATCTAGCCTTCCATTTGCTCCATATCTCTTAAACAACAATGCTACCAAAGCACTTTTTAAAACTCCTTCTCTTACTCAACAGTAGCCAGTACTGGTCTTTATTACCCCTTCAACGATGTCCAAATCCCAGGGCTAGCATACAAGGCCCCATCAACTATACTATATCTACGAACTCCAGTTGTCCCCAGAACTTGATTTTATTTGTACTCTTCTTGTCTAGAAAGATCTTCTCCTTCCACCCTACCAATCCAAAATCTTTTCTTTCTTTCTGAGTATAAGACTCAGCATCAATTGATTAAATAAATATTTTGGTCCTTTCAACTGCAGGAATGTATAATCTAAGGTAGAAAATACCTTACTGAACAATAATAACTAAAATACACAAAGACATATATTATTTTTATGATGCCCGTGGATGTATTTTTTACTTTACATTTTGTGGAGATCCCTTGCTTTCACAGCATTTAAGAAAAGGGACAAAAATCTCATAAAGCAAAAAAGTGAAGGAAGTAAAATCTCAGCATTATTTTAAAGAACTGGAACATTCAAGAAATCTAGTAAGTCATTTCTACTTCTGTGGAGTTTTTTTCTAATTATTCAGTCCAGAAAATGGTTATTTTCTCACCAATAAAAACCTATTCATTTCATTGGTCTTCGTATACTACAGTGGAATGAAAAGTGCATGGAATTTAGAGTCAGAAAGTGTATATTAAATCCAGCATGGGACAACTTTTGGGCAAGTGCCTCTGTCTCTCTAAGATTCAGTCTCTTAGTAATGGGGTAGCTACCTGTCTCCATGACTTGGCAAAAGTTTACATTTAGATCATCAAAAGCCTAAAGTATTCTATGTGCTCTCAACCTGTCTTCAGATTAATCTTCCTCAGGGCCAAGCCAGTACAAACCCATTACAAATCTATTTAACTGACCATTCATTTTCTTCTTACTCAGAAAGCCCAGTTCCTGAGAAGAAAAACCTAATCCAGGAAACACAGCTGGAACAAGTTAGTATCCTAGCCACTCTGCTAATGCTAGAAAAATCATAAATCTATTATTCATAAGATAATGCTTAGCTTCTTGTGACAAGTTGAAGGTTGAGAAAATATTTGCACAAAGAGCCACCATACCAGCTGAGTCAGGGCCAAGGTAGAGGTCACCGCCAGAGAATGAGCAGCCTGCCACATTTGTAGAGAAAAAAAAAAGTCTTAACAGCATAAGTTAAGAATGCATTGCTTCATCTAAGAAAGGTTGTTTCCCTTCTCTCTGTTCTATGTTTCATTTGCGTCAGCGTAATAAATCATGAAAGCTGAGGTCAGTATGAATCTTTCCCACTTATAGATCTGGAACCAAAACTCAGAAGAGACAAACTGCCTAATTAAAATAACAAGACCCTGAAATAATACGAATAGTACAAAACCAAAGATGTATGAAAAAACAGATAACTGCATTCATGAATTAAAATTAAGTGTTATCATTCATGTCCTGCAGTCACCTTTTGTGTGTGCCTCGGTCATCATGGCCAGGGCAGAAATATCTCCGTAATTTTATTTTAAATCAATCCATTAGGAGAATACAAACTAGGTAATAAATTACATATCAGTATTCAAGAAAATAAGATAAGGGGAGTTTTTTAATGATGGAAGGCTTTCTTTAAAGGAAGCTTTAAATCAGGTTTTAAAGGAAATGATGGTTATAAAAGACAGGGAAGAATTTGGGAGGGGAAGAAAGAATTCTTATATCTTGATTAAAAAATCCTGGAAATTTCAATTTATGAACAAAGTTAATTGTATTTTTCGTTTTAATAGCACCAAAGAGTTTTTTTTAATACTTCAACTAGATTTTTGACTCTACAAGTTAGAACAACTCTCAGCACACCCTTTTTGGTTGTTGTTTTGTTTGTTTCTCCAGTGACCCACAATCACTTACAAACACTCCTATGGGAACACCACCACGATTACTACAGATTACCACACAGAGAGGATTCCGAAGTTACATACCCTTCACCTGCTGGCTACAAAACGAATAGAAAACTGTGAATTCTCTCAACAAAAGCAAAAATCAACAAGTGGGGCTACATCAAACTAAAAAGCTTCTGCACAGCAAAAGAAACAATCAACAGAATGAAAAGGCATGGAACGGGAGAAAACACTTGCAAACCATCTATCTAATAAGTGTTAACATCCAAAATATACAAAGAACTCGTACAACTCAATAACAAAAAAACAAACAACCCAATTTAAAAATGGGCAGAGGAACTGAATAGACATTTCTCTAAAGAAGTCATACAAATGGACAATGGGCACATGAAAAGATGCTCAATATCACTAATCATCAGGGAAATGCAAATCAAAACTACAATGAGACATCACTTCATACCTGTTAGGATGGCTTTCACCAAAAAGACAAGAGATAACAAGTGTTGGTGAGGATGTAGAGAAAAGGGAAGCCTCGTGCACTGTAGGTGGGAATGTAAATTGATGCAGCTACTATGGGAAACATTATGGAGGTTCCTCGAAAAATTAAAACTAGAACTACCATATGATCTAGTAATTCCACGTTTGGATATATACCCAAAGGAGTTGAAAACAGGATATCAAAGAGATATACACACTGCCATGTTTTTTGCAGCATTATTCACAATAACCAACATGTGGAAACCACCTACGTGTCCATCAATGGATGAATGAATAAAGAAGATATATATATATATGTATATATATATGTGTGTGTGTGTGTTTGTATACACACACACACAAACACACACTAGAATATGATACAGCCATGAGAAAGAAGGAAATGTTGCCATTTGTGACATGAATAGACCTTGAGGACATTATGCTAAGTGAGGTAAGTCAGACAGAGAAAGACAAGTAATGTATGCTATCAATTTTAAGTGGAATCTACAAAAGTCAAACTTAAAGAAAAAAGAGAGTAGATGGTGGTTACTAGGGGCAGAGAGGTGAGAGATTATGGATATATTGGTCAAAAGGTACAAACTTCCAGTGAGAAGATGGATAACTGGAATACATCTGGAGAGCTACTGCACAGCATTGTGACTATAGTTAACGATGCTGTATTATATTCCTCAGAGTTGCTAAGAGACAAATCTTAAATGTTCTCACAACAAGAAAGAAATGGTAATTATGCAACACGATGAAGGTGTTAGCTAACACCACAGTGGTAATCATATTGTAATATATAAACGTATCAAATCAACATGTTGTGCACCTTAAACTTTTACTATATTATACCTCAATAAAAAAGAAAGAGAGAGAGGAAGGAAGGAGGGAAGGAAAGAAGGAAAGAGGAAGGGAGGGAAGGAAAGGAGGAAAAAAGAAAAGAAGGGAGGGAGAAGTGGGTGAGTCCAAGAGCCTCAAAAGTAAACCCCCCCCTCAAAAAAAAAGACTTTACCTGTCAGTTCTCATGGAAGTAAATTACCCTCCACATAGGTGGTGCTCAGCCACTGCACTGCAGTCTCTGAAGGGAGTTGCAGTCAAGACTCAGGCCTCACAATTACCATTTCACCCATTCCCAGGTTGAAGCTGGCCATACTTATACAGAGATCTACATTCCTAGCCCAAATAACTCCATTCTGAGGCTTTCACAACTAGAGACCCTCAGCCAAGGCCATTCCTACATTTCCTTGTGAGGAAATATGTAACTACTAAAAAATTAAATGATTATTCAACAAAGCTTAATTTCTTCTTAAGAAAAAGAAAACTGAATTTTCCCATGATGATCGCCAACAGTTTTGAAGGTGACTAAAATAGTTCAAGTAAGAGTTCAAGTGAGAGTTAAGAGTTATTTTAAGCTTAATCAGCTTGTTTTACATTCTTTTGCAATGAGAAAAACAACTATGAAGTCTGGCAATGAATAGTAAAAAAAAAAAAAAAAAAAAGTGTTGCTGTTTTTTCTTGCTTGGTCAATTTCAACAATTCATTCACCCAAAATTTTAAGTGTGAAACAATCATCAAGTAGCTTCTGTTATAAAATGCCATTTACCCATTCATCCACTTGGCTGACTTCCTGACGGTTGCTTAAGCATCATTTCCATGAAGAGATTTCCTCAGATCTCCTTGCACCCACACCCACAGTGGGTGAGTTACCACCCCTCAGTGGTCCAGCAGCATTCAGTGATTTCCACCCTCCTCTGGGCATGCACAACACTGGCTTCTAACTGTTGACTATGAGCTCTGCTTTTTCTGTCCCTCTCCCCACCTGCCTACTAGCCTCTAAGCTCCCCCGAAGACTCACTATCCCCAAATCCTTGCACAAATCTGTCAGAGTAGATACTTAACAGATGTTTGGTGAATGAGAAAACATACACACACACACACACACACACACACACACACACACACACAGAAAGAGCTTAAGAGTTTAAATGGATCTTCCAATTCAACTCTTACTTGTCATATAAGGAATCAGAGGTACAAAAGGTTTAAATACTAGAGCCAGGATTAAAAATACACATTTCCACTACTCAAAGATGTTGCCTTATGTTAGTTCATTTATACAGAACATTATTTACTTTTAACAATGTAAAATTAATGTTTTCAATTACTAACTATACACTTCTAGATATACATCCAAAAGATACGAAAACCTATGTCCCTACAAAAACGTACATATGAATATTCATAATAGCCAAGAAGGGGAAAGAATCCTAAATGTCCATCAACTGATGAATGGATAAATAAATATGGTATATCCATATAATGGAATATTATTTGGCCATAAAAAGGAATAAAGTATTGACACATAGTACAACATGGATGAACCCTGTAAACACTTTGTTAAGTGAAAGAAGCCAGACACAAAAGACCATATACTGTATGATTCTGTTTATACAAAATGTGCAGAACAGGAAGAAATAAATTAGCTGTTGCCTAGGGCTGGGGTGAGAGAGGTATAGGGAATGACTTGGTACAGAGTTCCTTTTAGGGCTGATGAAAATATCTAAAACTGACTGTGGTGATGACTGAGTAACTCTGTGGATATACTGAAAACAATTTATGGTATATGAATTATAACTCAATAAAGCCATTATAAAAACTAGTAACTATCGTTGAAAACTGATTTATCTGGCATATTAGAATTCAGAAATTCTCATTCACAAACTTTCATTCCATGCTTCACTAATACAGGTTAAGTGCTGCTTAATTGGTAACCCAAAATTCATTTTAAATGTCTAAAATGCCATGTTTAAGTCATAAAAAACACTACTTATATTCAAAGGAGTTTTGATATTAAATATAATTTTAATATTTTGAGAATTGGTTGTCCATGTAAAGATTATGTGGTTACATAAACCTGAATGCTTGATTCTTCAAGCATCTTAATAGAGAGAGATTTTTGCTGTATTTAAATAATTCCTATTTGGAATGTTAAATGCTGTGACTTCATGTATTCAAAAGTAAATTGTTTCACTGATTAAGCATATATGAAGAGGAAGCAAGTCCAGGAAAGGAAATTTATTTCTCTAAGAGCTACTACTTATTATCCTGTATTATTATTATCCTGTATTATTCTGTAGCAAGTCTTCTGCCTACACTGAAACCCACAGAAACAGAAATTCAAAGGGACCTGTGTTAATAATACTAGCTTGATTACAGTGGGAATATACTTAGTCCTTTTGTGCTGAAGTCAATGACACTGTAGTAACTCAGACTTCCAAGATGAAGCCTAAAATTAAGGTGAGTTTCACTGCACTTAAGGTATATTTATTTTTTAGATTCCACACACATCATTTCAACGTATTTTCTAATGCAAGGTGATTTTGCTAGCTAGTTTTCTGAACTGTCAACATGAGGTGGTTTTTTTTTTTTACTTGAATACTATCTGCTTATAAATAGAACTCTAGATTTTCTCCTTACAAGGAATAAATTCTACATTTCTTTAAACAGAAAAGGTTTTCTTATGGGAAAGAGGTTAAAGTAATCTAATTTAGGGTCATATGTCATAACCCAATATAGGGGGGAAAAACTTTTGAGCATTTGTAAAAATATTCAGTAGAATTTTTTTTAACCCACTAGTTTCAACTGACAACCAATATAATAATATCTCACAATCCTGCTTTATCAGGAAGTTCTTTAAAACTCTAAGAACACTTAAGCCACTAGAGTTGACAGTAAATACTTTAAAAATTAATTAATAACTGCTATCTGAGCGGTAGCACATTTTTATGGCTTACAAATTTTAGGAACAGTTAACTGCACAGAAATAGAGCATGAGCTAATCTGAGAGTGAATTAGGCATTCACTGATATTTTTTAAAACCCATTCTTTATTAAAGGATGGATTCCCAGGTGGACTGCACCAAAAAAAATAAAATTAAATAAATTAAAAAATAAACTAACTGATTCTAGGAGAATGAGATCTGATTCTCCTGATAGTTGATAAGATTTAAATTAGGACTAGAGGATTAGTCCATCTGCAGTGAATCCCAGGAAATTCATTTGAATCTAAAGTAAGTTTCCATCCAAAAGCCCACTGAAGATTCAAAAAGTAAATTCAATATATCTTTCACAAGATACAGACAAGTCATATAATGATCATTCAGATATTTCTACAATAATTGACAATATTCATAAATTAAGGCAAAATGAGCATCCTCTGACATACTGACCCTCAGGCTGTGTTCAAGTATATTGGCTGTACCAACAAACATCTGTTCTAGGATATGTGCTCAAATCACAAGCAAAACAAGAGTGTGTTAAAGGACAAGAGGCAAACATTTTCCAAATGCTTTAACTCAAACTTTAAATAGTAATTTGCTGCCTAAGAGACATTTTACATCCAAATTTGGCACTATTTGCTACCACAGTGGGTACAGATATTTCCAAATAGTTTTTGCAAAGGGGGTACCAGTCATTTCTAAAATTAACCTTAACCTAGATGCTCCAACTTCCTATAAATAACCATCTAGAATTCCTAAATCTATCTAATTTTATATTTACAAGGAACCTCATAGTCTTCCCTTTTGTTTAAAAAGATTATAGATTTTCTACTCTGAGTTAGCCTGAGGTAAGTGATTCAGGTTATTCATTTTCTTATTTACTTACTAAAGAAATAGGAATAATTCCTGTCCTATCCAACCCACGTGGCTATTAGAATAATATACTGATTGTTAGCCTTGATACCATTTTGAAAAGCATAAATATTTGATACAGCCAAAAGATACCCCAGTTATAGGAAAAAATGAACTACCTTGTAAGGTTCAAGTTTCCCTTTTAGATGTCAAGGAAAAAAGCTTTTCCTCTACTCTCTTAGGTTCAGTAATGGTGAGCCTTCAAATTACACTAACAAAAGATAGGTTAACAGGAGAAGAGGCATACATTTTTTATTAATATTTTAGGTGCATAGGAGGTCACAGAAAAGAAGTGAAACTCAAAGAAGTGGTTAGACTCAAGGGCTTATATACCGTTTTAACAAAAGAAAGGAGGTTCAGACTTCAAGGGACGATAAACTGTGGGTAAGTGACTTGGAAATATATGGGGGAACCAATGGAAGATCAGCTATTTTAATAAGATTTATTTATGCACACTCATCTCGGTGCCGACTCTCCAAATCCAGTGATAAGAGTTGCTTTCCTCTTCCTGGTATAGGAGAGGGGATACCTTCACACGGGAAATTTATGCCCTGCTTTTACGCAGATAAGAGGAGGGCAGAGAACTCTTCCTATGTTTGTTGACTTTTATTTCCTTCAGCTCAAGATAATACTTATGCCAAAATGGCATATTTTGGGGTAGCTTATCCTAATCCTGTTCAAGGGCAAATGTGTCACTTTATTGGCCAGCTTTGTTTCCTTCCTATGAAGCAGAGGGAGGAGAACAGAACAAGCCAGAGTCGGGAAGGTAGTGAACTCTGGAGCTTCCCTTCCGGACTAGGAGCATCATATCATTATTCAGTTCTCCCCTTTACCTAATCAAGCTCATTTACATAGAGTAAATGAGTGGATGCCAGCTCCACAGAACTTGTTAGAACTTCCAACAAGTGAGTCTACAAAACCAATAGTGGTAATTTAGGAAATGCACTGAACTTTAGCTTTTCTACTAAATATATTAGCAGGGGAAATAAGCAAATGTGAGGAAGAAACATATTTTTTTAATGAACACATCTCCAATTTATTTTCATTTATCTTCTGCCATGACAGGCAAAGAGGTCTGGATATGAACAGATCTAGATTCAAATTCTGGCTCCATCACTTAACAGTTTTATGAACTCTGGAAAGTTTTTAACCTTGCTGACCCCCTATCTCTTTATCTATAAACAAAGACACTTTATGAGGAAATAATAATACCTGCCTGGCAGCTATATGGTTAAGAATGAAATGAATTTAAATCAGATAATATATGTAAAACACCTGGCACAGTGTAGGGCTTAGTGTTGTTTCCTTTATTGTCCCCTACTTTCTAAAAGGATTTGAGTTCTCTCTTCACTTTATGTTGACCCAAACTAAAAGGAACAGAGGCTATCATTTATAATATAAAGATATCATAGGATTAGCATCAGTGTACCTTTTAAGAGTACTTTCTTTTTTTTCACCCCTAGTAACAGGACATCTACAAACCCTTGAAGAAGGGTTAAGAGACTAACAAAGTTCACTGTTCACTTTTACTTAATATCAGTGGAATGACCTTGAAAGTTGTAACTGAACAAAGTCTTGAGAGAATGCCAGCATTCAATCAGACATTTTTAATATCAGTAAGATTTTTGTGCTCCAGCCAGGAAGAACATTGCAAAAAAATTCCACTAACTTCAAAAGTCTTTAAAGTTTGGTGAAAAGACATTTAATTATTTAACAAGCCAAAGAAATACAAAGTCCAATCAGATACTACAGACAACATTGTATACATGACTAGAATAGGATTATGGGCATATGGTTAAGAAGGGAATAACTTAATACGTCCCTGTCATCTATAAATAAATTTTAATGTGTCTGTGACAAGAACCGACAAGAATCTGATAAGCATCCAGCTCAAATTCCTCATGCAGTATCAAATGGTTGAGAAAATTGCTTGGAATGGTATAACCCTGAGGAGATTTAAATTAAATGTAAAAATATTTAGAAGAATCAAACACATATCATTACCATTTTATGACAAGTTCAAGTATATTTTAAGTATTTGTGACTTTTAAGATAACCTGACCTATTAGAGTGACAGGTCAGCCTTGTAATTCCAATTAAAATACAAAATTGAGTAACTGATTTAGACCAATGATTATAAGTAGGAACCTCACTAGCTTGATACATGGTGTGGACATATTATGGGAACTTTTAGAGTCACCATATTCATCAGTTTAATTTGTGAGATGTATAAGAATTATGTTGGTTTTCTGAAAAGCACTTAAATCAAATATAATAAATTTTATATGAATAGTTTTAAATGGTTTAAGGTGTTTAAGTTCGTAAATGTGACTAAATATCGTTCAAAATTTTTACCAGTTTGATATAATAAGAATAATATAATTTATATGCTAGACTTATAAAACAAAGGTAAAACTAGGAATTTGAATCTGTAATTTTAAATATTAATTTTTAAAGTCAATATAATCCCTGGATAACTTTTTTCTGTACACAACTACTATGCTCAGGAGTATCAAAAACATCATATCGAGTAAAGTAAATTTAATGACAGGCTCTAAAAGTGGCTGCTTTTTCTACAGAATGTGAATGCATAGACTCCCTTAACTACATATAGGTGGTTACTAAATACTAAGGCATAAGTAAATACTTCTTTCCAAAAGTAAAATTAAATACTTACTATTCTTGTGTCTTTTGATTTATATCCAAACTAAATCTAGAGTGCCCTTTCACTATCATTTTAGATTTGATTTGG
The DNA here is from genome assembly GCF_963924675.1 of Phocoena phocoena. Lineage (NCBI taxonomy): Eukaryota > Metazoa > Chordata > Mammalia > Artiodactyla > Phocoenidae > Phocoena > Phocoena phocoena. Next base: position 47,868,106 of record NC_089227.1, read on the forward strand.
ATATAAATGAAAACTTTTATTCTACTTTCTAGTGGTTGTTCATTAACTATTTTCATTAGCTTTGTCCTAGTCATTTATTAACTATTTTCCCAACTCTGTAATCTGTAAAAATATGTAACTATATTCATCCTTGGAATTTTAAGCCGTACTGTTGTAAAAGCCCTAAAGGGAATTTGGGCAGCAATACAGAAAATGTCTCTTTTGTTTGAAAATAACCAAGTCAATTGAAAAAAAGAAATTGATTATATAATCTGGGATTTTAGCCAGTTGCAATTTTTGTGAATGGAAATAAATGTATAATCAATATAATAAGAAAGCAAATACAACAGCAAAGCTTAATTTAATATTGCTGATGACTTAATGAAACTACATTGACCTGAGAGCCCTAATTTGATACGGCCATTCATTACATTTTAGGGCTCCACTATGATTTATTCCCATAATAACTTACACAGTGCCATCATACCAAATAACAATGATCAAAAAAATCTGAATGAGAAAATGTACACATTCAGTTAGGGAACATTTTTGAGCACCTGTCTTATACCAGGTACTGACCTAGTCCCTGGGGATAAAGAGGTGAATGAGAGAGACAATGTCTCTGCTTGTCCGGGGACAAAAATTCTAAAAGGAGAGAAATAACTGAAGAAGAAAACATCAGGTATTGATAAGTGCTATTGTGGAAACAAAAAGTGTGATATGATAGAGCCTAAGAGGCTAATTTAAACTGGAGAACACGGAAGACCTCTAAGGAGGTGACATTTAGGCACAGTGACCTGGATATCAAGAACCAGCCATGCTAATATCTGGAAGAAGGGACATTCAGCCCAGACAGATGCCTAGTTCAAGGCCAGAAGCCAGTGCAAGCATGAAAGCCACAGTACCTGGAGCCAAATTCATAAACTCCTTATGGCACATCATTCACAAAATTTACCTAGTTTCTACTATGTTCCTAGCAAGGGCTAAATCTACTGAAACCAGCAACCACATCATAGGCTTTTTGCAAACAAAGTACACATTATGCCTTTCTTCAGGTGGGCACTTATAATTCACACTTGTCGCTGATTAACGATTAATAAAGAATAAGGGTCTAACAGCAACATCTCACCCGCTGAGCTACTTTCTAATCTAGAAGAGAATATTACCTACTTGTAAAATTTCTACCCAGAAATCATGACAACAGGCCTATCAAATCTACAGGTGCTTTTTCATAACTACTTGGTTAAACAGAGAGAGAAAAAATTATAATTGCTTTACTTAATATGGCTTACCTCCTACTATTACTGTTGCTCTATAAACAGAGGTGTGATGAGGGGTTTCAGCAAAGCAGGCTAAGTATGATATCCCAGGTGCCAATTTTTAACTGTTCCAAAGCTAATCACTACAGGCCTCTTTGAGAGCAACTGTATTTTATGCTTCAGCTATGATGCAGTGCCAAGAATAAGTCCACTATTAACAGATAAAGTTTGCTGCAGTATAGATTTAAAACAAAAAAGAATATAAGAAACCAAATTTTCTATTTTTTCCAAAATAAGAGATAAAACTTAAGAACTTTGTGATTCCATAAGTCTCATATATGCTAAAAGAAATAAAGTGTATAATGATAATTAAACTCTGAAAGATATATTTAAACATGATACAAACCACATTGATGTTTATTTAACAACTTACTTGTGAAAATGTGATCATGTATACCGATATCTGGATATAAAGAACTGCAGGAAAGTGGTTATCTTACAATCATCTACATCTTTGCAAATACTGACAAATGAAAATTCGGAATCTAAACTTTAATGCTAGCTTATCTGATTGACTTCTATTCAAACACTGATTGAAGCCCTGCTATGCACTGTGGGCAAGCATTGAGCCAGGACTGTGAAATAAAACAAGGTAAGATTTGCTTTCAGAGGGCTGACAATCTATATATCCATATACACTTTTTTACCTTAAGTAAAAAGTGGATATTCACCAAGAAAGTAAACGTAAGCGAAAGGCATGTGGATTCAGAAGGAAAAAAAATTACTTAAAGATACCAGTTTGATGACATTTGAGAAAAGAAATCTAATGCATTTACCACTCTCATTTACCATAATATACTCCAAAGTATAGCTCACAGGGACAAAAATGCATGTTCTGGAAAAAACTTTTTACCACTGCTGTATCAATTTATAAAATTGCCACTGCTAAATTTTAACCAGTCCCACTACAGTGAAACTTGCACTAACTTACAAAAATTAATCACTGGGTAGCAACTAAAAATGAAAGAAATCAGGTAATATTTCAGTACTATAAAAAATAATCCATTTGTTTAGTCAAGTTAAATATGAAAAAATAATATGAAATGCAAAATACAGAATGGGGCTTCCCTGGTGGCGCAGTGGTTAAGAATCTGCCTGCCAATACAAAGGACACGGGTTCAAACCCTGGTCCGGGAAGATCCCACATGCCGCAGAGCAACTAAGCCCATGCACCACAACTACTGAGCCTGCGCTCTAAAGCCTGCAAGCCACAAATGCTGAGCCCACATGTCACAACAACTGAAGCCCACGCGCCTGCAGCCCGTGCTTTGCAACAAGAGAAGCCACGACAATGAGAAGCCTGCACACTGCAACGAAGAATAGCCCCCACGCACCTCAACAAAGAGTAGCCCCCGCTCACCGCAACTAGAGTAAGCCTGCACACAGCAGTGAAGGCCCAACACAGCCAAAAACAAACAAACAAACAAAAAACTCAAATAAATAAATTTTTTAAAAAATAAAGAAAGAATGAAAGTAAGAAATCTATCTTTATATATAAAATAAGCAATTTAAAATTCTACTGTTATGGCACACAGGTGGTAGTTACATTTTTGTTTGAAAATAAACTAAAACCAGACAAAGAATATTAATATTAACACTCAATATGTTTTCAATAAAAAGGTTTCTTACTTGCAGCTAATTTTCTCCTGAAAGCTTGTGGAACAAACCAACTTTGTCCTTTCCTAAATGCCAACTGCTACATTAGAACAGTGGTTCAGATACCAACAAAATGGGCTGTCCTGGGAAATCAGACATGCCTACTGAAATGACGGGCTTCAAAGTTTATCCAGCAGCATTCACTAATGGAAGGAATCCAACCAACCTGTGGGCCAGCAGTAACTGGAGAACACAGCATCAGGCAACAGGATAGAGTGAGCAACGCTGTGACAGGTATAGGCTGGCAGGTAGGCAGGCAGGCCTGGCAGCAGATAGCGAGATCCTAGCTAAGGTTGCCAAGGTACCATGAAGGCAGATAACCAAACACGGAAAGCAAGACAGGGTCTCCCATCCTATAACAGGGGCACAGAAAATCTCATCTTCCCCACCTTGAAACAATACTGGCCCCAAAGCCTAAGTAAGTTAGGAAAGTGGGGCAAGCTTATGGGAGATTGATAGAATTAGAGACACTTAGTCATGCAGCTTATCACAATGTCCAAACTACAAAAACACAAATGAAGAAATTTTAAGTCCAATTTCTCCCTCAAATAAGCACTGATTTTTAAAACCGTAAGAAACAACACACTTGCAATAAATGAGAACGTACTGATAACAGCTATTCCCTCCCCTTTTATGAGGAAATTCAGTGCCCAGACAATTAAACGAAGTAAAGAAAATTAACACAAGTTAAGATATTTTTATAGACCAGCAATTAGAGCAAAAAAGAAAGTACTCTCCAGTGGGAATCAAAAGAAATAGGAGAACTATTTTTGGGCCAATTTTGTAATAGGAAAAAAGATTATGAATCTCCTACAAGTTATTCTTGATTATCCATGCCACAGAAAGAGTATAAGAGTATGGATAATACAAAGCAATAGCTGTTACAAAAATCATTACACTTTCATATACATTTTAAGAAGTAATATTTTTACACTAAATTTGTTTTACTACAATAGGAATCAGATAGTGTGCTATTTAAGGTTGCTTAAAAATAAGCATAAAATTTCAGATAAAAAATATGAGAGGGCTAATACCAATAATCTGTTATTAAAGGAGGTACCCTTCAGGAAAAAGAAAACTAATCCAGAGGAAAATCTGGAATACATGAATAAACAATGAAAAAAGAAAATGAAAAACAGGTATATAAATCATATTAAATAAACAGTAATTGTGTTAATAATAATTGTCTAATTCGATAAGTTTTTAAAAAGACCTAAAATATGGACAATTTTGTAAACACAGGAAGAGTGGTAATAAAAGTTACTTTCTAGTTCAGGAACAGAGTAAAAATATTGAATAACTTTAGACTTTGCTAAGATATTACATATATATACACATACATACATATTATACACAGAAAAACATACAGTTGACCTTTGAATAACAGGGGATTAATTCACATATAACTTATAGTCAGTCCTCCATATCCCGAGTTCCTGGCATTTGTGGATCCAAGCAACCATGGACCTTATAGTACTATAGTATTTACTATCAAAAAATATCTGCATATACGTGGACCTGAGCAGTTCAAACCTGCTGTTGTTCAAGGGTCAACTATAGTTCTAGAATAACCAGTTAAAAAGGAGACGCTATATCTTCCAAACTAGTGGAGAGTACAAAACAAGCCTAAAGGAAAAACTCAAAAACTCACAAAAAAAGAGAAAAAAAGAGACAAACAGTAAAAGTGTGAATGCATATTAAAAAATGCTCAAAATAAACATAAATCTATTAGTAATCATAATAAATCTAAGTAGGCCAAGCCCTCTATTTAAAGGAAAAGTCTGAGTTTTTAAAAATCCAATGCTATGTTTTTCATAAGAAATGCCTAAAAAGCATAAGGACAAAAAAAGTCTGCAAGTAAAAAGATAAAACAAGATTACTAAGTCTACAAAAGAGAGCTGATATAGCTATAAATTTATATCAGAGATAGAATACCTTAAGCAGAAATAACAAAATGACATATAATGATACATAAAGACTGATTTAAAAATTATAAAGTGTAATAACTCTGAACTTGTATATATTTAAAACTAGCTTCAAACTACATAAACTAAAAAATTGTCAATGAGAAAACACAATTCTCTCATATTAATACATACAGCTAACAAAACGCTTAGCAAAGATATATAATTCAACAACATAAGTATCAAACTTGAGTTAATGTGCATATATAGTAAACTTGTCATGAAATGGAGGCCTTTCAAGCACACAGGAAATGGCTACAAAAATTGATCATAACTCTTGAAGCCACTCTTAATTTAAAAAAAAAAAAATCTGTATCATATAGACCATACTGTATGATCATAACACAAGTTAAGTTCAAAATAAATAATAAAAACATAAGTGGAAGGCATGCATTAGGAAATTTCAAAACACACTTTTAAATAAATCGTAGATAAAAGAGTAATCACTATAGGAATCAGAAAATACTTTAAAATGAATAATGAAAACATATGAATATAAAAATTTGTTAGATTTAGCTAAAGCAGTACACAAAGTAAAATTTAGTCTTAAAATCTTGTATTCGAAAGAAAGGCTGAAAATTAATGAGCTAAACATCAAACTAAGAATTTACAAAAAGAACACCCAAAAAAAGGAAAATGGAAGAAAAAAACTAGAAATTAATAAAACAAAAAGTTAACAGAAGATCAACAGAAACAAAAGTTGGTTCTTTTGAAAAGATTAGAAATGGCATACTTCTGTAATAAATTAATAAGATATGTTAACAATATTAGGAACTATAGATAGAGCAGAAATGTAAAAAAGAGAGAGAGAATATTATAAACAACATTATGGTAGTAATTTTGAAAACTAGGACAAAATGGGCAATTCCCTAAAAAAATATAACCTACCAAAATTGACTCAAAAATGGCATTAAACATGAGTGCTATAATCTTTAAAGATACTGAATGAAAATTTTAAATCTTCTCACAAACAAAAGAAAATGTTTATATGGTCTTACAAAAAACTGAATCAAACACTGAAGGAAGAGATCAATCCAGCATTACACAAACCATTTCAGAAAACAGCAGAGGAACCACTCCCCAGGTCGTGTGTGAGACTGGTACACTCTTATTACCAAAACCGAGCAAGGACAGTAGAAGGAAGGAAAATTATGAGTCCTATCTCACTCACAAACACTGATGCAAACCTCCTGAATGAAAAATTAGCAAATAAAATTAATCAGTGAATAAAAAATATAAAATACAACAAAGTTAAATTTATCCCAAATTTATCCCAGAGATTCAAGAGTGGTTTAACACCAAAAACACCTATTAATATAATAAAAGAAGTCCTATATGATCATGCAAACAGATACAGAAAAAAAGAAATCAATGAAATTCAAGATTTAAAAAGCAAAATGCCAAGTAAATGGCAATTGAACAAAGCTTTCTTAACCTGATAAATGATATCAAAAAATTATAATAAACAGTATATGTAATAATAAAATATTAAAATAACTTCCAATAAAATCAGGAACAAGACAAAAAAGTCCACTACCACCACTTCTGATCAGTATTTGAAGCGGGTCCAAGTAAGACAAAAAAAGACAAAGGTATAGGCTTAGAAAAGAAGAAATAAACTATCATTGTTAAGCTATTATATGATCATCTTTTTAGAAAACCCAAATAATCTACAAGCAAATTTTTATAATTAATAATAATTGAGAAGGTCACCAGACATTAAGAACAATACTAAAAATCAACTGCCTTTCAATTTATAGACAAAAAAAATACCATTTACAATAGCAACAAAAAATTTTAAATGAAAGTCACACAATAACCTACAAAGATATTAAAGAAGACCCAAAGAAACAGAAAGGTATAGCCATATACCTTTCCCTAGCCACACTAGAAAATACAAAAGTCTCCATAGACAGACTAGAAAATACAAAAATTCTCTCAAACCTGATATACAGATTCAACAAAATTTCAATCAAAATGGAAAAAAGATTTTTGAGGAATTTCACAAGCTGCTTCTAAAATTATACAGACTAGCAAAGGGCTAAGATGAGCAAAGCCACTCTTAAGAAACAACAAGGTAGGGGAACTTGAATATCTGATATCAAAACGTACAGAATGTGACAAAATGAGTTTGTGATTGATGTAGAAATAAAGACAAATCAATCATTAGATCAGAAAAGAGACTCAGAAACAGAACTCTACTTACATAGAAATGAACATCAGAAAGCTGGCCTAGTCCATTATCCCTGGGTTGGCCATCCAGCTCTCTGAATACACTGAACTATATGAAATGTAAAACTTCCAATATCCACTATTCATGCTCCAAAAATGACAATAGAAACCTCACTCAGTCTATCTTCTTAAGTCAAATTTTATATATTTTTTAAAAGGTATAAATGATTGGAGATAAGTGAACAAAGGCAAAACAGTAGAGACAAATACTTTTCATAGAAACTTAATTCATTGTACAATAGATATGATCCACACAGACAAAAACATTTTGGGGTTTTCAATAACTTTTGTGTAAAGAAGTCTTAACACCAAAATGTTTGAGAATTCCTGAATTTAAAAAAAGGCGGGGGGCGGGGGTGGGCACCTCTTAAAAGAATAGGAATTTTGACTGGGGAGAGGCAACACATGTCATTTTGAAGCATGAACCATAATAATCTCAGTAGAGAAGTACCCCAGTGGAGAGAGGAGCAAATGACCCCAAAATGATACCCAGTGGTTTACCTTGTTTCCCCCATCACCACCCCACCAGTCCCGAGATGAGGCTCCTGCCCTATTAGGAAACATTCCAGAGCTGTGTGTTCCTGTTATACTTCTGTCATTATAGACATCAGCACACTTCAATGAATTCCCACCACTGTCTAAGCCACTAACTGGCCTAACAGAGACCTCAAAGTCCCTAAAATAAGTCATAGTTACCTTTTATTTTGGGTAAATCCCATTCTCGTTCTATTTGAGAGCCATAGCATTCACCCCTATTCTGAAGACCTTCCTTGAGCTAACCTGCAAGGTGTCCCATTCCCGGCTTCATACTTCCAACCAGAGTCAGAACTAGCAAGAATCTGAATACTACTACCCTTCTTAATATAACCACTGAACCAAATGGGCCTCATGAAATTCACCCTTTATTGCTCCCTGTCCTTCTTGTATCAGTGGGTGAATGGTGAAAGTTTGTGGCAGGGGTAGAAGCAAAAGAACAATTGAGAATTTCAGGAGAATTAGACACAAACTACCAAAGGTAAATGCTAGCCCTTGAATTTGTCCCATCTAAATTGAGCAAAGCTCTCAAACAGGCCCAAGCCCTTTGTGTTGGTTCTGCTCACTCTAATCAAAAGTGGAAATAGATGGGTAAACCTTGTAATATGTTTCTCTCTTTTAAAAAATATTTTTTTACTATTCTTCCTTAGTATTTAAGGATTTAAGGCCAGTGTTTTCTAAGGATCATTAAGGTGTAAGTTACCCAGGGTATTCCCAGAGAGCTTTAGAGTGCTAGTTCTAGAGGGGAAAAGAAGCTTTCAGAACTTTGCTATAGTGCAGGTATCACTTTAGTTTGAGAAGAGTCTCAATACATCTTTTTCATGTGGAATTTTTAACTTTTTTAAGAATCTGTCTACCTTCTTAGCATCGTATTAGATTTCTGATGACTGCAAGTTCCCAGAATTAATGCTATGGAAGCCACCAATCTAGTAAAATAATTTAAAATTAAAATTCAGACTAATGAAACAAAATCCAAAAACTAAATTCTGTATTCATGCAAACCTCTTTGTCAACAAGTTCTTTCACTTCTATTTATACTGCTTTGTGCATGTCAAGCAGATTACTAAGAAAATATTTAACAGATGTAAACTGTTTTAACAAAACATATCTACATCTTTGCTAATTCTTTTCCTCCAACATTTCCAAATTTCAAAACATATGTTCATAAATTTTTTAGCCTATTTCAATTGATATACTTGAATAGAACGTAATCGTCTTCTCACTGTGACTAAACAGCAAGAGGATGTTTCTGAACTGGGCATAAATATGAAGTGACTAAAATGACAGTTTTATGCCAATTTCATACAAAACAAAATAAAAAATTGGCAATTTATCAGTGAACAGGAACAAGTACAATGAATCAATTTAAATTTAGATACCCTCCCTGAAATATGTCCCTCCACCCCCTTAAAATTATCCAGATTACCCTCACTACGTTCATTTCACCTTAAGAATCCCTGTTTTTTATATATGTCATGAAAATAAGCCTCACAATCTCCATTTCAGAAGGTATAATCATCGTCATTTTGTAAGAGGAAAGAAAAGCACAAGAGGTTAAGTAACTTACAACAGGTTACTTAAGCTTGCAAAGAGCTGGGAGACCTGACCTAAACACTTTTACTACCATCTTACTCTGATTTTTCAACATACATGTGTATCTTATGAAAGTGAAGACATCATAGACCATCCTCTAAAACCCACTGGGTGGAGAATCTAGACTTAGAATCCAAAATGTGATTCAGAATTTCAACTTTTTGACTCCTTGGAATCTAATTAGCCATACATCTGAAAAGCCTTATCCCCAATGCCCTGAAATAACAGAATTCAATTAAAATTCTACAGTTGCTCTCAAAATCCTCTTCATATGTAACTAGAATACAAAATCCAGTCAATCTGCTGTTTTGAGAAAAAGAATCAGAGCCCAACAAAGTATACAAAAAAGTGGCGACTAAAGAAACTACTCTGGAAAGGGATTGGGATTTCTACAAACGAACAAATCTATCAAAAAAATGTCTTTGATCACAAGGTCATCACTCTGGTTTTAGTCAAAGTTTAACTACAACTGCAAGTTTAGGAAACGGGGGGCCCTCTTCCCCCTTGAGTAAAAATTAGCTGATCTAAAGAACCATAAATCAACTCCAAGGAACAGTAGTAATAATCTTTTTTTTTTTAATGGAGCACATTTCTACTATAGTCACAAACTACTTCACTAATTATATGTTAAATGTTTAGTAAGTGTGTAAAGGACACAATGTTGATAACACCCAACATTATTTCATTTAAACGTCAAAGAGAGATATAAAGGGGCAGGTGATCAAAGAGGGTATATGTGTTGGGTGGGAAGGCAGGGAAGCCTGAACTGGTTTAATGAAGAAGTGTTGTTGGAAACAGACTTGGAATACAGGCCAGACACTCATAGAGATGACTGGATGGAGGTAAGCATTTTACCAACAAAGGGAACAAACTCAGAAATAAGCAAACTGACCACATTTAAGAAACAAATATTCCAGTTTTGCAAAAATACAAGTCACAATTTAGCCTTCCCTGATTCTGTAATAATCATATCCCACTGCAAGAGATCTGAATTCTCAACACATGACTCTAACCTCTTTTTTAAGCTGTCACTATCTACCATGCATACAAATGATGATAATTCATGGACCTATCTTTTAAAATGTCAATATGGACAAGGGCCTACCTTTGGGTCTAAAACATACTCGATACATTTTATCTCCACCCCACTTCTACTCCCTAGGGTCTACCACACTGCCTTGTACCATGATAGTTCAAAATACATTATTAGATAAAGCAGATACAGACAAAACCTTTACTTCCAAAAACAGATGTCTAGATAATAGAAATAAAAATGCTTATGAAACTATTTTAATCAGCAGTTTATTAAGTTTAAGTAACCAGGAAACAAGTGTACCGATGTTTTGGGAAAAAACATGAATTATTAATAATAAAAACTACGGGACTTCCCTGGTGGTCCAGTGGTAAAGAATCCGCTTTACAATGCAGGGGACGTGGGTTCGATACCTGGTCACGAACTAAGATCTCACATGCCGCAGAGCAACTAAGCCCACATGCCACAACTACTGAGTTTGCGTGCCTCACTAGAGCCCACGTGCCCTGGAGCATGCGCGCCACAACTAGAGAAGAGAAAAACCGCACCCCACAATTACAGAAAAGCCTGCGCGCTACAAAGAAACATCCCACATGCCTCAACGAAGACCCCGCATGCTACAACTAAGACCCCAAGAGGCCAAAAATAAATTTTAAAAATAAATAACAAATAAATCTTTTAAAAATAATATTAATAAAAACTACATGTTCTACCCCAAACACCTAATTAGTCCAAGAATAGTGAAATAATGAGATCTATGAATTCTAGATCACATTTTAGTTCACCCAGACTCAGTGTAGCAAACTCTCAGAAGTTATGAGATCGTTTTTTTAATGAGAAAATTAACAGTTATTCAAACATGAATATTTCAAACAAAGTTTGTCAGGAAACATTCACCTAAAGAAACTATCACAGAGGTGCCCGCGAGCAGTTGGAGGAGATCTGGACCGCTGATGGGGCTTTGTGATCCACTTCCTGGGTGCTAAGGGACTGCTAGGCTGGGGCCAAGGTGGGCAGCAGCCCTCAGAGACAGCGCACAGAGGTGCTTCTGCCAGGAAAAGGCTCCCATGGTGATGGAGGTAGCCGGGCCATGTGGCTGACAGGGTCTTGTGCTCCGGCCAGGTGTCAGGCCTGAGCCTCTGAGGTGGGAGAGCCAAGTTCAGGACATTGGTCCACCAGAGATCTGCTAGCCTCACACAATATCAATCAGTGAGAGCTCTCCCAGAGATCTCCATCTCAATGCAAAGACCCAGCTCCACTCCAGGACCAGCAAGCTCTAACGCTGGACACCCCATGCTAAACAACTAACAAGACAGGGACACAACACCACCCATTAGCAGAGAGGGTGCCTAAAATCATACTAAGTTCACAGATACCCCAAAACACACCACCTGACGCAGTCCTGCCCACCAGAAAGACAAGATCCAGCCTCATCCACCATAACACAGGCACCAGTCCCCTCCGCCAGGAAGCCTACACAACCCACTGAACCAAACTTGCCCACTGGGCACAGACACCAAAAACAACAGGAACTACGAACCGGTAGCCAGAGAAGAGGAGACCCCAAACATAGTAAGTTAAGAAAAATGAGAAGACAGAGAAATACACAGCAGATGAAGTAGCAAAGAAAAAGCCCACCAGACCAAACAAATAAAGAGGAAATAGGCAGTCTACCTCAAAAAGAATTCAGAGTAATGATAGTAAAGATGATCCAAAATCTTGGAAATAGAATGGAGAAAATACAAGCAACATTTAACAAGGACCTAGAAGAACTAAAGAGCAAACAAAAAATCATGAACAATGCAATAAATGAAATGAAAAATTATCTAGAAGGAATCAATAGCACCCAGGGAGGAGAGGGAGAAGAATGGATAACTGACCAGTAAGATAAAATAGTGGAAATAACTACTGCAGAGCAGAATAAAGAAAAAACAATAAAATGAATTGAGGACAGTCTCAGAGACTTCTGGGACAATTAAATGCACCAACATTCGAATTATAGGGGTCCCAGAAGAAGAGGAGAAAATAAAGGTCTGAGAAATTTTTGAAAAGATTATAGTTGAAAACTTCCCTAATCTGGGAAAGGAAATAATCGATCAAGACCAGGAAGCACAGAGAGTCCCATACAGGATAAATCCAAGGAGAAACATGCCAAAATACATATTAATCAAACTATGAAAAATTGGATACAAAGAAAAAATATTAAAAGCAGCAAGGGAAAAGCAACAAATCACATACAAGGGAATCCCCACAAGGTTAACGCTGATCTTTCAGCAGAAACTCTGCAGACCAGAAGGGAGTGGCAGAACATACTTAAAGTGATGAAAGGGAAAAACCTACAACCAAGATTACTCTACCCAGCAAAGATCTCATTCAGATTCGACGGAGATATTAAAGCCTTTACAGACAAGCAAAAGCTAAGAGAATTCAGCACCACCAAACCAGCTTTACAACAAATGCTAAAGGAACTTCTCTAGGCAGGAGACACAGAGAAGGAAAAGACCTACAGTAACAAACCCAGAAGAATTAAGAAAATGGTAATAGGAACATAAATATCGATAATTACCTTAAACGTAAATGGATTAAATGCTCCAACCAAAACACATAGACTGGCTGAATGGATAAAAAAACAAAACCCATATATACGCTGTCTACAAGAGACCCAACTCAGACCTAGGGACACATACAGACTGAAAGTAAGGGGATAGAAAAAGATATTCCATGCAAATGGAAACCAAAAGAAAGCTGGAGTAGCAATTCTCATATCAGACAGGATAGACTTTAAAATAAAGACTATTACAAGAGACAAAGAAGGACACTACATAATGATCACTCCAAGAAGAAGATATAACAATTGTGAATATGTATGCACCCAATGTAGCAGCACCTCAATACATAAGGCAAATGTTAACAGCCATTAAAGGGGAAATTGACAGTAACACAATCATAGTAGGGGACTTTAACATCCCACTTTTGCCAATGGACAGATCATCCAAAATGGAAATAAGCAAGGAAACACAAACTTCAAATGATACATTAAACAAGATGGACTTAATTGATATTTACAGGACATTCCATCCAAAAACAACAGAATACACTTTCTTCTCAACTGCTCATGGAACATTCTCCAGGATAGATCATATCTTGGGTCACAAATCAAGCCTTGCTAAATTTACGAAAATTAAAATCATATCAAGTATGTTTTCTGACCACAACGCTATGAGACTAGATATCAATTACAGAGAAAAAAAACTGTAAAAAATACAAACACGTGGAGGCTTAACAATATGCTACTAAATAAGCAAAAGTTCACTGAAGAAATCAAACAGGAAACCAAAAAATACCTAGAAACAAATGATAATGAAAACACGATGACCCAAAATCTATGCAATGCAGCAACAGCAGTTCTAAGAGGGAAGTTTATAGCAATACAATCCTACCTCAAGAAACAAGAAACATCTCAAATAAATAACCTAACCTTATACCTAAACCAAGTAGAGAAAGAAGAACAAAAAAACCCTAAAGTTAGCAGAAGGGAAGAAATCATAAAGATCAGATCAGAAATAAACAAAAAAGAAATGAAGGAAACGACACCAAAGATCAATAAAACTAAAAGCTGGTTCTTTGAGAAGATAAACAAAATTGATAACCATTAGCCAGACTCATCAAGAAAAAAAGGGAGAAGACACCAATCAATAGAATTAGAAATGAAAACGGAGAAGTAACAACTGACACTGCAGAAATACAAAGGATCATGAGAGATTACTACAAGCAACTATATGCCAATAAAATGGACAACCTGGGAGAAATGGACAAATTCTTAAAGAAGCACAACCTTCCGAAGCCAACCAGGAAGAAATAGAAAATATAAACAGACCAATCACAAGTACTGAAATTGAAACTGTGGTTAAAATCTTCCAACAAACAAATGCCCAGGACCAGATGGCTTCACAGCGAATTCTATCAAACATTTAGAGAAGAGCTAACACCTATATTTCTCAAACTCTTCCAAAATATAGCAGAGGGAGGAACACTCCTAAACTCATTCTACGAGGCCACCATCACCCTGATACAAAAACCAGACAAAGATATCACAAAAAAAAGAAAACTACAGGCCAATATCACTGATGAACATAGATGCAAAAATCCTCAACAAAATACTAGCAAACAAAATCCAACAGCACATTAAAAGGATCATACACCATGATCAAGTGGGGTTTATCCCAGGAATGCAAGGATTCTTCAATATATGCAAATCAATCAATGTGATACACCATATTAACAACCTGAAGGACAAAAACCATATGATACTCTCAATAGATGCAGAAAGAGACCTTGACAAAATTCAACACCCATTTACGATAAAAACTCTCCAGAAAGTAGGTATAAAGGGAAGCTACATCAACATCATAAAGGCCATATATGACAAACCCACAGCCAACATCATTCTCAATGGTGACAAACTGAAACCATTTCCTCTAAGATCGGGAACAAGACAAGGTTGCCCACTCTCATCACTAGCCACAGCAATCAGAGAAGAAAAAGAAATAAAAGGAATACAAATTGGAAAAGAAGAAGTAAAGCTGTCACTGTTTGCAGATGACATGATACTATACATAGAGAATCCTAAAGATGCCACCAGAAAACTACTAGAGCTAATCAATGAATGTGGTAAAGTTTCAGGATACAAAATTAATGCCCAGAAATCTCTTGCATTCCTACACACTAATGATGAAAAATCTGAAAGAGAAATTAAGGAAACACTCCCATTTACCACTGCAACAAAAAGAATAAAATTCCTAGGAATAAACCTACCTAAGGAGACAAAAGACCTGTATGCAGAAAACTATAAGACACTGATGAAAGAAATTAAAGATGATACCAACAGATGGAGAGATATATCATGTTTTGGATTGGAAGAGTCAATATTGTGAAAATGACTATACTACCCAAAGCAATCTAAAGATTCAATGAAATTCCTATCAAATTACCAATGGCATTTTTTAAGGAACTAGAACAAAAAATCTTAAAATTTGTATGGAAACACAAAAGACCTTGAATAGCCAAAGCAGTCTTGAGGGGAAAAAACGGAGCTGGAGGAATCAGGCTCCCTGACTTCAGACTATACTACAAAGCTACAGTAATCAAGACAATATGGTACGGGCACAAAAACAAAAACAAAACCAATGGAACAAGATAGAAAGCCCAGAGATAAACCCACACACCTATGGTCAACTAATCTATGACAAAGGAGGCAAGGATATACAATGGAGAAAAGAAAGTCTCTTCAATAAGTGGTGCTGGGAAAACTGGACAGCTACATGTAAAAGAATGAAATTAGAACACTCCTTAACACCACATACAAAAATAAACTCAAAATGGATTAGAGACCTAAATGTAAGACTGGATACTATAAAACTCTTAGAGGAAAACATAGGCAGAATACTCTTTGACATAAATCACAGCAAGATCTTTTTTGATCCACCTCCTAGAGTAATGCAAATAAAAACAAAAATAAACAAATGGGACCTAATGAAACTTCAAAGCTTTTGCACAGCAAAGGAAACCATAAACAGGACCAAAAAACAACCCTTAGAATGGGAGAAAATATTTGCAAGTGAAGCAACTGACAAACGATTAATCTCCAAAGTATACAAGCAGCTCATGCAGCTCAATATTATAAAAACAAAAAACCCAATTCAAAAATGGGCAGAAGACCTAAATAGACATTTCTCCAAAGAAGATATACAGATTGCCAACAAACACACGAAAGGATGCTCAACATCACTAATTATTAGAGAAATGCAAATCAAAACTACAATGAGGTATCACCTCACACCGGTAAGAATGGCCATCATCAAAAAATCCACAAACAATAAACGCTGGAGAGGTTGTGGAGAAAAGGGAACCCTCTTGCACTGTTGGTAGGAATGTAACTTGATACAGCCACTATGGAGAACAGTATGGAGGTTCCTTAAAAAACTAAAAATAGAACTACCATATGACCCAGGAATCCCACTACTGGGCATATACCATGAAAAAACCATAATTCAGAAAGAGTCATGTACCACACAATGTTCACTGCAGCTCTATTTACAATTGCCAGGACATGGAAGCAACCTAAGTGTCCGTCAACAGATGAATGGATAAAGAAGATGTGGCACATATATACAATGGACTATTACTCAACCATAAAAAGAAGTGAAATTGAGTTATTTGTAGTGAGGTGGATGGACCTAGAGTCTGTCACACAGAGTGAAGTAAGTCAGAAAGAGAAAAACAAATACCGTATGCTAACACATATATATGGAATCTAAGAAAAAAAAAACGGTTCTGAATAAACTAGGGACAGGACAGGAATAAAGACGCAGACATAGAGAATGGCCTTAGGACACGGGGAGGGGGAAGGGTAAGATGAGAGAAGTGAGAGAGTAGCGTTGACATATATACACTACCAAATGTCAAACAGATAGCTAGTGGGAAGCAGCCGCATAGCACAGGGAGATCAGCTTGGTGCTTTTTGACCACCTGGGGTGGGTAGGGAGGGTGGGAGGGAGATGAAAGAGGGAGGGCATATGGGGATATATGTATACGTATAGCTGATTCACTTCGTTATAGAGCAGCAACTAACACAACAATGTAAAGCAATTATACTCCAATAAAGATGTTAAAAAAAAAACTTAAAAAAAAAGAAGAAAGAAAGAAACTATCACAATCTTCTAAGACAGCGATTGGCAAATTTATTTGGGGAAAAAAAGCAGATAATAAATATTTTAGAGTTTGCTGGCTATACAATCTCTTTTGCAACTACTCATTCTGCCTTTAAAGTGTAAAAATGGTCATAGACAACACTTTAAAAAATAGGCGTGGCTGTGCTCTATAAAACTTTATTTATAAAAACAGAGGTCTAGATTTGGCCCAGGGGTCATAGTTCACCAGTCTCTGTTCTGAACTATTCAATTATGATGACTGCCTTCTAACTGAAATTGTTAACTTATTCCTAGATAGGTTCATACTCTTTTCGTGCTCCCACCCAAGTCAAGAAAGTGCCCGTTTCCTAATGTAGAATACAGAAGGAAAACTAATTTGAAGCTCAAATTAAACTCCTAGGGAAGTCTATAACCTAGGGAAAGTGACTTTTGTGCTATTATGGCTTCTGAGTGATTGGTTCAGGGATTAAGAATCAGAGAGAAATATTCTAGCTTACTGAAAAGAAGACAGAAGTGGGGAAAATAATATTTATTGAGTGAATCTATGTATCACACCCAAACTAGGCCATTTATATACATTTCATGTAACGTAGAAAGCCATATAAGGCAGAAATTATTCCTATTTTCAGGTGAGGAAACTGAGGATCAAAGAAAATAACTTCAGTCCAAGATCACAACAAGGATGTGAAAACTGAAACTTACATGACCAATTCGATGCTCTCTCCAATGAACTATACTGTCTTGCTAAAAAGTTCCATGATTTTGTTTTCTCATTTCCTTGACTACTTTAAAAATAAAGATAGCACCCCAACTTTTATCAAGATAATTTTAAAAAGATTTTAACGATGTATAGATATTAAAACTTAATTGTGCAAAAATCAAGATTTAAATCGAAAATTAGATTCCCACACCTGCCAGCCCACAAAGCTTATCAGACCCCCCAAATACGAGTGGCTTTTAATTCCGGGAAGTTGGTCAGCCTAGGACAAAAAGGTGTGTGTGGGGGGGGTAAGTTGCCAATTAACTGCGGCTTGACCATTAGGTATCAAATTGTATTTCTGGAACCTTCAGCTAAACTCCTTTCTGAAATATGCAAACACACTTCCATGCTGTCTTAAAAAGAGCGCACTGACGAGGTTCAAATTATCAATAAATCATACTGTCGCATATGCGGGGGTACAGACGCTAGTTTCAAGGGCTAAAAATCCACATAAAGATAATTCCAATGTCCACATCTTCTCTAAGGTTTAGGTGACCTACACTGGCTCACACACACTCCATCTCACTACCCACACACACTCTCATCACTGCCACCTGTTCATGGCAAAACCCATCTTTGCTTCGTCCCTTAGTTACTACCTCTAAGTGTCTGTCCCATCTGATCTCTGCAATAGCTTCTAAACGCCGCTGCCTTTTTTTAAAACCTCTTACTTTCTCTACTTCCATTTTATTTTTGTCCTTATATGTTACTGCCTGTCCTGCTATCTCTCAATTTTTAAAAAATGTTGGTCTTTCACATAGACAACATCAAATCAAGTAGAAGATACTTATCTTTCATGCTTTCTGGCAAAATGAAGAACCACAGTGACAGTGTGCATAATGAATCTTCCATTTTTCAGTTCTCAGATTTCACTGCTGCTGGAAGAGGTATGTTCTTCATTGGGAAAGACTTTCTATGGCTTACAGAAAGATGGGAGCTGGGCAAGGTGCTCTGGGCAGAGTTAATACTCTAAAACTTCCAGTTTCCTAACTTATTTTTTTAAGTTTTCTTAAAAGATTTTCCCCAAACTAAAAAATAAAATAAGCCCATTTCCAATCTTCAAATTCTATGAATCTACCAAAAATCTTGTATATGATGATTCATTTTTTGATCTTGCATTCTGGTCATGAAAAGAAGCTGGTTTCAGTAGAGAAAGATAATAAAATAGATGAAGACATTTGGATGGATTCAGACTGGACTTTTAATTATTTTCAAGAACTCTAGAGGCTAACAGAACTGGTTCATTTTACTTTAAAACTTGAAGCTTTCCTCTTCCTTTATTACAAAGATAATATTAATCCCAATCTCATGTTTGTGAGCTATGATTAGCATCATCTTTGGCTCATGGACCAAGAGAGGGAGAGACTCTTCAGAGTAAGTAGGAATGAGTTAGAAGGGAATGGAAATAGTATTAAGGAGGATACTGCACATCTGGCTGAAATAAGCTAAGCTCAAGTTAACTCAGCAGAAGTGAGAAGAAAAGAAAAAGCAAAGGTTATGCTATACTTGATCCTCCTGAGTGGGAGAAAGGAAGAAATAGGAGATAGCTACAAGACATCAGGCAAATTATCTAACCCCTCTAAGATGCCAATCCTCCATACATAAAATGTGAACAGTAACAGTAGCCTCCTCAAGGTATAAGGAGAGGATGAAATGAGTTACTGCCTGTAAATCACTCAGCATTTACATGACACATTGTAGGGTTTAATTAAGGTGAGCCACTGTGACGGTTATGGCTCAAGTTCTTTCCTGAACAAACACTGCCAAATCAGGACCTTCATCTAGTCATCACTCAACAATACTTACTGAGCAGCTGTTATGTCCTAGGCACCATATCAAGTACTTGTGGTATAGGAGTGAGTGACACACACCCCTGCACTTGTGGAGCTTGCAGTCAGCAACCAGGACAGGTCAAGGACCACATAAGGTAGGAAATAAAGAGACAGAGTATATCTAGCAGGCTGTAGGGTTGGGTTAGCTCATCTTGTCCCTGCTGCAACACTATATAATTCCCTGGGATTGAACACATGATAGGCTCCAATCAATGTTTACCTAAATGATTAAATACTCAGTACATAGTGTATATTCAATAAATAGCTATTTCTTATGTAAACTGTTTAACAACATAAATAAATCCTCAATCTGTTTTGTTGACTAAAGTGCTGTATAGTCCAATGGAATATTGAGTAGTCCTTCATTATAATTATTATTAAAATCATATCTCTGCCAAATATCTGTGTTTTAGAAGGTAAATATTTCTTTTCTGGACTTGGAACATACAGAGGAATAAAATAAAAATGGATAACCTAAATGTTTATGTTAAGAAGGAAACTGTTCCAGCTTAATCTTCCCCTGGCTCATTTATTTAGCAAGTATTTAATATACGCCCACTATCTACCAGCACTGCAGTAGATGCTGGCATAGTAACAGTTCAACTTATCAATGTAGATAAAATTTTTAAGTTTAGAAAGAGCTTTCACATATTCTCTTATTTAGTTCCCAAAACAACACTATGAAAAAGTATTATCCCTTTTCTAGATGAAGAAAGTGAGACTGGGAAGAGATGTACACAAAGTTACATGACTAGCAAGTTCCAGAGCTGAATCCCAAACTTGATCTTCTCCCTCCAAATCCACCATCCTAGCTACTTTACCTCAAGGTTTTCTCAGTGATTCATCTACATCACACACAATGAATTCTGGCTTAGCATCCCTATACCGGCAAAAAAATAATAAAACATTTGCTCATATGGGCTTCCCTGGTGGCGCAGTGGTTAAGAATCCACCTGCCAATGCAGAAGACATGGGTTCGAGCCCTGGTCCGGGAAGATCCCACACGCTGTGGAGCAGCTAAGCCCATGCGCCACAACTACTGAGCTCTAGAGGTTGTGAGCCACAACTACTCAGCCCATGTGCCACAACTACAGAAGCCCACACGCCTACAGCCCATGCTCCACAACAAGAGAAGCCACCGCAATGAGAAGCCCGCACACTGCAACGAAGAGTAGCTCTCGCTCGCCACAACTAGAGAAAGCCCATGTGCAGCAACGAAGACCCAACAGAACCAAAAATAAATAAGTATAATTTTTTTTTAAGTGTGTTTTTTAAATTTGCTCATAAAATTCATATACTTTTTTTCACAGTGTGGAGGGAAAATCACCATTTTTCTCTCCCTTAAAAAAAAGGGGGGGGTAGTGTATTCACATCATGATACTTGTCTTAGGTTATACAAAAAAATACTGTCAGAACTGCTGTGGCCTCTCCTGTTGCGGAGCACAGGCTTTGGACGCGCAGGCTCAGCGGCCATGGCTCACGGGCCTAGCAGCTCCGCGACATGTGGGATCTTCCCGGACCGGGGCACGAACCCATGTCCCCCGCGTCGGCAGGCGGACTCTCAACCACTGCGCCACCAGGGAAGCCCAGGTGCAAGCATTTTTAAAGAGGACCTGTTGGGGAAGATCTGCCAGTACTGATAAACACTGTATTTGCAGGTTGGCACCCAAGCGTCACTGATTCAGGCACCACCATTGTCACTTTCTTTTTCAATCCATCCCATTTATAATTTCTGGGATCAATTTCCAGCTCAACCACCAATATCTTAGAGAATTTTCCTTCTCTCTCTTTAAAAAAAATCAAGATATTTGCCTAATTCCTTGCTTCTGGCCCCACTCTCATGGATCATGTCTTCCTCCAAGGTCTGTCAGCAGGTTGTCCATCCCGTTTGCAAGCCAGAGACTGTTCTCCCTGGCAAGGAAGCCAGTGGCAGCTGGGAGAGGGATTGTGCCTCTTTTTTTTTTTTTTTTTTTTTTTCGGTACGCGGGCCTCTCAGTGTTGCGGCCTCTCCCGTTGCTGAGCACAGGCTCCGGACGCGCAGGCTCAGCGGCCATGGCTCACGGGCCCAGCCGCTCCGCAGCATGTGGGATCTTCCCGGACCGGGGCACAAACCCGTGTCCCCTGCATCGGCCGGCGGACTCTCAACCACTGCGCCACCAGGGAAGCCCGTCAGAACTCTTTTAATCCCCAGAGCTACATACGGCATGGCATATTTCACTTTTGGGCCCCCAAAAGAACTTACTTAGAGAAGAATCAACCAATTCTATCTCTACTAGTTTATGCTCTTGAAACTAGTTTTACTGTTTATTCACAAACTGGTCTGATGAAACTTACAGATTAGTTTAAAAATGAGTTTGAATGTATAACATTCACTTTGCTGTATACCTGAAACTAACACAATGCTGTAAATTAACTATACTCTAATAAAAAAATTTTTTTAATGGTTTTAATCAAGAATGATGAGAACCAGGACCATTTCTGATCTTTTGACAAATGTAATCTAACTCACTTGGAAACAGGACCAGTCAATGAAATTTTTCAAATAAACCTCATTAAGCAGGATGACAGAGAAGAAAGACATAATGGTAGTAAACGCCTGGTGATGACAGCAACACTACAGTCAACACATTCATACCAAGAAAAAACACTGGGGGAAGTACTGTATGTGTCTGAACGGCCAAAAAAAAAAGACAGTAATTGTCTAAAATCTCTGATACGTCTCACACTTATAACAATCTTCTACTCTACCAGAGTATCCCAGGGTATTAAAAACTATGGTGGATGTGCTGTCGGGTCCGTTCCCCTGAAGGCTGGAAACTCTGAAGGTGCCTGGGAAGGGAACTAACATTTCCCTAGTGCCTATCATATCTAAGGCCCATGTTAGGCATTTCACACTTAAGACCTCCTTTAATCCTTCCAACACCCAACCTTATTTTTTTATATCTGTATATTTTGAATAAAAGGAATGTTTACTTCTTTTTGTACAAGCATCTTCAGGTCTTTCCAATTTTATAGTTTATATTCATATCTACAAGTCTAGATGATTAAGAAAGGAATCCAAAAAAAAAAAAAAGAAAGAAAGGAATCCAGTTTTATAGGTTGAAGAGGTTACCTATCTTAATACATAATACTACCTTCCTTTTACAGATGAGGAAACAGGGTCTCACAGAGATCAATAAACTTGCCCTAAGTAAATAACTATAGTGTGCCACGGAGAAGATGCTTGCAAACATCTGATGCCCAAACCTGTATTCTATTCACTCTACCACAATACATATTACATAAGGCTTCTCATGCCTTGATTTCTAATTAGGAGAATTATCTCAAGAGACTTGTAAAACATTTCATCCTGTAAGAAACCACGCCTGTGTAACTGGGTCATGCCAAGCTTCTGAAAGTTAAGTTGCAAAGAACAGGGGAGCTTCTCTTTATGATGATGGCTACATATATCAGGAGAGCTATGTTGTCATGACCCAAATGCAATGGAAAGAAATTACTGGAGAGTTAAAGAAGTCTGTAAGAGACACGTCAAGACTTTAAAATAAAGGAGTTGGATACTGATTCCGAGTTTCAAGTTAAGCTCAAATTTATTTTTAAATACTGTGTGCCCAGTGCTAGGGACATAACAATAAATAAATCACAACCTCTATCCGCTGAGAGTATCTAGTGAAGGGAAGAGCCTCATACTTACAATAAAATATGGTCCAGCACTGTGCTAGAGGGATGCACAGGGAGCTTGAGGCACCTAGGAGAGATAGGCATAACCCAGATTGGAGGACAAGAAAGGACTCTGAGTAACACTAATACTAGGAATCTGTCCCACAACAACGCTCACATGTGCACAAAATACATCAAGATGTTAACTGGGCATTACTCATAGAAGCAAAGAGAAAAACTGGAAATAATCAAATATCCATCAATAGGGGACAAATAATAAATTATAACATCTATACTAAGGAGCTATTAGAAATGATGATACACAGGCATGTAATGACATTATAACAGCTTTAACTATCATACTATTAACTGAAAAAAGAAACATGAAGACAAAAAAAATGTGGTCTTATGTTTACTTTTCTATGTATAAATTTATTCAGATAAGTCTAAGTATATATATGAACTGAGGAGTCTCAGAACTGGAGAAATGATTTTCCCAAAGTCAAGGAAGCAACTATGGGCTGGTCATTCATTAAACTGAACATATTAAAGAATTAATGTTTGGTGATATTTCCCCTCAGTAATTTTAGAATTCTTAATTATTTTGAGCTGCTAGGTTATCCTTTGAAATAAATAAATATGTGTGTATGTATATATTTTTTCCATTCTCTTTGTACTTAGTTTATTATTTTATTAATATTAAACACTTTTAATATTATTTCAGGCTAAAGTACTTTCAAAGATTTTTTTTCATATGATCTTGGCTCAGGTTTCCCTGTTTATAAGCCTTCATAAATACGTCCTACACAAATAAGATGGTTCTATTCAAATCCACAGAAAAAAGAAGATAATGCATGAAATAAGATAGAAAATAATAGGATGAAAACAGAGAATCCCTTTTTCCTGGACCTCCAGTATTATTAAAAACAAAAAGTGTTATTGGTCTAAGACTGATTTGGTATTAAAAGCTTTTCCAGGCAAAAAAAGGAATAAGAACTGAAATTTTTGTTTAGATATGGAATTAAAGGAAAATGAGTTTAGGAGCTGGAAGAGTCTTAAAAAGATCATCTAATAAGACTTCCATTTCCAGAAGAGGAAACTGAGGTTCTTAATAAAAAGATCACTCATAGCTAATGATTACCAATAGGAGAATACAGCCAGGAAAGTGTAAAAGTATCCTCACTCTAAGTCCATTGCCTTCTCTGGTACCCATACAGCAACACTTAAACCTAGTTATTGAAGAAAACTACTTTAATTTAGGCTTAATTATCTAAATGGTCTAACTCTAGGGGAAGAGATTACTACTCAAATCTCCTTTTCCAGATGTAAACAGAGCCTGAAGTATTTACTTCACTCTTTTCAACTATTTAAACAATAAGAAAACAGAATGTTTTTAATTTTCTTATATTTTATGGCAATATAGTTATCATGAGACAGAAAATATAGCATGCTATAATCCAGACTGATTCAGTAATTAAAAGAAAATTTAAAATCCAAAATCCCTGGTTTTTACAATGAAATAGCAACAAGCTTTACTGAAAATTGAAACTACTTCATCATAGCAGTACTTTCATTAATTGAAACCACTTTATTATAACCCAACATCCATTAGTATTAAATTTCAGATTTCTGGGATAATCACTGGGGGAGTGCAATAAGAGCAACTGAACCTTTGAAATGCAATTTAAAAGAAAAATTCTGTTTTAAAAACTGTACAACAGGGACTTCCCTGGTGGCACAGTGGTTAAAAATCCTCCTGCCAATGCAGGGGACACGGGTTCGAGCCCTGGTCTGGGAAGGTCCCACATGCCGCGGAACAACTAAGCCCGTGCGCCACAACTACTGAGCCTGTGCTCTAGAGTCCGCGAGCCACAACTACTGAGCCCACGTGCCACAACTACTGAAGCCCACGTGCCTAGAGCCCGTGCTCCGCAACAACAGAAGCCACTGCACTGAGAAGCCCGCGCACTGCAACGAAGAGCAGCCCCCGCTCACCCTAACTAGAGAAAGCCTGCGTGCAGCAAGGAAATCCCAATGCAGCCAAAAATAAATAAATTTTTTTTAATAAAATAAAATAAAAACTGTACAACGATTTTTCCCAAAGTGTGTTCCACAGCCATGGAATGCTACATGATACCATGAAATGCTAAATGAAAAAGAATAAGATGCGAAGAGATTCTTTTCAAAAATGTGACAGTCTCCTTGAAGCCTTGAACAGGTGGATAGTCTTGTGATTCTCTAAGAAGGAACTACGATGTAAAGTTTTCCAAACATATTTAACCACAAAACCATTTTTTCGCAGTGCTCCCTAAAGCATTAATATCCAGTAACACACATCTTTGGGATATGCCACCACATCTTGTTATTGGCCTCTAGACTGTACAAAGCCCTTGCTCACTGGTGTTCTAAGAAGGGCTATGGAAAGGAATGATGTAGCTCAGCCTTATCATCCTCTCATACCTTGGCAGAGAGAAGAGAACTGAAGATGACTAATTTCAGGCAATGAAAATGACCCTTCCATAATGTATGAAAACACAAAGTACATTATTTATGAGCATGCAGTCTACACGTCGTAAAGCTCAAACCACTGCATTTATTATTCTCACACTTTATTACATGATATTCTGTTCGGATTGTTGCTGACCCAAAAATTATATTCACTACTCCAAAACATAAACGTATTTTAGGTTGCAGGTATGGAGCTGAGATTTGTGACATGGTTCGCCAATGTGCATCCTGGGGAATGCTAGTTTGACAAGCTGTTAATAGATGTTTGTCAAAACATAAACATATTTTAAAAAGATAACCTACAGAATAAAACACGGGCCCCCAAATGACAAAGGTTCAGAAAATAGGCTAAACAGAATACAAACGTACTGTGAACTGCTGGCTGTACTCATTTTGCAGTATTTTCTTAACCCTTCACTGAATCTGTTCTGAATTCACCGGCCAGATTTTTTTGACCAAAAAAATAATAATAATTTATAAACATGAGAGGTAACACTTGGATGATAAAAATCAGGATAGATCTCAGCAGTTAATGCTGAGAAGCTCTCAAATTTATACCACTTGTTAGAGATCTTGAAAGGTCACATAAGAGGAGATTAAACAAAGGTCTATACGTTCAAAGCAAGTGTTTGATGTCTAAATTGTTAAGGGTGTGCTGCTGTGACTCAATTATACTTACAGAGCTGTCAGTAAGTCTGGTACAGGAAAGACACATGAATGATCGATGGTCTGATGCTCTACTCTGGACATAAAATGCACATCCAGTAAAAGGCCAAAATGTTGCTCAAACAGAATTCTACATCCAAATTACTCCTGGGTCATCTCTCAATTTACCTTGATCTTATGGACCTAACTGCCTCTGGTTCCCCATCTGTTAAATATGAACTTCTTCACAGAAATTTTTCAAAGACTAGTCAATAAATTAACAAAGAAAAACACAATGTTAGAGTTTTATTTGTCTCAAATTGAGAACCTGAATTTACTTTGATTATGCTATGCGATGGCAGTCAGTTCTAAACTCAGTTAAAAGCATTAATAGAAAAACTATTTTCCAAATAGGATTAAAAAATAGAAAGAAGGGGACTTCCCTGGTGGCACAGTGGTTAAGAATCCTCCTGCCAATGCAGGGAACAAGGGTTCAAGCCCTGGTCTGGGAAGATCCCACATGCCAAGGAGCAACTAAGCCTGTGCGCCACAACTACTGAGCCCGTGCACCACAACTACTGAGCCTGAGTGCCACAGCTACTGAAGCCCACCTGCCTAGAGCCCGTGCTCTGCAACAAGAGAAGCCACCACAATGAGAAGCCTGCACACTGCAACGAAGAGTAGCCCCTGCTCGACACAACTAGAGAAAGCATGCGCGGAGCAACGAAGACCCAACACAACCAAAAATAAATAAATTTTAAAAATTGATTCTTTAAAAAAAAAAGAAAGAAAGAAAGAAGACAGCTTATCATGAAGGGCCCATTCTAAAGGCCCTTCACTAGTAACGCGCATAGTCTCCAGGGCAAGACCACCTTGACCACTAGGCTCCATGCTCAAGCGTGCTGTTTCTGGGCTTCCACTGCTGTAAAGTGACTGGCTATCCTAAGGACTAAATGAATTATCACAGATAAAACCCTATAAGTAGTGCTTTTGCGTGGTAAATGTTAGGTATTTCTATTATCATCGTCATTATAGTGTCTCGTGTAAAAACTTTTTCTTTATAAACAAAAGTTTTGTTGCTTCTGAGGTTAAAAATGCTGCTAGTCCTTAATATCAGAAACATGTAACTGAGTATACCTCCTTTCCACTATTGTTTATAGGATGTTCAAGATCACATGTGAAGCACAAGCAGAGCAACCAATTCTGCTGATTTACAATCTCCACATTTGGGCTCCTCTTTGCTTTATTCCTGATTCTCTATTTTTATTCGGGTTTTTGTCTTCTTGTAAATCACTTGGAATCCTCTGCGTAATACCATGTACAAAGTTACCAAAAAAACAAAAAGACTTCTAAAATACTTCTTTTTCAAGTAAGAAACCAATGTGTTTATGTAAGCAAAATAAAATGAAATGGAAAACAGCAGAAAATGTTACTAGAATAGGGATCTAATGAAAAAGAGTATAGACGGAAAACCCTAGAATTGAGGACAAAAAGTTTGAATATTAAGCGATGGCAATGTGGGGAATTCTATGAAGAGACTTATGGGTGAAAGCAGCCTTAAAATGGCAATTTAATAACAAAATGACACATATCAACTAGGGAGTCTGAATCTCACAAAAATTATAACCAAATTACATCTGAAATAAAACCAGATTTAAATTTCTGTTGCTGAAACAGAATCACAAACTTAGTTATGTTAAAAGAAAAAATTATTTGATTGTATCAACTCCAACCATACGATGTTTATGCATAACAAAAGACAAAGACAGCAGATTCAAGGGCTCCAATTACTTTCTCACAGGGGAAAAATTACACCTTATAAAAGGAAAACGCTGAAAATATAAATGCATTGGGAAAAAACAAATAAAAGTTACACATAAAATAGTTATGACGATATAAAATCTAAGCAATATATTTCACAATCAATACTTTAAATAAAAAGCATAATCCAGATGAATAAGAAATTTAAACACCACTTCTGTGCACACCCTGACTTCTACAAGGGTACAGTAAGAAGATGCTTGAAATTCAAAGCACCTCCTCCACTCGCTAACAAGTTACATACGCCGTTTAAACAAATAACACCTCAAATATCTGCTCCCCTCCCATAAGCACTGTCATCATTTTGCTGGGATAATGGCAAGGGAAGAACAAATCCCTCCGTGAGCATATGGAGAGATGTCTAAAATATCACCATGCCCAAAGCAAACACTCAACAAATTAAGTATATGCAATATTACAACCTATAAAAGAAAACTAATTCTCAAAGTTACTGTAAATTAAACAAAGAAATGAGATGGCTTGGCAACCTATCCAAAATGCTATACCAATTTACAGGTAAGACAAATATCCATCATTAGGGCCACGTTACCCAATGGTCTGGTTGAGGAACCAGGCCATTAGATATCTTGAATATCTTCATCTCCTCAAAAGTCAGACAGAAAATGGGACTTCCCTGGTGGTACAGTGGATAAGACTGCACTCCCAATGCAGGGGGTGGCTTCGATCCCTCGTCAGGGAACTATAGCCCACATGCACGCCACAACTAAGAGTTTGCATGCCACAACTAAGGAGCCCACAAGCCACAACTAAGAAGCCCACCTGCCACAACTAAGACCCAGTGCAAACAAATAATTTTTTTTTTAAAAGTCAGGTAGATAAAAAGAAAAAAGAAGATATTGTTATTTCTCTAATTTTCTATAAAAAGCAGTTCCGGGCTTCCCTGGTAGCGCAGTGGTTGAAAGTCGGCCTGCCAGTGCAGGGGACGCAGGTTCAAGCCCTGGTCTGGGAGGATCCCGCGTGCCGCGGAGCGGCTAGGCCCGTGAGCCACAATTACTGAGCCTGCGCGTCTGGAGCCTGTGCTCCGCAGCGGGAGAGGCCGCGATAGTGAGAGGCCTGCGCACCGTGATGAGGAGTGGCCCCCGCTTGCCGCAACTAGAGAAAGCCCTCGCACAGAAACAAAGACCCAACACAGCCTTAAATAAATAAAATTAAAAAAAAAAAAAAAAAAAAAGCAGTTCCTATGAGAGGCATATAGTTCTTTATGAAACCAAACCACTAATGCCATATACTTGTAATTCTAATTAATATCTAAGAACTCTGGAAATCATGACATATGTTCTTGGAACTAAATTATGGTAAGATGGCTATAAAGTTTCACTCATTCGAAATTAATGAACACCTAATTTGTACCATAGGCAGTGGGGACAAAAAGTTACAAAGACACAGAGCTACCCACCCTTAAGGAGTTCCTAGTCACATAGGTTATTGGTTGAAGCACGGTAACAAAAGGATCTTTAAAAGAAGGCTGTGAGACGGAATACAAATGAATATCCTAGAGATTTAAGGGGTTAGGCTGAGCAAGCACTCAAACACTTGTTTGATTGTTGATCCACTGGTAATGCACAGCATACTTATACTCAAGAACCTACAGAGGCTAGGAATAAAAAATGTTTCCTCAAGTGGTAAGGAATATTCCTTCAATTATGAAGAAATCCCTAGGTGGTTACAGAATAGAGACAAAGTAATTAAACTAAATTTTACTCAGGTGACTTTACCTGGGGGCTGCGAGTACCCTAATCTCACTGTACCTCACTGCTCTGCCCTGTGATGCTACTCTTCAGCTCATCGGAGTTCCTCGGGGTAGAGGACCTGAGCACACTGATTTTCAAATATAAGCACACAGCATGAGCCACACTGGCACTGTGTGCAATACAGCTGAGAGGAGGGAGGAGAATGACTCCCACTTCACGTTCTATTCTGATCTCTCTGCCTGTCTACCTAAATTCAGTGATGACTTAAGCACTTTGATACTTTACATGCTTCAGCGGCATTTCTGCAAATGGTTCCGAATATTTTAACTTCACCTTGGAGCAGCCTGCAGTTAAAACCTGAACCATAATAAACTTCTCTCTGTTAATCTCCTTGTCAATTTGCACATTTCCACAGTGTAATCACGGCAAACTATGTTCCCAGAGAATTTCTTTCAGTTTTGAAGTTTGATAATGTAACTATTCTTAATAATTAAAGCACTGAAATTTTCCTACATGATGACAGGACACTATATATGCTATATACATACATATGCATAGAGATGTGGATGTATGTATATAGCCAAAGACAATCTGTGTGTGTGTGTTTTATAGTCAAAGTTAATTCTTTCACGATTAATCATATAGTCACATATTCCGTCACTTAGTGCTATTCTATAGATGTATACTGCATTCCTGACCGTCTGTTTCACAGTTACGTGATACCAGTCACACAGGAGATCAAATCATAAAATGTATACGAATCAAAACCCTATTACAAAGCATATGTCCCAGGTAGATCAGAATCTCTGTCTCCATCTTTGTAAATGAATAGCAGCAAAAAAAAAGATGTATCATAATTATCATTGGTAGAGTAGGTGGTTAATTTAATTCATGAACTGTCATGATGAGTCCTACCATTCCCCTTTCCCTTCCTCTCAAACACTCCTACCTATAATTCCAACGTCAAATGCTATGAATACATATTCTGTCAATTTTAACATAGGACTAAATTTAACCTCTAGAATTAGCTCTACAAAACTTTGCCTCAGTTCTAATAAGCTTAATAAACACTAAATTCACACCTCAAAACAACATTTACCAAAGTAAAAGGTCTGACTATTTACATAGCAAATTAAGAATTATATAATAAAGGCTTGAAATTTTATAGCTACAAGGGACTTCTAGAAATAAAGATCATCTAGTCCAGCATCTTCATTTCAGAGAATTCAAGTATGGAGTTGGTACCAATCCAATCTTGTTGACATAACTTACAACGTCATAAGGCAAAATATAACGATACAAAATCCAAAGCGCCTTTAGGCTGGTAAATACTGCTTTGTTTAAAAATAATCATAATCATAATCCATTCTTTCTAAAGAACGGCAAGTAGCGCTATCTCTAGCCACTCCTGAGATAGAAAGGCTCAAGCACAAGCATTTGTCAACTTATTTTATACAACAGCAAAGAAAACTAAACTTGCCCTTAAAACTGGCTCTGCCCAGCCCAACCCCACCTCAAACGAAGTAAATGCCAAGAGTCAGGTCAGTGTAGGTTCAACAGCAAAAACTCCCTGAAGAAGAAACAGTCATGGAAACAGCCACTCCTATCCAAATACCTTAGGAGGCAAACATTCGTACACATAGAAGTGGTATTTTAAGAACCCACAGTCTGATTCATGCAGAAAAATCCCTTAAAAGGAACATTTATATTATTGTTGGTTAATATACCTAATATTTGCATAAACTTACATTGTGTGTTCTCTCTATTCATTTTCATGACTAATTTTAGTATTTTTATAAGGTGACATCTGTTTCCAGGAATAAAATCTCCTAAATCATTAGAATCACCTAAATCATTAGAAATCACCTAAAACATTAGACCAATAGGAAAAAGATTTTAATTTACAATGACCTGTCAAAAGGTTATTCTTCAAATCAACTAGAGAATCAACTCTGGAGTATATTAGGAGTTACACCAGAATACCACCTGAACCTCACCATGCCTTCAGAAAAGAAAACAAACACAATATCTTACTGATGAGCACTTATTTTTGCAATGTAAATGAAGATTGAAAGAAATACTAATTCTGTCTACTGCTTAGAATGATATTCATGTACATTACTCTGGAGGCTTTGTTTGGGATCATTACAGATTCAATATACCAGAGGGCAAAATACTACAGCTAGAAAAATCTGCAAAGGAAAAAAAAAAAAAACTTCCAGCTGAGCATGCAAAGTAATTCTACAGAAGGTAACAGCAGTCTGCATACTTGACTATCTTGGATAGATATATTAATAATCTAGGCTTAACTTGCAATATTCTGACAGCTAGGCATGGCACTGGTTCTTTTAGACCCTGAAATCTGATTCCAAATCTGCCACCAACCTTATACACAGCTGTGACTTACTATTACATATTTTAAATGGTACAATAATACTAACCTACTTTATCAGAAATAAATACTTGTCAATATCCTTACATTTCTGTACCTCTCTTACCTTCCCTGGTTAGAAGAGCTCTGCCCCAGTCTCAATCCATAAATACCACCAGCTTTCCTCAGAATTACTCAGTTTGGTACTTCATCTA
Source organism: Phocoena phocoena (assembly GCF_963924675.1). Taxonomy (NCBI): domain Eukaryota; kingdom Metazoa; phylum Chordata; class Mammalia; order Artiodactyla; family Phocoenidae; genus Phocoena; species Phocoena phocoena. Next base: position 47,900,647 of record NC_089227.1, read on the forward strand.
CCAACCCACCAGGAAGGTTGTTAAACCTTTACACTTCTTAAAATCTTTCTAATCTCGTTGGAGATTTCTCCAAAGCACTATTTCTCAAACTCTCTTCCTCCAAAATGTGGGCTTGCCCAATCATGCTGCCTCCCACCACTCATCAGGTCTAACCCCTTATTCTTTTTTTTTTTATTTTATTTGTTTATTTTTGGCTGCATTGGGTCTTTGTTGCTGCGTGCGCACTTTCTCTAGTTGTGGTGAACCGGGGCTACTCTTTGTTGTGGTGTGTGGGCTTCTCATTGCGGTGGCTTCTCTTGTTGCAGAACACGTGCTCTAGGCATGCGGGCTCAGTAGTTGTGGCTTGCAGGCTGTAGAGGGCAGCCTCAGTAGTTGTGGCGCACGGGCTTAGTTGCTCCACAGCATGTGGGATCTTCCCAGACCAGGGCTTCAACCCATGTCCCCTGCATTGGCAGGCGGATTCTTAACCACTGTGCCACCAGGGAAGTCCCACCCCTCATTCTTATCTCTCCTCACAGTACCCCAATGATGTAGATATCTAGATCAAACCCTCAGATCCACAGCCTTTGCTCAAAGGACCCCATTAGCTCATCCACCCTATTTTGCAGCTGTTGGATCCAACATAATCAACTCCCTCTTGATGTCCAGCTAATTCCTTCACTATCTCTCATTTGCTGAGTACCTGCGTATAAACCAAGCACGAGGCAAGGGAAAGACAAGTAGATAGATGAGGGACTTCCCTGGTAGTCCAGTGGTAAAGAATCCGCCTTCCAATGCAGGGCACACGGGTTCGATCCCTGGTCCGGAAACTAAAATCCCACATGCCGTGGGGCAACTCCAGCTTGCCCTTTGGCTGTCTTAACCCCTATCCTTACAAACACTCTTATCCCTGCTCATGTGGACTCCTGCATACCCATCCCACCCCCATCTCCACACCTGCTCCTTCAATCCACCTTCCTTCCTCTATCAGAGTGGTCTTTCTAATATACAAATTCAACCTTCCATTGCAGGCTCAAAACCCCTTCCCGTGACTGGTGAGTTTTCAGAAAAGCACGCAGAGTCCTAAGTCCAGCAGCAGAAAGACCCCTTCCTGATCTGCCCCTGCTTTACCTTGTACCAACAATATTAAACTACTTTAAGATCCACAAAAAAGAGCATGCTTTTCTCTTTGTCTTCCTGCTACCTTGCACACCTGCACCTTTCTCTGCAAAACACTTACTAAACCTTCAAAACTTAGCTAGAGCTCATCTCCTCCTAGAATCTTCCCCTAACTAGCACCCAGAACCCAGGCACCCTTCCTCTACACCCAGAGTATCCTGTGCACACCTCTATCAAACTGCTTCTCTCACAACATCTCTCCCACTGGAATGCAGGCTCCTTGAGAGAGGACACGTTCTAATACATAATTTAGGTGATTAGCTTAGTCCCTAGCCAAGAGCAGACCGTCTCTACAAGAAGATGTGCTCTTAGCCAAAGCAAACTGGATTATGAATTTGTCAACTAATTGAAAAAGGCAGTTAAGTGGGAAATCATAAAAACTGATACATATTTTACCATGTCTATATTAATGTAAGATACCTAAAAGTGCATTCATTCACCAATCTCTGGATATCAGGCCAGGGCCTTCCCTTTGAGTTTAGGTCTGCAGATTAACAATCAGCATTATCTTTCTGCATAATGCACTGGCTATTGACGGCCAGTTTGGCTTTCTTAAAGTGTACCAAAAACTTAAAAACACGTGAAAAATAATTGGAGTAGTCAATCTTTTTAGATTATTTGTTCAGTTTTATTCATCCATATCGCCCTCATTTAATTCAACAGCAAGATTTTTAAGTGATCCCTTTATCAAATCTTTCCAAAGAATTCAATTTACATTTTTATTTTTATCATCTCACACCAGTCAGAATGGCCATCATCAAAAAATCTAGAAACAACATATGCTGGAGAGGGTGTGGAGAAAAGGGAACCCTCTTGCACTGTTGGTGGGAATGTAAATTGATACAGCCACTGTGGAGAACAGTATGGAGGTTCCTTAAAAAACTACAAATAGAACTACCATATGACCCAGCAATCCCACTACTGGGCATATACCCTGAGAAAACTATAATTCAAAAAGAGTTATGTACCAAAGTGTTCATTGCAGCTCTATTTACAATAGCCTGGAGATGGAAACAACCTAAGTGTCCATCATCGGATGAATGGATAAAGAAGATGTGGCACATATATACAATGGAATATTACTCAGCCATAAAAAGAAACAAAATTGAGCTATTTGTAATGAGGTGGATAGACCTAGAGTCTGTCATACAGAGCGAAGTAAGTCAGAAAGAGAGAGACAAATACCGTATGCTAACACATATATATGGAATTTAAGAAAAAAGAAAATGTCATGAAGAGCCTAGGGGTAAAACAGGAATAAAGACACAGACCTACTAGAGAATGGACTTGAGGATATGGGGAGGGGGAAGGGTAAGCCGTGACAAAGCGAGAGAGAGGCATGGACATATATACACTACCAAATGTGAAATAGATAGCTAGTGGGAAGCAGCCGCATAGCACAGGGAGATCAGCTTGGTGCTTTGTGACCGCCTGGAGGGGTGGGATAGGGAGGATGGGAGGGAGGAAGACGCAAGAGGGAAGAGATATGGGAACATATCTATATGTATAACTGATTCACTTTGTTATAAAGCAGAAACTAATACACCAAAAAAAAATAATAAGAAGAACCAAGACAAAAAAAAAAACTTTCTTTCACACTCATATTTCATCAATTTACATAATATTCAATTAAATACACATTTAGAAAGACAAGAAGTCAGCAAAAAAAACAGGTTTAGAAATGTACATAACCACTCACAGTTAGCCTACAACTCAATATGGCAGGACGATGGTGGAGGCATTCTAAAGAATAGTCTTTGAACCAGAATCACTCAGACGGTCATTAGTCAGCACAGTTTGTCCAGCAAATGGAAAACATCAGTTAGCCCAGAAAGTAGGTTAAAGAGAAGTTGGCTGAAAGCTTCTTAGATAAATGTTTACTGAAAGAACATAAGGAATGAAAGAGAAAGCATGGAGAACCAATGAATTTCCTCCAACCTTCCATAACCACTCATGGGAGTGAAGCACTACAGCAAAATGATGAGGTCATCCATCCCTCAAAGTTCTTCAATGACTCCCCATAGTTTGCATTTAATTTCCAACGCCTTAGTATACAAACACTACCTGCCCACAATCTTACCCTACACACACACACACACACACACACACACACACACACACACACACACACACCCCTGCTGTTCCTCCAGTTGTTCTGATTTATTTGCAGTTATCTCAAACATGCTTTTCCCTGGACTTAGGATGTCCCACTTCTCTACCTAATTCTTAGTCATCTTTAAAGTTTCACGTGTCACTTCCTCTAAAAATCTCTCCCTTATGATACCCCTCCTCCTAAAGAAGGTGGACACCGTTGCTCGGGAGCACCTCTGCACCCTGTTATATGTAGGTGACAACGTGAACTGGCTGCCTTGGGTCAGTCGTAGGTTATGCCTGTTGTCTCAGCATAAATATTGGCAGCACTCATTTCACTATTAAAAAGAGTCCCAGTCTGATAATAACAACCAAATGGGCACCCTAGACATTGTACAATACAAAGAAGATTAAGCAATGGTCTATGCTCTTATTTAAAAAAAAAAAAAAAACACACACATACACTCAGACTATCCCATTTCTCAAATATGTGTAATTACTATTCACGCCATTTTTATCCTGAAAAGCATCACATTTGGACAATACATGATAAATGGTTGCCTTCTGTATATACCTATATACATTACAGTACCATTCAATGTTTTCTTCTCTATCTCCTTCACAAGACTATAAATGTCTCGAGGAGCAAGGGCTTATTTATCACAATATCCACACAGCAGAGCCCAAGCTCAGTACATATTAAGTATATTCATTAATGTTTGTTGACTGTTACCAATCAATTCAGAATATAATCCTTCTCTAAATAGCTGCAGCATAACCCGTTATTTATAAACAGCTGACTAAGTGATTTATTAACCTTGACTTATGCCCATACAGTAGTTATAGAATGTTATAATCATATTAGTCTCAAAACAAAGAATATCATCACCAGTAATAACATAACATTTGACATACTGACTCAATTCATTCACATAACATATGAACTCTCATATTATCATATATTCTTAACAACATCACTAGCATTAAAAGGTAATTTTTACAGAACACTTTTTTGTGTCTCCAGAAATGCACATAAACCCTAAAAAGTAGTTATTGTATTTTTATTTAAAAAGAAAAATGCAGAAAACAGCTTAGCAATTCTCTTTCTTAGAGTGCCATTAAAAGCTACTTCTGCCTGGGGAAAATGATATACATTTTGTACGTAAACAAATTTACAAGAACAAGGAAAGCCATTCCATATTTTAGTCTAATAACAGCTGTTAGACATCTTCCACGTAACATAATTCATGGAGAAAACATACAAGCAACATACAGGCAAAAAATATGATTTGAAGACCTTGGATTATTTGTTCCCATGTAGTTTATTACTAATTACTTAAAAGCACCAAGAAAAATGGAAAACTTTTTCTGGATAAGTAAAAGTCACACTCAGCAAGAGCTTGATCAGAAAATGAGACAACTGGCTACCAAAATACGTATAAAATTATGACTTAGGTCTGGAATTAAAACCAAGGACATTTCTAAAATCAGTATCAAGGGGGTGGGGGTAGAAGTGATCCAAAAAGGTAATTCCTCTCTAATCACTGAAAAGAACAAAAGAAACCACATTTTAATAAACAGATCAGGAAATAAAAGGTGGGGAAGAGACTAAACTGTAAGAAATAATTCAACTGCCTTCTTTAATTAAATTTTCAATAATTTTCATGAAAGAATATAGATATATTCACAGACTCAAGTTACCAAAGACGTGGCAAATTACTGCAATTTCTAAATAAGTAGCTTTACAACTTTCATATGGAGCCCAATTTTTATATTATCTTGCAACTAATTACAAGCTTGGGCAACCACTCAAAGCAGAAATAAAGTTAAAGCAAAATGAATACTCTCCCCCTTCAACTTTCACAGCCATATCTCATGCAACCATACTTTAATAACTGTTTCTGGTTACTTAGAAACTGTCATTATCTTACCAGGCAATAGACTGAGATTTTCCAAATGAAAGAGAGCACAACAGCTTCAGCAAGCCAGAGCAGGGGCCAGAAAAGATGACAATCTGTAATGGAATCACTCAGCTTTCATTTATAACTGCTAACTTGAAGGGTTTTACCTATAAATAAATTATGCAATCATTATACATGTACAAATATTATCCCATCAACCCAACTTGGACCTTGAGATGTGGGGAGAGTGAACAGGAAAGGGGAAGGAGCATGGGTGACGGACATCAAAGATTACTAACACGATGGGCTTCCCTGGTGGCACAGTGGTTGAGAACCCGCTTGCCAATGCAGGGGACACGGATTCGAGCCCTGGTCCAGGCTTATCCCACATGTCGCGGAGCAACTAAGCCCGTGCGCCACAACTACTGAGCCTGTGCTCTAGAGCTCGCACGCCTAGAGCCTGTGCTCCACAACAAGAGAAGCCACCACAGTGAGAAGCCTGCGCACCGCTTCGAAGAGTAGCCCCCGCTCGCCGCAACTAGAGAAAAGCCTGTGCACAGCAACAAAGACCCAACACAGCCATAAATAAATTAATTAATTAAAAAAAAGATTACTAACACTGATTATGTGCCAGGCAGTGTGACAGTCCTGGAGACACAACCATAAAACAAAGTCCCTGCCTTTAAAGTTTAAACAAACTTTGTTAAGAAGATCATATGTCAGCAGGATCTGAATCCAGGTCTGATTCCAAACCATGTGGTCTTTTTTCTACTACTACTGCTACTACTACTACATCCTGTCCCAAAAGAAAGAATCTGTTTGGCAGGTTTTCTAAGAATGACAGGGGCAGAACAACTCTTTCACTAAGGTGTGTGGGGAAATTGAGGGGTTTTTTCCCCTGAAACAGCTTCAGAGGGTACAACCAAATAAGAAAACCTGATTGTGATAGATAATTTTATGTGTCAACTTGGCTGGGCCATGGTGCCCAGATACTTCGTCAAACATTATTCTGGATATTTCTGCAAGGATATATTTTTTTAATTATTTATTTATTTATTTATTTTTGGCTGCATTGGATCTTCGTTGCTGTGCACATGGGCTTTCTCTAGTTGCAGCAAGCGGGGGCTACTCTTCGTTGCGGTGCACGGGCTTCTCAATGCGGTGGCTTCTCTTGTTGCGGAGCATGGGCTCTAGGCACGCGAGCTTCAACAGTTGTGGCACACAGGCTCAGTAGTTGTGGCTCACGGGCTCTAGAGCACAGGCTCAGTAGTTGTGGCACATGGGCTTAGTTGCTCTGTGGCATGTGGGATCTTCCCAGACCGGGGCTCGAACCCGTGTCCCCTGCATTGGCAGGCAGATTCTAAACCACTGCACCACCAGGGAAGTCCCTGCAAGGATATTTTTGATTGAGATTAACATTTAAACTGGTTGACTTTAAGTAAAGCAGCTTGCCCTCCATAATGTGGGTGGGCCTCATCCAATCAGTTGAAGGCATGAATAGAACAAGACTGACTTCCCCTAAGCAAAAAGAAATTCTCCAGCAGACAGCGTCTGAACTTACACCCTGAGCCTCTAGCCTGGGTCCTTCCCTAGGTCTCCACTTTGACAGCTTTTAGACTTAAACTGCAACATCAGTTCTTCCCTGGGTCTCCAGCCCACCAGCCCACCCTGCAGATCTTGGACTTGCCAGCCTCCATAATCATGTGAGCCAAATCCTTAAACATCTCTATTTCTATCTTTCTCTTTTTCTCTCTCTCCCTCTCTCTCTCGATATCTATCTATACACACACATACACAAATACACACATACACACATCGTATTGGTTCCGTTTCTCTGGAGAACACTGACTAATATATTACTTAAACATTAAATACATGACATGGAAAAAAGACAACTAAAAAAGTATTTTGTGTCAATATTTACAGCTTATTTCCACCATCCTCCAGTGACAGGGATCAACTACTCAGTCAATGATTCATTTCTAGATTAAGGGTAAGAATTTCACAAAACAATAAGTGCCAAACCCAAGTAGCTTCAAACTAAAACTTCTAATTGCCACTTCTACAAGTGGAGCAATCTACTGAGAGCTCTCTAGTTCCTTAAATATATTACTCACAGAACTCATTATTCAGAGAAGGATCCAGCAACATAAAAATTCCACAAGCATCACAGTCCCCAATGGAAAAACACAAGTCTCATCTCAAACTTGGTTGAGTACCTAATAATGTTGCCCTCTTTCCTTTAAATAATACTTACAATTATGTATGTAGTACATATCTAAGTAGTACTATTATAAATTCAGTATTCAATAAAGTACAAATAGAATTTATTAGCCATATCACAGTAAGGTTTAAGTATACTTAATGAAAACTGATAATGCAGCACCAGATTATATAGTAAGGCAGTTTAAAGGACTTCACCAGAACTTATAAAATGCTGGAATTGCTTGAAACTGTAAGATTTATCAGCTGATCTAATTAGGCCAAAAGCAACACTTTAACATTCTGATTTCAGAAAACTCTGCCGCCCCCAAAAATATTTTTCTTATCATTTATATACTACCGAAACTTTTCATAGGTGCAACACTATCCAGTGCATGAGGGTAACTGACCCTTTGATGCTAACTAAAAATATTATATACTACCATATACTCTAATCATATATCAAATCGATCTTTTCAGCTAAAACTTTGTTAAGAATAACAACAGGAAACTACATATTGGCTGGTGTTTTAGAAAACATATTCAAAAGGATGCTGTGGAGACCTAGGACACAAAATCCCATTTTTAACTGAGTGCATGCAAGTGTTTTCATAGGATTACATACAGGCAAGATACTAAACTTGACATCTCTACTCTCAGCTTCTGAAAGACAAAGCCTGTTAAGGCTCAATAATTTAATAGACCCAAAAGAAAGATGTGATCTCACAAGGGAGAATTCTTAGGCTTTCTTTCAACAAATATGTATTATTTTGAGTAAGACTATGCATTAACATATTTTTCACTTCAGATCCAGAATATATGCCCAGTTTTTAAAAGCACATGTTAAGTAACACGTTAGGATATCATACAGACAACAGCAACTCAAAGAAAATATCTAACACCTATGCAGGTATTATCATCATAATTTAAAGTTCATTAGAAAGTCCTGCCCCACATAATACTTACAAGCTTAGCCACAAATATGGGATCAATTTTACCAAGGATTAGAAAGTATGTGCTTAAGGAATTCAACTGTCAAAAGTCCACTCATTTTCTTAAACCAACACCTTCTTCAGTATTCCATAAATTTATACCCCAAAATTTTTCTCTGTGACCTCCAAAGAAAATTACATTAAAAATTAATTATTAGAATCACAGGCAGTATTTTTTTAAGTTTTTGTCAATTTTAGAGTTGTTAGGGACTTCCCTGGCAGTCCAGTGGTTAAGACTCTGCACTTCCACTGCAGGGGACGTGGGTTTCATCCCTGGTCAGAGGAACTAAGATCCTGCATGCCACGTGGCACGGCCAAAAACTTAAAAATAAATAAAATAAACAAACAAAAAAATAGAGTTGGTATTGCTGATTGTTCCAAATGTGTCCCCCGTTTCTTTTTCTTTATAATTAAAGTAATATATCATCATTGTAGAAAATTTAGTAAATCTAGAAAAATTAAAATAATTTTATAAACATCACCTTTATTCTCTGCATCCAGAAATTACCAGAGTTAACATTTTGCTATATGCACTTTCAGTCTTTGCTCAGTCTTTTAGTTTTAAAACTAAAATTGTGATAAAAATGCATATTAAATATTTAACCAGTCTTTTTATTCTATAGTATATTGCAAAATATTTCTCATATTTAAAAATTTTAGAAAACTTGATTTATAACAGCTTTATCTTATTACACTATATGTATGTATATATATATCATAATGAATTTAACCATTCCCCTATTATTGAATATGTGAGTTCTTTTAACTTTCTACCGAGACAAATAACACTTTGATATACTCCTTACTAACAATCATTGACAAAAAAAGGCAGTAAACACCACCCAAAATTCATATCCAAAAATTGCCTGTAAACACAAGAAAACATTCAACCTCACCAATAAATCAACATAATACACAGAAATTATAAGAAACCTAATAAGCTGAAAACTATAAAGCATATATATAATACCAAGTGCTAGTACAGGGATTGTGAGAAAACCATTCCAGTGCAATGCTAATTATAAACTGATAAAATCTTTTTGAATTCGGGCTATGTGTATCAAAGGCTTTAAAATATTTTAGGAATCTATCCTAAATAAATAATCATAGATAATTCTAGATGCTGACCAAGAAATATAGGGTTAATTCCCTTTCGACGTAATTTAACATTGAAACAAAACATAATCCGTTATGCACATGTATCAAAAATCAGTGAAGGGCTTCCCTGGTGGCGCAGTGGTTGAGCGTCCGCCTGCCGATGCAGGGGACATGGGTTCGTGCCCCGGTCCGGGAAGATCCCACATGCTGCGGAGCGGCTGGGCCCGTGAGCCATGGCCGCTGAGCCTGCACGTCTGGAGCCTGTGCTCCGCAGCGGGAGAGGCCACAACAGTGAAAGGCCCGCGTACCGCGAAAAAAAAAAAAAAAAAAAGTCAATGAAGACCTGAACTATATATTAACATTCTTGTATTCTGCTTTCCCTATTGTATCACAGATTTTCATTTCTGGTTCAGCTTTTACGTTTCATAAGATTTGTGTGTTTGTTTGTTTTTCGGTACGCGGGCCTCACTGCCGTGGCCTCTCCCATTGCGGAGCACAGGCTCCTCAGCGGCCATGGCTCACGGGCCCAGCCCCTCCGCGGCTTGTGGGATCTTCCCGGACCGGGGTACGAACCCGTGTCCCCTGCATTGACAGACGGACTCTCAACCACTGCGCCACCAGGGAAGCCCTATGTGTTTTAATGTTCAGTGCTCAGTCTTAATATTTCTAAGAGGAAATGTATGCTTTGGGCATTCATATGTTAAAACCGATGCACTGGGAATTTCCTGGCGGTCCAGTGGTTAGAATTCCATGCTTCCACTGCAGGGGGCATGGGCTTGATCCCTGGTTGGGGAGCTAAGATCCTGCAAGCCGTGCAGCCCGGCCAAAAAATAATAATAATAATTACGTTTTACATACTGGTGCACAAGATGACAGTCAAACACCCTATAGTAAGTTTTGCCTTCCTCTGAGGAATGGTTTCTTTTCTTTTAATTTTTTTTATTGAAGTATAGTTCATTTACAGTATTACATTAGTTTCACGTGTAAAACATAGTGATTCAATATTTTTATAGATTCTGCTCCATTTAAAGTTATTACAAAATAATGGCTATATTTCTCTGTGCTGTACAATGTAACTTCCTTCTTTACTTATTTTATACATAAATAAGTTTGTATCTCTAGTAATGGGTTCTTTAAAAAAAAATACAATAGTTGATTCATAATGAAAAGTGTGAATTTATGTCTGTTTCTTTCTTACAAAACAACTTTGCACATCCATTTTATCTGAAACAAGTGCTTAGTAAAAAGAACCCATTAATACAGCACTGACTCACAAGTACACCTTAAAAACCAACCAATAAACCTGTTTTTCTCCCTCCTCTATTGAGGTCGCTTACAGTGAAGGAAAACCCTTCAAAAGCCTGAATAGGCACCTTTCACTTTGAGTACTATTTAAAATCCTTGTATCAAGATTAGACAAATTTTGCAGTATGAATGTACCCTCCACGAAGCTCTATCCTGACATATGTTCTGACAGAAGAGAAGTAAAAAGCAACTTTTGGAGAAGAGATCTGAAGTGGAAGAAAGGGAAAGGTCCCCCTCACTGGACCGTGACAGACTCAAGGCACAAAGCCATACAGTTTCTCAGGATCACACCAGTCTAAAAGCATCAAGGGAGAAACACCAAATACCTACTCTCGAAGCCTCTCACCTGGACTCTCCCAGGTCACCATTCTGTTTATCTTCCTGACCCTTGTCAACCACTATGTGTCCCAACCTAGCCCACTGTATTTCATCTGGCACAGAAAATAATGTGGAAGATTAGCTTTCCCCAGAACAAAACTCATTCATTATCTGACTTAAAAAAAAAGAGAAAGAGGATAACATGTCTGTGAGCCGGTCCATTTAAAACCACTTTTCTTCACACATAAATATATATGGAATAGTTTTGACTGTACAAACTCTTTTTTTAGTCCCTCTGAAATATATTAAATAAGCAACAAGACTTTGGTCCTCCTAAAATATAAAATTTCCAAATATCTTTATATGATCTGCCTATTTCATTGTCCTTTTCGTAAGGATAGGGACCTGAGAAAGAGAGAGCAAGTTTGGCTAAAAAATTGGGAATCGTGCAAAAGGTTATCGATATCTCAATCATGTTGAACAGTGCTGTGAAGCTATTTCCAGAACAACAGTGAGTGAAGCAATTAATATGTCAGCAACTATATTACAAAACATTTCTTTCTTTATTCGTAGGTTCCTCAGCAAGGTATTTCAGTATATAGTTCAAGCCACACTTTCAAAAGTCGAGTTGCTCTAAAAGCCACTTTATCAAAATGTACTCCGTTGGATTTAACCTTTTAATCATCTTAAAGTCTCTACTATAATCTATAGCATATATAACATTCCCAAGAGCAATTTAATATAACTTCTTCATTTTGAAATTTCAACAAAAGATGTTCAAATTTTTCCCTTTGAAATAACAGCACAAATATTTATGATAATGGTACTCTACAAATATGTTTAAGAGATAATGAAGATAACAAGAGGTTAAAGCTCAGAAGAGGTCTTAGTGATAAACTAAAAGTAAGAGAGCCTCAATTACGAATAAGAAAACCAAAGCCTCAAGACGTAGATTTGTCCAAGTTCACAGAATATCAAGAAACTTTTGGTGTTACTTTCATTATCAATTAATAATATTTAACAGTGGTGTATATAATATACTTTAGTTGACAATGTGCAATGAATTAAATAAGTGCCTGCCCAAAATGACTTATCTCATACATGTTTATAGTATAGATATTAGCAAGTATGGCATATAAAATCTATATTGAAGTACTGAAGGAAGAGGAGAATCTTTAAAATAAAGAGCGAAGTCTGTCCATGAACAATTCCAATCAACGTAAAAGAATAATGAAAGCAAGAACATAAGAGCAGTAGGATAGAAATAAGCATCAGGTCATTACAAAAGGGCAAGGGTCTCCGCATGCTAGAAAAGACCAATGTAAAGATGAAAATTGGCATTAGCGCTTTTGTGCCTTTAAAGATACACTATGCTGAAGCAATCACTTAGCTTCATCAACAGCAATTTCAGATTATGTGAAGAAAAGTGCAGTGTCCCAAGGTAGGGAGTGATTCTAACCATCCTCTTTGCCGCATACACTAGTCTTCTTCAGTTAACAAATATGCTCATCCCTTTCTGGATCCTGCTGTTACTTCAGCTTCCTGTCTTCTTTCTCTCCATGAACTGCATTAACAGGCAGGCAGCATTTGTTGTCCCCACATTGCCACTTCATCTTAAGACCATGTCACCATCCCAAAATTCCTTTATCCTTGCTCTCTAGACCTTCCTAAGGTCTGCTGCCCTCATGGTATCTTTAATTTTAACATATCTCACGCCATACTCATTGCGTCTCCTACACTCCCTTTAAAAAGCATGCCCCGGATCCCATTTATATGAACTGTCCAGAAAAGGCAAATCCACAGAGACAGAAACTAGATTAGTGCTTGCCAGAAGATGTGGGAAGAAGGGGAATTAGAAATGACTGCTAACAGGCACAGGGTTTCTTTCTAAGGTGATGGAAATATTCTAGAATTAGATAATAGTGCTGGTTGCACAACATAGTGAATATACTGAAAACCGCTGAATTGTACACTTGAAGATGGTGAATTTTATGTTATTTGAATTTTATCTTAATAGAAAATTGCAAATTAAAAACAAATAAAAAAAGAAAAAGAGAAAAAATAAAATTAAAAAATAAAAACAAATGAAAATAAGCAAATATAAGAGCACGCACGCACATACACACACACACACACACACACACACAACATGTCCCTACTTCTTTCCTTTTGCCTTGAAAAATAATAAACTCCCCATAAGTGGAATTATTCAAGCAGAAGCTGAATGATCATCTGTCAGCAATATGCTATTGAAGGGCTAACTGAAGTGAGTGGGGCAATTACACTAAATTACCCTTAAGTATTTTTCATCTTTAAGTTTCTATCTCACAAACCAAGAGGAAGAGATCAGAACCAGGGAAATTTTTTTAAGTGACCAGAAAGAAAAAATATGAAGCATTACTTGAAAAGTATTCTCCTATTCAAAATGAAAACTGTAGAATATAATGAAGCAAAAGAACAAAAATGAAATAGATCCAAAAAGGAAGAGCATAGGAAATTAAGAAAAAATAGTAAATAAATTAGATAACAGCACAAAAATCAATAAATGATATTCAGAGTTTAACATAACAATATTTGTTTTGTTTATACAGAATTTATCCTGTATATAACTGTGTTTTTCTATAGAAATTCTGAAGCCTTTTTCTTTTTGAGTGGTGAAGAAGATGTTAGAAAAAAATCTAATGCAGACGAGATTTAAATCAAATTACTGCTGACCGGCATGTGACTGGATTAATAAAGTAAACAATGTATGGATGACATAATAGAAAGTTATTTTCCCCCAAATTCAGCCTCTTGTCTTTAAAGTCCATTACCCCAACACTAGCATCCTTTGTGAGGAAATTTAGAGAGGAATAAAAAATATTGTTGATGACACAAAAAGCAAGAAACTTTAAATCTTTCTACTACAAATAAATGCCGGCAAACATCTATAATAGTCTGCTGTAGAAAAGAATCTCTTTTAAATACTAAATGACCAATGTTCAGTGAAAAAAAAAAAGAGGTAGACCCACGCGGCATTAGAAAAGGGGTCATTCAATAACTATTCATTAGTTGATTTTACACAGTACATTAAAATATTTGACTTATTTACCTGGTTATAAACCATAATTTATAAACCATCAAATTTTAAAAGAAAGTTCAATTTAAATGTTATCCAAATAAAAGCAAGCTATATAAGATGATGATGCTTATACTCTCTCTAGAAGTTTTTAAATTTAGGCTTCCAAAAGAATGAGAGAAATGGAATTTCTGAGTCTATCAAGAACTTCCTACTCCTGTCCTTCTATAATTAAAAACTTAGACCACTGCGCTTCCCTGGTGTGCAGTGGATAAGAATCTGCCTGCTAATGCAGGGGACACAGGTTCAATCCCTGGTCCGGGAAGATCCCACGTGCCGCGGATCAACTAAGCCCATGCGCCACCACTACTGAGCCTGAGCTCTAGAGCTCACAAGCTACAACTACTAAGCCCCCATGCCACAACTACTGAAGCCCACGCACCTAGAGCCCGTGCTCCACAACAAGAGAAGCCACTGCAATGAGAGGCCCACGCACCGCAACGAAGAGTAGTCCCTGCCTGCCACAACTCCAGAAAAGCCCGCGCAGCAACGAAGACCCAACGCAGTCAAAAATAAATAAATAAATAAATAATTTTAAAAAAAAAAAAAAAAACCACTTAGACCACACAAAGAGTCCAAGATATGACTTTTTAATGACCCAAACTCCTTATGAATTTAGGGCTCATAATCCACTTTGGTATCCAGAAACAGAGTGCTTCATGCACTTTACAAATTTACACCTGTTTCATCTTCAAAGAATATTATCCCATACAACCAGCTACAGCAGACCCATCTGTAAAGCAAATCTGTTAAGTGAGCTTCCCCAACATTTCGTTACAAGCCCCTTTCAGAAGCCAGAAGATTATACTTCAAAATCATACTCCAAATAGTGACCAGCAGCATCAGCACCAACTTGAGAGCTTGTTAGAAATGCAAAATCTCACCCCAGACCTACTGTTTGAGAGTTTGCTATATTCCTTGAGAATATCAAATTCTGTTATAAAGGTCAAGAAAACAAATGGAATGGATGAAACTCTAAGAAGTGATAATCACTGATGGTAAGTGAGCTAATACTCAGAGACTCAGTTTATAGATAATGAGAGCTTGTAAGGCCAAGACAAAAGTTACAAGATATGTTAAAAATACGTAAGTTAGTAACCTGTAAGACATTCCAAAGTAGAAAATATTGTGGAACAAACAAGAGATTTACTTGTAGATAGAAA
Source organism: Phocoena phocoena (assembly GCF_963924675.1). Lineage (NCBI taxonomy): Eukaryota > Metazoa > Chordata > Mammalia > Artiodactyla > Phocoenidae > Phocoena > Phocoena phocoena. Next base: position 47,915,993 of record NC_089227.1, read on the forward strand.
GGGGTGGAAAGACCAAGTCATTACCATACCATCTCTGGTCTGACAGGTATGCCATCTCCATATCGCCACCCAGTATGATCCTATTCTGGACCCACAGGTGCTCTAACCAAGAAATGCAAATAATGCCCATGGCTCATCAGCAGGCAAACTGGCAAAGCTACAGCTGTATCTAAGTGTACTTGTCCCCACTCTCTTCCATACAGCAAGTATGTATCCCAGGAAGTACGATGCCAAGGGCATCACGAGTCTGTGGAGTTCTTGCTCAAATATCAACTCTAGCCCTCATAACCACACCATCAATGGGAAAGGCTGATACAAAAGAGAGAGGGACAGGACACATGAATTTTGTGTACCCAGGACTCAGGTAGTGAGTCCAATCTCTTTTGCACCTTAAGTGTGTTAACTTACCCCCACTGCTTTCCTCTTGCTTCTGGCTGTGTGTTTTAAACTAATTTGATAAATCGTGTGATTCAAGCATTTAAATTTGGTTGCTGAGCCTATCTATTCCATACCTCCAGGATAGCTGGGAGTGTACTTGGAGGCTAACCATTGCATCAAGGTAATTTCCTACAAAACAACTACTGAATAAGAAATATGCATTTTAAAAGGTCCCCAGGTGATTGATATGCAAATTCAAGTTTAGAAGCACCGAGCAGGACTGTTAGAAAGAGAACGCTGCACAAAGACAGAAATTTGGATTTCAGAACTATGCTCAGAACACCATCCTGAATAAAAGGCCTTGTGTACCCCCTGACAATAACTCAGAGCCCCAAAAGAGGGAGAGAATGCTAAGAGACCCATTTTCAACAACTATCATGTAAGTCTCAGAGAAGCATTGCTGCCCTTGGTGACCCTCCTTTGAACACCAGCTCTGTAAAGCTCGAGACAACTTGAGAAAACACACAGAAGAGTATAGCATTAAGTATCCCAACATTAACCCAGCAATTTCATCTTCTGGGAATTAGGAAAATAACCTTTTTCAGATATGCTATGTTTCAAGAACACCAATCCAAAGGACATAAGGCTACCAAAAACAGAAAAAGAGTCATGACTTCCTTAACAAGATTGCAGTGATGATCTTAGAAAGATCATCCAAGAACAGAGTTGAGCAGGATGACTGAAGAAGTGACCTTAATGGGCTGTACACCTCCCACCGACCACCGGTTCCTGACTTGATCAGCTCCAGTCATTTTATGTATTTATTACATTTGCATTGTTCCTGACACATATAGTAAGGGCTCAATAAATGTTCTGAATTAATAGAAAAAATAATTTTAAATGTCACCCGTTCTATCTTTGATTTATCTAAGACAAATTTAATTCAATTCCTTGGTTCTGAGAAATTCCCGAGAATGAAGGTATAATTCCACATCTCAAATTAGCATCTTCCTAACACTCCCTCATTCCATATCTCGAAGTTGGATTTTACATTTTCTATTATTAATTCCATTCTAACTTTCCATGACACTATGAAACACATTAACGTATCCATTAAGAAACGATCTGACCATTTCTAAAAGTCACCAACAATTATACATAAGGGATATACTACACAGGAAAGATCAGCTATTATTTTGATATTTTTCTAGGTTCAGATTTAAGACATCTTAGGGAAATATCTATTTAAAACATCTATAGAAGAACTGAAATAGAAACTGAGGACATTGTCTCACACACACAAGATCTAAAACAAAAGACCAAGAGTGTTGAGAATGTTTACTCTAGTGAAGAATAAGATGAGACTATCGGAAAAAGAATGTAAAAGTTCTAAAAATCATTTCTGTAAGGAATATGCTTCCTATTACTTCTAAAATAGGGAATGTGTTTCAGTTTCAAAGGAAAAGATTTAAGTTGGAAATCATAACTTCCATTCCATAAATATATATTTATAAAAAGAATAAGGAAACACACATAGGGAATGGCTGAGTGTATTCCCTTCCAAATGATCTACCAAATCCTGTTCACTCCATGCACTTAGTATAGCCAAGAACAGTTAAAGTACTCATAGGACATTAGACACTTCAGCACAGGTTTTCACACTGTGTTTCATGGGTTTTAAATACCATGTGTTTAAGAATTGACTCTACAAGCTCACAGAGGAAAGAGGGAACCTTATAGATTTTTGTGTCCTCTGCAGCTAACAGCATGAGAAAAGACATATGATAAGCCTTCAATAAACACTTACTGAATTTAATTATTACCACTCTCTGAGGCAAAAATCTTAACTGGAGAATAATCTGAACACTACCATCATCACCAGTAGAAAAGTAGCACTCAAAACTTCCAAGTGAATCCACTTACATGTTAAACAATGGGAACAAGAAAGAGTAATTGTCTTATTCATTACGAAGGGCTAAAAATGAATCTTCTGTTTGGAAACTTAATCCACTCCAACTAGTACTGTTAACTGCCCACTAAAACGTAGCACATTATCTTTCACAAATCTGATGCTTGATCCATATTCTTAATGAAATGTGTTGAACTTAAATGTATGTAAGCTAGTTCGTTCCTTGTTACGTGAAATAAATACACAGTCTATTACGTGAAAATTCAGAGGCAAAATGCTTATTGTTATAAATGGCAGAAAAAAAAAAAAATCACTTCAATTTCAAAGTATCACACCCAAAACCTGGTTTGTTCACAAAAGAGCATCCAAATTTCAATGATCCTTTAAATCCTTTAAAATCCATTAAACCTATTACTATGCAGTTACATATTGTGCAGCATAGGGCCCAAATGCAAGGCTGGTGCCCCATTTGGTTGCCAAATTTTCATAAACTGCTATCCCCCGTTAGGGAGTCAGCCAGTGGTTTTAACAAACTCCCTGAAGAGTTCATTTCAGTTATTCCTGCCTTGCTCAATGCGTAACAATTTAATCTTATTGCTTTCTTCCTCAGGGGTAAAAAGATGATGTTCCAAGGGGAGCACCTGCAAAGCGGATGTAAAAGATGAAATTTAGAAGCTGCTGGATAGGCCTAGGGGAAAGGCAACTCTAAAGAGAGTACCTACCATTGGGGGGTAGGGGAGAGAATGACAAAGGAAGGTGGGAAAGGGCAGCGAAGAAACTTAGCTTACTTAGAAACTAGATTCACAACTCCAGTAGTTATTTCAAACTTAGTTTAATTTGACATGGCCCATTCTGACCCAGAACTTTTGCTTTACACGATGAAAGAAAAGTCTGCCTGCTAACACCAGTAAATAATTTCATAGATTATTAGTTTATTTCATAGTTACAGAAAGGTCATATTTATCTTTGCTAGGTAAATTATGTATCTTAAAGCCTTCTATGAAAGTTTCATAAGATGGAAATAACAATAGACAGTGACTTCAGATTTTGAGGAGAAAATTTAAGAAGATACCAGATCTAATTCCAAATCTATCATATATACACACTGTGTAAGCTAAAAGCCCCTAGAAAGTGGTTTCAAACTACATATTCTGCCACCACAAGCCCCCAGATTCCCCTAGGAGGGCATGCCAGCATCTTGGGGCTGAGCCGATGGACAAGTACACTTTGAAAAAGCACTCCAGGAGATTCTGATACTCAACCAAACACCTCCTGTCCCACTGCCATTATCAGCTAATAATGTTTCACCACCGCTGCGGATGTACTTTGTGCTATTCTTCTATTCCAAATGTTAACTAAGTGAAGTCATTAGAATAGAGCGTCTGAATTCAATTGGCATTTATCCAGATTTTAAGAGGTAAAAATAAATCCATGAATGGCAAATCAATTTAACATCCTTTCACACAATTTCATTTTAAAGCCATATAACAAATTCTGAACTCAAAGCTATTTAGAGTCATAGCTTTCCAATTATTTAAGTCCGCTAACATATTTCCACGAATCCAACATTCATTACCAAGTAGCAGTACAAAAAAAAAAGTTCCAACATTCCTCACAATCCACTTACACTTAAGTAAGGGATAACTCGGATTTTTTAAGCAAGTAAATAAAGAATATTATTTCAAGGTTATCATAACTCTCCCTTTGTACATTATACCTCATATCCTACAGTGTTTCGATTCAGATAATTTTATTATTCATGGGTAATTTCAAGTAAAACTAGTTAAAGAAGTAATTCTATTTCAAACTAACACTCCTGGTTTTCAGTGTTCATATTATTCATACACCCGTCCATTGGAATGTCTCTCAAAATCCCCAAACTTCTTCAACTTCAGTATTGCTCAGTACTGGTTTAGACAACTATAAAGCACATCAGGAAATAATATCTCTCAAACTCCAAACTTTTAAAATCACCTGATAACATGTGTATATCAACAACCTTGAATTCTTTATAGCTGTCAAAGCTAGTCTACATACAGTCAGGCCCAAATACTAAAAAACAAACAAACAAACAAACAAAAAACTTAGAAAAAACTTCAAAAACAAACTGAGAAAATATACTTACCTTAATTGGAGCACTACTAAACTTAATTTTCCTAGTTGCCGGGATGTCTTCTTCTTCTGGCAATCCAACGATTTCTGAGTATTCCATATCAGGTTGATAGTAATTGTTTTCATCACTATCTTCCTGCTCATCCTGTTCAGTGCCTGTTTCTCCCCAGTCTGAATTATACCTGGATCTCACCCTATATATATTATAGTCACTGTGCATGTAAACATGGGAGCTCCCAAAATTATTTGAATCTTCGAATACTTCCTTTCCACAACTGAATCTAGACGCATCAGCAGAGGTAAAATCACCACCTGCGAGTTCTTTCTTCTGTTGCATTGCTGCCTCACTCCCAACCAAATGAGCTTCTGCGTCTTCGTTTTGTGGTGAAGGGATTTCAGGCTCTGTAACTGCCTTGTTTTCAGCACAAGGTTCTTCAGGAATGTCTCTGTCGATTCTGTCAGGAGTCTCTTGGTTAGATGTGGAGTCCTCGGCTTCCTTGCTCTGCTGTGCCTCTTCACTGGGCACTGAAGCTAGAGAGGTACTTTTCGAAGCCACTTCTAGTACTGGAGTTGTATTACTCTTCTGAGCATCCTCTGCATCGTCACTGTGTTTGCTTGGAGGAGACCAAGAATTAGAATCCTTAAGGTGCCCAAAGGTGTCAAGATTTGTAACAGTAACCGATGGTAAATTCAGGGGATAATGCCCAGTCACTGAGTATGCACTGTTCTCAGCCTTCTCAGAAATGATGGCACTGGGGGAATCGGTGTTCTCCAATACTGCACTCAGTTGACTCACAGTTGGGGAGACGGCCTCCGTCCGGGAGCTAAGGCTGTCCAAGGAATCAGTACTGCCTCTGTTGGACTTAGAACCACCCCATTCATCCTGAGGTTCACTCCCTCCACTTTTCTCCTTCTTTGGGGAATAGCGATTGTTCTGTCCTGATTCATGCACACTTCTCTCAAACATCTTGCGAGTTTCTGTGAACTTAGAATATGAAGGGCCATCGTACATTGTGTCAAATCTACTAATTCGTTCTGAAACAGAGGACTCCAACTTAACAACTGAGCCATCTGTTTTTTCCAGAAATTCTTTGGGCTTCATTCGCCTCTGAGGGGATGAAGATCCACCTTTCCCCCTTGTTTTGGCAATGACTGCAGCATTCTCACTGGGTTCCATACCCATCTGCATAAATAGATTTTTAATTCTGTTGACATTGGAGCCATATTTCCTTCCCCTGCTCTGCTGGGATCCCTCACCTTCTTTTGTTTTTTGTTCCCCATCTGACTTGGGTTTGTCAAAGGTACTTTTCAGTGCCTGGAACTCAGTTCTATATGCATTCCTGTGAGGAGAGGCACTTCTGAGAGTGGTACGTTCACCTGAAGACTCGGTTTTCAACATTTTTACTTCAGGGGTGAAAAGCCAATGTTCATAATGATCAGGAAAAAAAAACAAAAAAAACCACAAAACACCTCTCTTCTCTAATCACCAGTATCTGGTCAAGAAAAAGTACCTCTCAAATGGCATACTGTGTCAGTGATCCTCCCAACAGGTGTATTAGGAAATTATGCAGTCAAGAGTTACACAAAATGGCTTTTTCAAAGCAAGACTAGAGGTTCATCTGTAATAGAAAAGAACGAATTTCTGAATTCATTTACTTATCTGAATTTACGTTTAGTCAACTATTATACATTTTTTTCCAAAGTGGCTTGGCCACATGTCAAATAAGAAGAAATTACATATTGAAATGGGAATTTCAAAGCCAAGAATTTAAAAGTTATAACTCTGATTGGTCTTTGGTAACAAAGCTGTTTCAAACATAACTTGAGACCCCTACCAAAATCACACACATATACACATACAAGTGACACATAAGTATACTTCAAAGCAATACTTTAGCCCAAGTTTTGGTTGGTTTTGTGAATGACCTTAAAAGAAACCAGCAGTTCCTAGATCTTTAAGAAATCATCAAACTGTCCAGAAAAATGAAATTCACTTGAGATTCTCCACATCAGGTAGAACTTATTCTTTCTATACAAGCACAATTGAAAGTTCAGAATCTATGTTTACAAACTCCAAAACGTGTCTACAGAGGCTTATTTCACTCCTTCTGGTCCAATATTCTCATCTACAGCATCCCCAAAACAACACTAGTGCAATTTCAGACCAAAACAGACAGAAGAAAGTTCTTAAATGGCAGTAAGTTTCACTGTAAGTTCAGAACCACATCAAATATTTGGAAGTTTCCTAAGAGTGAACATTATTAATTATAGAGTGGGATACAGGATATCATGGGAATAAATGTATGAGAACGTGAGGATCAGAAAATTAAGGACCATGAAACCTCTTTTCATAGCCCTGATTTGTTTATTACACTTGCCTCTAACTTACTACAAGCTCAGAATACAACGCAATACGTGCTGGTCTCCTCTAGCCCACAGCTGTATTTCACATCAATATGCCAGCAAGCAAATACTTCAAGATCCGCTGAGGAGCAGATGTTGTAGTTCTAAAGATTTTTCATTTTGTTTTTGTTTTGTTTTTTAATGTTAGGCGGAGCCCTATCACCCTCACGCACCATCAGACGAGGAAGCACACACTTTCACTTAAACCGTCTCCAGACTCGGCTCCTGGCCCAGCACGCATGCATGGCCCATGCAGACAAACAAGAAAGGCTTCAGAGTGTGGTGCCTGTTTTTTTTGTCAAGCTTCGACAATCTCCTTCTACCCTGACATTTGTGTAAGCCATACACACCCTCCCCTCCCCCCAACACCCCCCCCACTCCCTCCCCCGCCAATTCGAACCCGAAGGGGCGGGGGGCGGGGGCGCTGGGGCCGCCGGGGTATTCAAAACCTGCCCTCACAAAAGACAAACATAAATAACACCAACTTGAGAGACAGCCGATTCCCGAGCCTGGTTCGGGACGCAATCCCTCGGCCCCGGGCAGGGGCAGGGCCGGGAGAGCAGGTGACGCCAAGCGCTATGGTAGGAGGTCGCTGTCTAGCTTTGTGCCAAGAAGCACCTGAAGTCCTAACACATTGGCTGCGGCTCCCGGCGGCTGCCAGGCGGATCCCAGTGTGGCATGGGGAGAGCCGAGCTCCCCGTCCACATTAAAAAAGAAGAAGAAAAAAAATTACAGGGTAATACTAATAAATCCCTTTGTTTTTCCTCCCAGTGTGCCAGGAAACAATAGATCCCACCGATACTGCCTCCGATCCTCAACCTAACGCTCCCCAACCGCAGCCCACCCCCACCCTCAGCCTGCAACTCAGCCTTTGTACATCCCGATTTTTTCCTCCTCATCTCCACCCTCCCCAGCTCCTCGCCCCGCGCACATCCTCCCCCTTACCCGAGCGGGAGCCGCCGCCGGTGGGGAGGGTCGGGCGGCCGCGGCTCCCACCCCCGCCTCCGAGGCGCCCCCCGCCCCACGGTGGCCGCGGTTCGGCTCGGCGCCGGCCCGCTCGCTGCCCCTCCACCCGCTCCTCCCGGCGCAGCGCGATGGGCGGCTGCGGCGGCCGCTTCCACGCGCGCCGCGGCCCCCCACGCGCGCCCGGCCCGCGGCGGGCGGCCCCGGGAGGCGCGCTGCGCTCCCTAACGCCATTGCGGGCGGGCGGCGGCCCGGGCCCCGACGCACTCGCACACTCGGGCCGACCTGGGGAGGGGGTCCCAGCCCGGGCAGGGGCTTCGCCCACGTGCGGCCGCCCGCGCCGGGCCGTTTGGCTGGCGGCGTAGCGGGGGTGTAACGGGGGAGAGGCCGCGGGGGTGAGGAAGGCCCGGGGTAACAGGTGCCTCACCTCGGCTGATGGGATTAACTCTAGGGCCGCAGAGAGAGGGAGCCCGGCAGCAAAATCCCAGGAGAGGGAGAGAGAGGGAGCCTCTGGCGGCCAACGGAGGGCGAAAAGCACCGGCCCGAGGCGAGGCCGCCCCACCCCCTCGGCCGTGGGCGAGGGGCCCCTCGGGCCTGGGGCAAATCCTGCCCTTCAGCTCGGGTCCTGGTTTCGCGAGAACTGGGTTCTTGGGCTGTCTGTTGCTGGGGCCCCACGAAGTCTGCAGTTAACTCCGTGACCCCAGGGCATCCAAAACCCTGGGCCACGCTCCTGGCAGGGAAGGCCGGCACCTAGGCCCAGATCCAGAGTGGCCTCCACTCCTCCGCTTAGGCCACTGTGCTTCGCCTAATACCCACCTTAACCTTCCGCTGCTAAAAGGAAAGAGGTGAGGAAATCTTCTGACTTCCTTATCAGGAAAGAGCTTTTCAGACTCCCCTTTTATAAATGCTCAGTTACCCCCTCCTTTCCCCATCAAAAATTTCGGAAGTGTTACAGCCTTACTGCAAAATATAAAACCAATCATAACCGTCAATATAGACCTTTAAACCAACTCTCAAAAAAACTGTGGAGTAGAAACTTTTAAGGATAATTTTTCAAGAAGGTAAAAATATACTCTAACAGAAATGTAAAATGAAGCTGTGTCAAAAATGTTATTTGACTCATCAGTTAGGGAGGGAACACCAAAATATTGCAACCCATCCAAATGAGAATGTGAAGAGCAAAGCTTTATGGAAAATCAGAAAAGAGGCAAAACTGGTTAATAAGGCACTAAAATGTAATATTTTGAATTATCTCCTATACAGGGCAGTGATAACTGTATCTCTAAGGAACAAAATAATTTTGCATATGTATAGATACAGAATTTTGCATATGTATAGATAAGAACCATTTACAGTATTGTTAAGTTTCTAGGGCTTATAGAGTCGTAAAAAGTCAAAGGCAAGCAAAGGTGCAAACTACTGTAGAACCATGAAACTCCAGAGTCCTTTAGATAACATCCAGCATTCCACTGAAAGGACACTCAATAATCTTTTGCCCATTTCAAAGTCTTACAGGAGTTTTTCCAACAGAGCTATTATTATCTACATTTTACAGATGGGAAAACTGAGATTTAGGCTTTGTAACTTACCTACAGCTTTATCGCTAGTAAATGATTATGGCTGCATACGAACTCCGGCAAGTCTATACACAGAATTTATACTCTGGAAGCAAAATCTTTTCTTGCTTAATTTCAAAAGAGCTTTGTAGCTGCTCAATTCTATGTATCTCTTACTTTGAACAGTGGAATTTTTTCTTCAAGCCTCACCAAATTCTGGGTGCTTTCCCAAGAAATTGGTATTCCCTGTCTACGACGTGGATGTCACTTCTATGAGCATAAACAGATGTAACAGGCAATGTGAGGGGGCTTGTGGTTCCAGTCTCCACTTTTGGAAAGAACATTTGTGTTGTCTGGGGTAATTAGGTGGAAAAGTTCCTGTCATTTATTTGCAGTATGGAAACCATGTTTTTTAGGAGAATAACCTAAATAAATGCAGGAACCTAATCACTACAGTTCTATCTGTAGAAGAGGGGGCAGAGTTGGCAACAAAACCAGTCTTACACCTCTTTACAAAAAGATGATTCATACAGAAAAGCAGCCTAAAGAATTTGGTTGGTTTAGGTCTCACTTTTTTTTTAATGTGAACCTTCTGGAAAAATTCATACTGAAGGGATGAATGACAGAGGTTTTTTTTTAACTGTTTTTTTAAATTTATTTAATTTATTTTATTTTTGGCTGCATTGGGTCCTCATTGCTGCCCGCGGGCTTTCTCTAGTTGCTGTGAGCGGGGGCAACTCTTGGTTTTGGCGCGCGGACTTCTCATTGCGGTGGCTTCTCTTGTTGTGGAGCACGGGCTCTAGGCGCGCGGGCTTCAGTAGTTGCGGCACGCAGGCTTAGTAGTTGTGGCTCGCGGGCTCTAGAGCACAGGCTCAGTAATTGAGGCGCACGGGCTTAGTTGCTCCGTGGCATGTGGGATCTTCCCGGTCCAGGGCTCGAACCCATGTCCCCTGCATTGGCAGGCGGATTCTTAACCACTGTGTCACCAGGGAAGTCCAATGACAGAGTTTTAAAAACATAATTTTTCATAATTTCAGATTCCTGGATTGTCCATAACCTACCTTCCATTTCTAACACTTACCTGAGTGTTTGAAGGGACTGCTAGACCAGTAGTAATTAACCCAATACATGTGGTTATTTAACTTTAACTCAAATACAATTTGAAGTTAAGTTCCTTAGTCCCACTAGCCACATTCAAAAGACTCAGTAGCTACCTACTGAACAGTGTAGATACAGAATATTTTCATCACAGAAATTTCTATTGTCAGTGCTGTCTTAGACAACATTTGCACTTCCATAAAATAGGAAAGGTATTTTAACTTTATAAGGATCAAAACTTAGTTCAATAGATCATTAATGTACTGAGGATAAGAGGTCATAAATTTTGCCTGTTCTAATCGAAAAGGGACTGGGGCAGTGTTAGGTGAAGTTTAGTACTGACATGCAAGGCATCCAAAATGCAATGTATTATATTTGGGAAAGAGGGGGATTTTGATTTTCATATGTGATTTATTTTATAAATCATGTAGAATATTGTGGGCTGTTACTCTTATTTCCTTTGTAACCAAGAATGGACCATAAGATTAGTCAATAAAAAGTACAAAATGTATTCTACATTGTCTTAGGGGTTTTCTCAATATATTTTTTCAGTTTTCATAATGGATATTGAGTATCTATTCAAATAATTAAATTATTCATATGTGAAAGTGAAATGTTGGGTGTAGTTGTGAAATTAAGCCTAAATCAATCCCAAATAAAATTTTAAGACTAGAGGAAATTGACTAAGCTGAGCCTGAAAACTGCCTATCACTCCTTGATTTATAGCATGAAAGCACCTGGATGATTGCATGTTAACAAGTTCATAAAGGGAGAGAAAAAAATAGAATGAACTTGGAGGTCTCTAGAATAATTTCTTTATGGAATAGGTGAAGTAATGGAAGATCAATTCCTATAGGTAGTTTTACCCATAACTTTAGCTTAAAAGGATATTTTACTCATACTACTGTCTCTGTACCAGTAGTAATAAGACAAGGGTGTTGACAGTAATGAGGCACTTGTTTACCAAAAGTTTAGTTATAACTGCTTATTTTACGTTTGTAAATATCAGAGTGCTTTGTCATCTTTAGATGTGAATGTTGATATTCTGGCATCTTAAAGGCCCATCTTTTAAAGTAACCATCCCTATTTAAGGGTAAAAAATTAAGTATGTATTTTTTAGTCTTACAATATTTCACACACACTTCATTGTAGAGGTAAAATATACTTCTGTAAAATAGTGATAGAGTCCTCAGGCTTACATTCAGAATACATCAGAGATATCTATGAACAGTCTGATTTTGTGATGCTAGTTATAAAATTAAGCTTAAATGGATTTTGTAATCTAGAAGGTATAATTTTTGCCTAAATAAATTGATAATGATTCAGCGTGACTTTCTACCTACATTCATGGCTAGGGCGTGCCATTGAAAATTTATACCATCATTTTGGTTCATTTTGCATTCTACAGTACAGCCAGTATCTTGGCTTTTCAGCCTGAAGTAGGTTCATGATAGGTTTGAATATTTACTTTTAGTTGCTACAAGTAATAAACTATAGAACTTCTTGGGATTTCTTAAAGTCATTTTTAAGTTATTATTAATACATTAGCTCTACAAATAAACCACAGTAGATTTACACAGCACATTTAGGCCAAGGTGATACATCTTCTCTCTTTTCTCTATTTTTACTTTATTTGGTTGCCCACACAAAACACAGAAAACCAAGAGTTTTATTGCACCAGACTTGTGTGTGATGTTTTTATTACTGTCACTACTTCTCAGGTTGAAACAATACCTGCTATACCAATTCTTTTTGGTTTTCAGTTTTATAGTGGTGCAAATTGCATGTTGAAAAACAAGTGTTAGGTATTTATCTGTCTTTACAGAAACCCATTTTACTTTCAGCAGATTAGCCCCTCTGGCAGAAGGATTCTAGGAGTGGTACACAACCTGCCAATCCTCTACGCACAAGGTGCACCTGAACTCTGGCATCCTTGCACTTGGCAGGTTGTCTACTCTGCTTCAGAATGATTTATTATTTCAAGACTGAAACAAATAAGAGAGACACAGCGACCCTTCACTGAGAGAACAGTTAGCAAAGTGTCAAAATGAGATTCAAATCGAAAACCTTTTACTGAAATTCATATTCAGTACTTTTTTTACTGTAGAGATGCTAAGCCTAGTTATTGAGCTATATAATAGCGTAGCTCTCTTTTGCACACAGCTGTTGGGGAAAATAGTTGTCCAAAACAGTCTTAATTGTGAAAATATGGGGGAAAAAAAAATCAAAGAATAACAAAGGTATCTCAGTAGCTCCTCCATTCCATGGCATTAGCCTTGCTCAATTAATTATTAAAGTAAGTAAATAAACATCCCTGTTTGTCTCCAATTAAACAGGAGGTTTCTGTGATTTTATTTCCATTTCCAGTCTAGTTCTAGTAATAAAACCTCCTTGAGGTCCATTACAGTCCCGCTTTACACAAAATTCAAATTATAACACACTGCATTTTAAGAAAGCTCTAGTATTTAATTTGTAGATGTGGTCATCTGCTTTTAGAAATAATAAAAAATTTGCTCTGAAGTTGTTAGTACATTTTCTATAGTTTCCTAGCCATAAGCCTGATGTCCAGCATAGAATCTTGTCAATTACCATTAACACAATAGTTTCAAATAAAGTTTGAAAATATAGATGAATGACTTACATGTTTATACACTATTAAACTTTTGAATTGGGTGAATAATGAACAGGAACTTATCCTAATCAGCGGGCAGATCTTGAGCAACCAACCCTCTTGTTCTTGTCCTAGAACGGTTCCCAACGCTGTGATTGTATTTGGAGATGTTGCTGGCTTTAGAGCTAGTTTCTTTTTGATTAAGCCACTACAAAGTTCTTTACTTAACTAGTATCTTTGATTAGATTCTACGTGTATATATGGATCACATACTTTCTCAGGGTTTTTTTTTTTTTGGATTGTTTTTAGAAGAAAAAAGCTTTAAAACTAAAATTATAAGGTGTTAGTTTTCTAAAAATGTATTTATATAAGCTGAAATAAAGCGACCAGTTAGTCTAGAAAATCTTGTGTCTGAATCCTGCTCTTGATTTTTGTTTAGTTGAGCAAAGCACTGTTAAATTCCACATTAATAATTATCTGGCCTACAAGCTAAGTTTTGTTCCTTCATATCACATTACTTTTAAAAGAAAGCCATGGGCACCAACATGGTACATGTCTATGGAAAAAATCAGAATACTACTTATCTCCTTATTGAAGTGTGATAAAACTTGAACAGTAATCTAAGCCTCTTCTTTATTTTGCGAATACAGTAACAATAGAGTGAACAGTTGAAAATAGTTTCATACCTAGCTGGGTCCTCAAAGGAAATGGAATTTATATTTATGATTCTGAGAATAGAAACAAACACATTAATGAGAGATGAAATTGAGCTTTATTAATGAAAATTTTAGAAGGGGGTTAAATAGTATAGTTTCAAAAACGCAAACAAGATATTATCTTTGCTAGAAATGTAAATTTGACCTGACGTAGCTTTAAAGGGAAGGAAACTGAATTTTGTGGATTTTAAAAAAAATTTTTGCTTTGTTCTAGAAGCTAACAATTTAGTCTGACATTATTTTGTGAAGCCTGAAAACTTTCTTATACTAAATTACATGTGTTTGCAGTGTGCTATAATATTATTTATGCAAAGTGTATATATTTTGCAAATTCATAAGCTGAGCCCACCTCAAGAGCCTCAGAAAGTGAGCAAGACCAGCAACCTAGAACCAAATGATAGACTACCAACATGCTCGGCCGAGGGAGAGTTGGCTCAAGGCCAAATGAAGCATCTAGATGCATAGTCGTTTATCATGTGATGTAGTTTTACTTTCTGAAAAGCACATGCACCTTCAAAAGTCTAACACTAGGCATAAAACTGACACCGAGATACCCTCGCATGAGTGCCAACCCGGAAACTTACATATAGGCACATTCTCCAAAACATCTGTACATCATCATCACCTCATTAAAACTGTTTGATCACTTATGTGGGATTTTCGAATCACAAAGTCAATGTATACTATAATGATTTTAATTTTGCTTTAAATGAAATTGTCTCCAGCTATGGAAAATACGACTTCTCTGAAAGATCCTAGCCATATGTTTGGGTATATAAAACCTAAGAAATATAAGGAATGAAGAATTCATAACTGAGGAATTAATAAAAATACAAAATGTTTCTAATATATCACTATCTTGTAGGTTTGCCATGTAGAAATCAAATACACAATTGATTCTGAAATAGTTATCGGTAGAATTTGACATTATAAAAAGGAAACTGACTTCTATATTACTTAAGTTCAAAAGAAACCAATTATGGTGGCCTATGGAATCATTATTAAATAAATTAAGACTCTGTGATGTTCCTTGCTCATAGAAAGTTTGATTTAATTCAAAATATTTCTCTTTGTTAGTATCATATCCACTGACTTCAAACCTTGTGTGAAAATGAGAGTCACCTAGAGTGTTCGATCAGATTCAAATTCCTGGGTTCTATGTCAGCCTTCCTGAATAGGAATCTCTGCGATGGAATCTAGTAAACTCCAAAATGTTCCAAAGGTGATTCTGTTGTACAGCTGGACAGTGGATGGATATTTGGGAAGCACTAACTAGATGATGTAATGGATACTAGAATCTAGTGAGTTGCTCATGTCTAGCATATACCTGAAGTTCTCACTCCTGAATCACCGTTTGGTGAACCCTGTATAGCAGGGTTGTCATATATGTGGGGAAGCTTCTGAGACCATGAATAGGAAGTATCAGAAACCACGATAGCCCCATCTTCCCTATTACATTTTTGGTTATGGAGGTCTACTCCTGGCTTTTTGGTTAAGATGATAGTGACAGCCATTGCTTTATAGTTGCTATCCTTATTAGCTCTCTACAATGATCCAAGTAGGCTAGAAAAACTTATAAATGTGGTACTCACATATCTACGAATTGAAAAGTCTTCTTGAGTTCTTCTGCTCAAAACTTTCCTGTAACTTCTAGACTATCCAGAAAAATACTCTCTTAGAATGTACTTAAATTTGACAGTACAGTGATATGTTAGCTACCTTTGTTGAGATTTCAGAAATTTCTTGACCAACTGGTGGATACTTCTCAGAGCCACTGAAATTCTAATTCCACCAGAAAATGGAGAAGTTTTGGAGGCAGCCAAGTATCGAGCATGTTGTTAAAAGACCGTTTTCCAAAAAGGCAAAATCATGACTCCCATACAGATTTAAGAATGAAAATGTGTTAATGATTTTATTTAATTCATTAATAACAAAACTAATAAGATATTACAACCAGTTCAAGGGAGATTATTTTTTAGAAACATATTTATAGATAAGAAATATTGAAATTAATGTCTAAATGAAAGTAAAACTGGCCTCTTCCTCAGTTGGGGAGGGAAGGCGAGTAAACCTCCACCTGTCAGAATTTATTGGTCTATAGAGAGGAATTATTTTACTTTGCTATCAGCTGTCTACACATAGGGAGCTGTTCAAAGATGAAGGAAGACCAGAATCAGATAGCTGGAAGAATGTGATCTAAACAATGCACAGCTTTCCTTGAAGCATAATGTCCTTCTCACAATGCCAGACATCAGGACCTCCACAAGGGTTCTCTTCTTTATTTCCAAACACTTACATTAACAGTCTTTGACTATAAACAGGAATGTTCATACCAGCATTATTAATAATAGTTCAAATGGGAAAGCAACAAAAATATCCATCAAATGCTGAATAAATAAAGTGTAATGTACCAATACAGTGTAATATATTTGGCAATGAAAAGAAATGAAGTAGTGATACATGCTACAAAATGGATAAAGCTTGAAAACATAGTAAATGAAAGAGGTTAATCACAAAAGGCCACACATTGTATGATTCCATTTACACAAAATGTCCAGAATACGCAAATCCATAGAGATAGAAAGTAGACTGATGCTTACTTAAGGCTGGGTCTGGGGGGCTGATGCTGGGGAGTGACAGCTGATGGGTGTGGAGTATCTTTTTGAAGAACAGGAAAATGTTTTAGAGTTATATGGTGGTAGTGGTTGCACAACCCTGTGAATATACCAAAACACACTGAATTGTACTCTTTAAAAGGGTCGGCTGTATGACATGTGAATTATCTCAATAAAGCTGTAAAGAAAAAAAAAACAACTTTGACTAATCTATAAAGAAGTCCACAGCCCCATAACCGGTTGCCTAGTCAAGTATGATTCTTATATTTTAAATCAAGTTAACTTCATTCATTAACCTGTAGTCTGTCACTGAATGGTCCTATATATACAGACCAATGGAACAAAATAGAGAACACAAATAAACCCTTACATATATGGCCAAATGATTGTCAACAAAGGTGCCAAAGATATACAAAGTGGAAAGGCTAATCTCTTGAACAAATGGTGCTGGAAAAACAGAATATAAAGCTGCAAAAGAATTAAGTTGGACCCTTATGTTACACCATATATAAAAATTAACTCACAGTGGGTTAAAGACATGAAAATAAGACCCAAATCTATAAAACCCCTATAAGAACACATAGGAAGAGCTTCATGATGTTGGATTTGGCAATGATTTCTTGAATACGACACTAAAAGCACAGGCAACAAAAGCAAAAGTAGACAAATGGGACAATAGTAACTTAAAATGTCTGTGGAGCAAAGGAAACAATCAATAAGGTGAGAAAACCTACGGTATGGGAGAAAATACTTGCAAACCATATATCTGATAAGAGGTCAATATCCAGAATACATAAGGAACTCCTACAACTAAAAAAAGAAAAAAGTCCTATTTAAAAATGAACTAAGAACTTGAGTAGACATACCTCCAAAGAAGATACACAAATGGCCAATATATGGCCAACAAGTATATGAAAAGATGCTCAATATCAGTAATCATCAGAGAAATGCACAATGAGATATTACCTCACACCCATTAGAATGGACACTATCAAAAAAAACAAAAAAAAAAACACAAGAAAATAACGATTATTAGTGAGAATGTAGAGAAATTGAAACTCTCGTGCACTGTTGGTGGGAATATAAAATGGTACAGCTGGTATTGAAAACAGTATGGAGTTTCCTCACACATTTAAACATAGAATTACTATACCCAGTAATCCCACTTCTGGGTATTTACCCAAAAGAGTTGAAAATCAGATCTTGAAGAGTTATTTGCACACCCACATTCACTGCAACATTATTCACAATAGCCAAGATTTGGAAGCAACCTAAATGTCCATCAGCAGAAGAATGAACAAAGAAAATGTAGTATATGCATACAATGGAATATTGTTCAGTCTTTAAAAATGAAGAAAAACATGTCATATGCTACAACATAGATGAAGCTAGTCACCAAAAGACAAATACATCATATTTCCACTTATATGAAATATCTAAAACAGATTCTTAGAAACAGAAAATAGAATACTGATTGCCAGGGGCAGGGGGAGGAGGGGGGAAAAGAGAAGTTGTTCAATAGATACGGAGTTTCAGTTTTGCAAGATGAAGAAGTTCTAGAGATCTGTTGCACAATGTGTATAAAGTTAATGCTACTATCTTAACTACTGTACACTTTCAAAAAGTCAGTAGCAAGTTTTATGTTATGTGTTTTTGACCACAATAGAAAAAAGTGTTTTTCATTGCTGCAAGGTGAACCTATAACACAGAAAATCAATTTTACATGTGTAATAATCCCTGGAGAATCATCGAAATCGAGGTGAATTGGCAGGAGAAGGTAATTCATACACAAGTACCCAAGTGTACTTTCCCAGGTTTCACATTTTTGACTTCGCAGATTCCTCGGAAGGTATGAAAATTGCTTCCTTATTTTTCAGGCACTTTATTACTTAACTGTGTTATAAAATCCAAGTGCCATATACTTTGAAAGTAAATAAATGCTTAAGTTCTTTTAAACCTGACTTTTGTATTTGTAATGGCAGGTCTGACTTCTTACTTTACTGATGCACAACAAAAAGTCAGACAACCGTTTCCTCATGAATCCTGATGTCATTTTGATTCTTCCCATCTGATAAGGAATGATTTTAGCTGTTCCAGACTAACTCGGATTCATCTTTATTCTGATTAATTGGGTGCTGTCAGTTCTCTGGGCCTTCTGCTATGAACTTAATCCCCTGAACTTGAGCCAGAGAAGACTCCAATTGCTATTTGAACTCTGGAGTTCCCATATCATTAGGCCTCACCCTTCCCCACTTTGAATTCTCCCTCTCTCTCTCTCTCTCTCTCTCTCTCATCATTCTCACCAGCCAAGTGGAAGCTGTATACCTAGTTAGCCATGAACATCTATAAATAGCAAATACATTTTCATTTCACTTATTCCACTTTAGCCTAAGAAATCAAGTTGAATTTCCTGATTCATTTAAAAAGCAAATTAACAGTACATTTTATTGGTCTAATAAAAAATCAAGCAGCTTGGTTATTGGTCTGAAACTTTATATTTGGTTTCATTAAATGTTTGACAAGTTTTAACATATTTATTGTAAATTAGGCTTTAATTCCAAACATGTTAAAACCTTTCCTATTGATTTAGATGTATACTAGTTTATAAAACAAGTGTAAGAAAACCAGTGGTGTGCTGATAAATGTTTAACATCTGGCTCTCCACAGGGATTAGGGAAGCCCTAGTTTTCAGTATTTGCCAATTGCCATGGTATAATGACTCCAACCATGGCCAATTTCAAACTACCAACATACAATTCCTGAAAATTTAATGGTCAGTTCTCATAGGCCAATAAGACCCAGCTCCAACTCACCACTGAAGAAAACCCACATATTATTAAAAAGAATACATTGACAGGTAATTAGTTACAATAAAATAATTATAGATTTTCTTTAAGAAAATGTTTTATAGTAAGTTTTTGAGCAAAAAATTATATATACAGTAAAATTTGATCAATATATTATTGCTCAAAGTAAAATATGAGATTAAAAGTGTTTGCTACTATATTTCTATTGTGTAAATTCATAAAAGGCACATTTTTTGACAATAGTGAGTTATGTCATTAGCAACAACTTCACATTTATCTAAAAAATACTTTTTTATTCTAAAATACTAAAACACAGTTGGCTGGCATAAGAGAAAAAGATTATCCAGTAAAAGCAAGTCACTGAGAGATTCAAATAGTTAGATTTGAGCCTTAGCTAAATTTTTAATGCTGGTCTGCTCCAAAGGTGTTTCTAATTGTAGGTTTCATTATTATTCAGGTTTGGTGAACCAAGACATCAGGAGATGATTTCTGTTGCAAAGATAGCTTGTTTCTCACAGTTCCCAGGAGGAGGGGCACACCACACCATGCAGGGCCCTGCAGGGAAGTACCACAGTCAGTCAGGAGGTGGAGGGAATGGAAGAAAAAATTTAAGAGCCTCTGTTGAGTTTTCTATTGGAAGAAACAGGTGAAGCAGGATAAGCGGATTTATGATTGCCTAGTTTGAATAATTTCAACAGGCTCTGGGGTGTAAGGGCTGTTTCTAGTCTGGCACATGGCCCTTGGATGTTTAGGGCTAGGAAACAGTGACCCTGAGTGCGAGAACTCTGTGAGAGCCCAATAAAACGGAGGTTTCAGGGTATGGGCCCCCGGATTGGTGGGTTTGCATTTGAAAGGCACTCTCACAGGTGCCTAGGAATCAGCTAGCCTTGGGAGGGGCAGTTCCTCCAGGATCAGCAAGGCCCCAGATGTCAAAGCATCAAAACTACCGAAAATAAAAAAGCTTGATTAATACAAACGGAGAAATATACGTAAAATACTTCTATTAATCTTCTAATAATTTTTCCCCTACAGGGGTTATAAGAATTGAGCAATAAGCAATCTAGGACACACTCTTTGGTAGGAGTTTGGAATTAACATATGCTATTTTCCCAAATAAAGACAGATTGATATGCTCTGACAATCAACTAATTGTCAAAGTAGGAAGGTTCCTTCTTATAAAAATGAAGGCTGCCGAGGAGGCACATGTTTGGATAGAAAACCAGACTGCTTCCAACAGAGATGAGCCAAGGGCCTATTTTTAGACAAAGCCAAGATTTTCTTCCAAAAGTAACTCTGTATCTTAGCATATAGATAAATGGATAAAGGAGACCTCAGTGTCCTACTTTATAGAGCGACAGTAAGTTGCCATAATTATTTTTGCTTGGGGAATATCTACAGGAGATGATGCATAAAAGAATTTGATAAAACACCCGTAAAATATCTAATTTTTAAAAATGTAATATTCTAGTAACCTTCCAAGATGCACTAGTTACAAAATACATCCCTAGGGATATTGACTTGATCTCTTATATAGGGTCATTAGATATGTTTATCAAATATTGGCAAATATCTGCCCAAAATAATAACTTACATTTCATACTGGTTGCTTAAGCCATTCTTTCTGGGAACAATTTGGGGTAATAATTAGTTCATTAACAACAAAAATATTTTATCAGGACCTACAGTACTCACATTCATGTCCCATCAATCAATGATTATTTACTGAACATTTACCATATGGGGGCACTGTGTGAAACACTGGGAACTGTTATCCATAAATTGTACCAAGTTATTCATCAATCTATTAATTAATTAATTAATATTCTTCCTCTGATCTTTGTCATATATATATTATCAACATACAAATTTTAATTTAGCTCTATTTTCTGGGAATTTATGTTTATTGCATAAAGCAAAGTATACCATAACTGAGTATAATAAACACATGTGACCAAATACACAAATATAAATACATATATGTATGTGCACAATTTTAGCTTTGGTTTTCTTGGTCGGTCAGTGCAGTAGCTTCTCAAGTTTAAGGATGGTCAACAGAAGGGGTGGGAAGCAGCCAAAGGCCAGCCCAGATGGCAAACTGTATCTTGGATTCATCTGTGTAGAGTCTCTAGCCTCTCCGGACCCCATTGTTCCAGTCTGTCAAATGTGGAGGTTGGACTACCTTTGTGACTGACTTCAATGTATTCTGTCATTTACAATTAATTAGGTTCTTTTTGATAACTATGTGTAGCCACCAATATTTAGAGGTAAAGTTTGACACGACCTGGCTATTAGGTGGGACGTATTACAATGAAGGAAATCTTAGACAAAATTCCATCACACATGCACACACATTAGCAAGAAGACACAAGCTGTTCTGTAAACTCAGAAAAGTCCCAATTATTTGTTCTGTTCTTTTGGCACCCAAACAAGCTCTTTGTATGAAAGCTTCATTTGGGGATACTGTACAATATTATAGCAGCAGGATTCAGCTAACCTTCTTTTAGGAGTCAGAGGGCAAAATTTTAAGTTACAGAATTGAATATAGGGCCAGAAAAATATTGTCTAGAGTGCCATTTATTGCACTTCAAACTTTAATGTACACACAAATCTTGTTCAAGTACAGATCTCGTTAAAAACACAAATCTGGTTTAGTAAGGCTGGAACGGGGCCTGAGATTCTGCATTTGAAACAAAATCCTTCCTTCCTGTTACTGGTGCTGCTAGGCTAGAGCACACTTTGAATATCAAGGATATAGACCATTGATCTTGATAAATCCTAATACCCTGTTCATGCAGGGGCTGGAGGACCTATACAGTCTTCCCAGCCAACCACATACCTTAAAAAGCAAATTTTCTGAAAATTTTCTGACATTTCTTATGCTATTTTAAAACACACCTGGTGTTGATAATAGTAAGAATAGCCACCTCTCTGAAGCCTAGAGTATAGAATTGCTTAATCTTTCAAGTAGAAACAACCTACCCCAGGACTGTGCATTGCTTAATCTTTCAAGTAGAAACAAACTACCCCGGGACTGTGCATTCAGGACGAGGATATTTGAACTGTTAACTCACTTCTGTATTACAATGCCTATGCTGGATCATTTGCAATAAACTAGCCTCTTTCCTGCTCTGAAACTCTAAACCCTATCCTCCACTTTCCCCTTCTCTCTTCTCTGTTTCAAATCTGAAAGTAAGTAAACCTGGGTAACTGCAAGAGCAATTAAATGAGACTCTCTGGGAATGGATCTCCAAGTAGCCGTCTTTTGTACACCCTCCCTAGGTCATTCTAATATGCAGCCAGGGTTGAGAATCATGACTCTGGTACACTGATTCTTTTTTTTTTTAATTTTATTTAATTTTTTTTTATACAGCAGGTCCTTATTAGTCATCAGTTTTATATACATCAGCGTATACATGTCAATCCCAATCGCCCAATTCAGCACACCACCACCACCCCCCCCTTGTAGTACACTGATTCTTAAATGTGTCTACATGCTGTAATCCTCTGGTGAGCTTTTGAAAAATGTTTGGGTCCCACCCCAACAGGTCCTGTCTTCATTGTTCTGGAGTGTGGCCTGTGATTCAGGATTTTTAAGAGCTCTCCAGGGAATACTAACATGTCTCAAAATAGAACCCAACTTGGTTCTGTTTATAACACCAACTTCCAGGACTGGTCAAAGTAAACTAGCAGGATGCCTAGCAATCTCTTTTACACTAGGGAAAAGGATTCCATTTACTTTTGTTACTGAAAGCTCGGCCTGTCTCTCTGTGCACTGGTGCCGAATCAAGTCCCGGAGACAGAGTTTTGGGTGAAGTAGAAAAGGATAGCTTTATCGCTTTGGCAGGCAAAGGGCTTCTGCCTCGAACCCCAGAGGATATGATGAAGGGTTCTTTTTGTTTTTGGCTGTGTTGGCTCTTTTTTGCTGTGTGGGCTTTCTCTAGTTGCGGAGAGCACAGGAGCTACTCTTCCACGCGGTGCACGGGCTTCTCATTGCAGTGGCTTCTTTTGTGGCAGAGCACAGGCTCTAGGTGCGCAGGCTTCAGTAGTTGTGGCGCATGGGCTTAGTTGCTCCATGGCATGTGGATCAGGGCTCGAACCCGTGTCCCCTGCATTGGCAGGGGTATTCGTAACCACTGCACCACCAAGGAAGTCCTGATGGAGGGTTTTATAATACTGGTTCCAGGGTGGGGTCTCTGACAAGATTAGGGTGTGAGCAGGGCTTGCCCTCCCTGAATCTCAGGTGGTCTTGATGAGCTTCTCTGGTCCCTTTAATCTGGCCTCAGGTGGTTTCTTGGCTGCTCCTCCTGTTGAGCAACTGTTGGAATCTACCCTTTGGAACTCAGGGAAGGTCATGGAGGCTGGAGTCTTGCCTATAAGAAGTGGTGGACGAAAGAATACTGTTGCTTGTTTCATTATATGTACACGCCAAAGGTACACTAGTGGAGTTCTCAATTTTTGAATCACATAACAGTCACCTGGAATGCTTGTTGACAATGCAGATCAAAATCTCCAGAGATAGGCTGGAAAAAGGACTTATCAGTCTGCATTTTTAAGAAGATCCACAGGGCTTCCCTGGTGGCGCAGTGGTTGAGAGTTCGCCTGCCAATGCAGGGGACACTGGTTCGTGCCCCGGTCCGGGAAGATCCCACATGCCACGGATGCGGCTGGGCCCGTGAGCCATGGCCGCTGGGCCTGTACTTCCGGAGCCTGTGCTCCGCAACGGGAGAGGCCACAGCAGTGAGAGGCCCGCATACCGCAAAAAAAGAAAAAAAGATCCACAGTTGATACATTTATGAGATTATGGTGAGCACACCATGAAAGTAGATCTAAGTACACGCTTGGGTAGCCATCTAACTGTGTATATGGTTGTATGAGGTTGGAGAAGATCAGGATATGCCACCCCAAAATATGTCATTTTGACGTAAGGATTGTTTTGAGCTGAAGGCAATTGACAATCAGCAAATGCAGAAGAGTTCTCCAGCCTCCTCTTATCTGCCTAAAGGCTGGCATAAATTTCCCATTGTGAAGGTGTTTCTTCCCCTTCCTATTACCCCCTCCCCTACTCCCTACCAGGAAGCAACTCATCAACAGGGATGGAGAGTCTACACCCACCTAGATAAGTTTTCATAAACAAACCTTACTAAAATACACCTTATCTCCTGTTAGTTACCTAACTTATTTCCTAGTCACTTCTCTAGGATTTATCATCACTGGAAGCCCAAATCCTCATTCTTTTGTTAAAATGGTATATAAGCCCCCAGGTATAACCACTTCTTTGAGTTTCACTTCTTTTCTGTGAACTCCCATGCACGTAAATATTAATAAGAATTGTGTGTCTTTCGTCCTGTTAATCCGTCTTTTATTTTTTTAATTCACAGGCCCCTAGTACTGAACCTAAGATAATAGAGGAAAAGTTTTTCCTCCCTGACAAGGTTCACATGTAGGGCTACCTTATCCACCAATACCTCATTACTGGACTGGCTATGGTGATTATAATTTCTACTCTGGACTTATATAGTCAGGCCACTCAAGATGGTTGTCCTCTTACTGCTACACCTACACCGTACTCACCTGCTGCCCTTCCTAAAAACTTGCCCCAGGCCCCAGCTAATGATTGTTCTAACTGTAAATGGGACCATCTCCACCTGATAGCTGATCAAAGGGGAGGTGAGGGGCGTGCCCTCTGCTATTTTCCCTGGTAACCAATGAGCCCACCTGACCTCAATTCCCCCTATAACTGCTAACCTGCTCCTCCCCCTGGGAGTGAAGACTGCCGCCCTGGTTCTTCCTGCCTTCTGCCTCAGACGGTGGGGTGTTGCTCCAGTACCTTGCTTTAGACCATGTAAGCTCCCCCTGTCCATGAAACCATTGTCGTTGACTCCAGGCTCTTTCTTTGGTCTTGAAGCTGGGCAGGTCTAGGGCTTATAGGCCTGCGGGGTGCAGCCCCAACAATTGGCAGAGCAGCCAGGAGACTCAAAAAACCCCCCTGAGCCCGGAGATGTCAGGAGGTAAGGACGGGTGAATGGAAGGTTGCAGGCGTCACCCACTAGCCTATGCGGCCCAAACGTTGCAGGGGTAATCCAGAAAGTCGCGGGGGTGATCCCAGGGTGGCTGCCCACTCGTATGTGGGGCCCTCTGGTGACTGTCCTTGGTTAACGGGGGCCGCCAGGGGAGTTCTGAGAACTCACAGACACCCCCAAGGCTGTTGCGGAGATACTGGTCGTCGTTCCGGTGGGAAAAAAGTGTTAGAGACAATAAGGTGGTGGCCGCAGCTGTGGGCTGGCTGTCGCTTTTTATTTTAAGAAAGGCCGCAGAGGCTGAGCTAACAGCTGAGGTAAAGGTTACCTTGAATGCTGATTCCTGTTCCTCTGAAAGTGAGGCATGCGAATGTGAGCGAATGATATGTATTATTGTTTATTACTGTTACTTCTTTAAACTGAATTAGCTATGTTGAAACGGAGAAAAAAATCCCTGAAAATGGCCAAGACGGGAATCTTTTGACATTCTAAAACTGGCTTTTGCATACGCCATCAGAGGAAGTTAGCTTTCTAGAAGGAATTGGTATTTCTGTTTTGGGGCTTTTGAGATGTAAATGATCTACTTGGACTCTCAGGATCTTTCATTTAATCCTACGTGGTCTCTAAGAGTGAAGGAAAAAAAAGGTCTTTTCAAACTGTATAGGAATAATTATGTTTTGGGAATGTCTGTGTAAAACAGTCTCTCCGTATTATGGTAAACTAAGTTAAATGAAGAGAATTCGTTGACTATCTGGATAGTCATTTCAAATAGGATAAAATACTGGAGCATTAATTGCTGGGCGGGTCTAAATTTATCTGCCTTGGCCTTCTTAGAGGAAGACTCAAGCGTGTTTTCCTGCTGGTATGACAAATAGTTCACAATCACTTGCTTCTTGCTACAGATTAAGGTTTTTAAGGGTTAAGATGATAATCAGTCATAATTCTAGGTATTGTAACCAAGTTTATCGATTACATCAGAATCAGGTGTTTAGTCTTTTATCATTTATAGATAGATATTGTACTCTGATGCTTTTGCAAAAGTGCTTCATCTTCAAGAAGATCCATAGGAAGGACTTTTTTTTTTTTTTTTTTTTTTATCTATTTTGCTGTACGCAGGCCTCTCACTGTTGTGGCCTCTCCCGTTGCGGAGCACAGGCTGCGGGCGCGCAGGCTCAGCGGCCATGGCTCACGGGGCCCAGCCGATCTGCAGCATGTGGGATCTTCCCGGACCGGGGCTCGAACCCGTGTGCCCTGCATCAGCAGGCAGACTCTCAACCAGTGCGCCACCAGGGAAGCCCGGAAGGGCTTTTTTTTAACTGAAGTATGGTTGATTTACAATGTTGTGTTAATTTCTGCTGTGCAGTGAAGTGATTCAGTTATACACATATATGTGTGTGTATATATGTACATATATATGCATTCTTTTTTATATTCTTTTTCATTATGGTTTATCACAGGATATTGCATATAGTTGCCTATGATATATAGTAGGATCTTGTTGTTTATCCATTCTATATATAATAGTTTGCATCTGCTAACCCCAAACTCCACTCCATCTCTCCTCCACACCCCTCATCCTTGGCAACCACAAGTCTGTTCTTTATGAGTCTGTTTCCGTTTTGCAGATAAATTTGTTTGTGTCATATTTTAGAATCCACATATAAGTGATATCATGGTATTTGTCTTTTTCTTTCTGACTTCACTTAGTATAGTAATCTCTAGGTCCGTCCATGTGGCTGAAATTGGCATTATTTCATTCTTCTTTATGGCTGAGTAGTATTCCATTGTGTATATTCCAAGTAGTATTCACATCTTTATCCATTTATCTGTTGGGCATTTAGATTGTTTCCATGTCTTGGCTATTGTGGATAGTGCTGCTGTGAACATAGGGGTTCATTTATCTTTTTGAATTAGAGTTTTCTCTGGATATATGCCCAGGAGTGGGATTGCTGGATCATATGGCAACTTCATTTTTAGTTTAGTTTTTTGTTTGTTTGTTTGCAGTACGCGGGCCTCTCACTGTTGTGGCCTCTCCCGTTGCAGAGCACAGGCTGCGGGCGCACAGTCTCAGTGGCCATGGCTCACGGGGCCCAGCTGCTCCACGGCATGTGGGATCTTCCTGGACCAGGGCATGAACCCGTGTCGCCTGCATCGGCAGGCAGACTCTCAACCACTGCGCCACCAGGGAAGCCCATTTTTAGTTTTTTGAGAATCTCCTTACTGCTTTTTATAGTGGCTGCACCAATTTACATTCCCACCAACAGTGTAGGAGGGTTCCCTTTTCTGCACACCCTCTCCAGCATTTGTTATTTGTAGACTTTTTAATGATGGCCATTCTGACTGGTGTGAAATGGTATCTCATTGTAGTTTTGATTTACATTTCTCTAATAATTAGAGACGTTGAGCATCTTTTCATGTGCCTTTTGGCCATCTGTATGTCTTTGGAGAAATGTCTATTTAGGTCTTCTGCCCAATTTTCATTTAGGTTGTTTGTTTTGCTGTTGTTGAGTTGTGTGAGCTGTTTGTGTATTTTGGAAATTAAGCCCTTGTTGGGCGCATTATTTGCAAATATTTTCTCCCAGTCCATAGGTTGTCTTTTCATTTTGTTTTCCTTTGCTGTGCAAAAGCTAATGAGTGTGATTAGGTTCCATTTGTTTATTTTTGCTTTTATTTCTATTGCCTTGGGAGACTGACCTAAGAAAGCATTAGTACGCTTTATGTCAGAGAATGTTTTGCCTATGTTCTCTACCAGGAGTTTTAGGGTGTCATGTCTTACATTTAAGTCTTTAAGCCATTTTGAGGGTTTTTTTGTGTGTATGGTGTGAAGGTGTATTCTAACTTCATTGATTTGCATGCGGCTGTCCAAATTTCCCAACACCACTTGCTGAAGAGACTGTCTTTTTTCCTGTTGTATATTCTTGTCTCTCTTGTCTTCTTGTTAAAAATTAATTGACCATAGGTCAGTTTTAGCAGGAAGCCTTTCAGCTTTTTGCCATTGAGTATTATATTGGCTATGAGTTTGTCATAAATAGCTTTTATTAGGTTGAGATATGTTCCCTCTATACTCAGTGTGGTGAGAGTTTTTATCATGAATTGATGTTGAATTTTATGAAAATGCCTTTTCCGCATCTGTGGAGATGATCATGTGGTATTTGTCTATTGTTGATGTGGTGTATCACATTGATTGATTTGGGTATGTTGAACCATCTTTGTGAACTTGGGATAAATCCAACTTGGTCATGGTGTATGATCTTTTTAATATGTTGGGTTTGGTTTGCTAACATTTTGTTGAGAATTTTTGCATCTATATTCATGAAATATCTTGGCCTGTAATTTTCTTTTTTAGTGACATCTTTGTCTGGTTTTGGTATCAGGGTGATGGTGGCTTCATAGAATGTCTTTGGAGATAGGTAGGACTTTTGACAAATAAAGGTCTCTGATAAATTTCAGATGATAGTGCTGAACTGGGTAAGAAAGTAAAGAATCCTAATGGAAAACTTGATGGTTTTGTAAAAAGTTAACAAAAGGATTGGTTACTGAATGAACTGGTGAATATGATTATGATTTTATTGTTTTTGTCTAGAATATTACTGGCTTTGATCTGTGTTTTACAGATATAGGGAAGCCTTTCTCAAGTTAGTTATGACTTACAACAATTGAGTAAACTATACCTGTGGGTAGAATTGAAACATTTCTCTTTTCTCTCTGCCTGGACCCTCCAGAAGTTAAGAGACTTGGGTTCCCAGCAGCCTTATTAGGCAAGTGGGAAAAACCGTCTCCTGGCATGTGCAGGAATCTCGATATTTTGAGAACCTCTAGAAGAGAGAAATCCACTGAGGTGGAGTCTGATGGCTTTCCTGGCCTTGAGGGGCCTTTTCTGAATTCAGCCTGAGGCTCCATCTGAGGAGTTCCATGAGAGCCAGTTTGGAGTAACCTATGTGGTCAATTGACTAGACTTATTTTGTGAACAAATTAATCTTGATTTGGCCGTGTTTGGTGGAGATGAGGGTAATTTTAGAGAGGAAAAAATGTTATGTTTCAGTGGATAGTAACTTCTTGTTCTGCTGAGGTCTGTATTTAATGAAAGTGATTGTGTTA
Organism: Phocoena phocoena; assembly: GCF_963924675.1. Classification (NCBI taxonomy): domain Eukaryota; kingdom Metazoa; phylum Chordata; class Mammalia; order Artiodactyla; family Phocoenidae; genus Phocoena; species Phocoena phocoena. The sequence continues at coordinate 47,945,276 of NC_089227.1, forward strand.
GCCATACTTTTGCCCTGAGATTCAGGATGGAAAGAGAATTCTCTCGTGAAGTTGTCAGAGTATTACTACTCTGAGATGATATATCATGAGATGATATATAACACTACTTGCTTTAAGTCTATTCCTAAAAGCACATGTACAATGTTTGTGTAGCAATTGGGTATAATTGATAAAATGTATAGCCTCTAAAATGTCCCCCACTGACATACCTCTGAGCTTGTGTGATCAGTTTTCTCCTTATGTGGATAACTAGGCAAATATGAAGAAGGCCTAGCACTGAGGCACATGATCTGGACATGATCTGGTCCCAGGACATATACTTTGGTCTATCAAAAGATTTGCAATCAAAAGGGGAAACGATGGAAAAATCTTCACATGTGGAAGTCATTCTGGCTTATACATCATTTAACTTAAAGTTTACTGACCTCAGTGGCCTATGGAACATGCATTGTACATCTGCTTTGGCCGTTGTGGAGAGGAATGCATTTAAAAGTCAAAATGAGGTAGCTGTAGTTCAGACATCCAAGGTAAAACGAGGTGGCCATTGTAGATGTGATTTTGGACATGTTCCTGTGTTGCTGAAAACTTGAGTTTTCTGAACTATATTGCAGACCAGGACAGAAACCACAGGCAGGTGTGGCATTTTGCTTAATGGTCATGATCTCCCCTGTGTTGTGCCTGTTAAATGTCTTACATTTCTTCCCTAGCTTGAGCGGAGGAAATCTATTTGAGGTTTGAGCAGCAACACTGTTCTCACTGCAAAATAAGTCTAATTGCTGGGTCTACAGCGAGATGCTCTTGTCGTCCTCCTCTGGACTTCCATGATAAATTGACCCAACTAATGTGACCATGTGGGGATGACTGACAATGGGGGTAAAAATCTCTTACCATCTTCCTGTCCCACATATTAATATGTCAGAAGGACCCCTGTCGGTAAACGTTACTGTATAACATGTCATACACTTTGCCAGGGTGACTGCCCATCAGCTCCCCTGGGCTACATGGTGTGGAGTGGAATAGTCTGGCTTCTGGACATACAAGTCCAATTAGTGGGATTAACTGTCTCTTTTTGGATAAACCTAATAGGTTTACCCCTAAAGGCACCCAACATAACATGGGGTGGACACCTAAAGGACAATGCAATCAGACTTTTAATGTAACTGCTGACTCCTGGCTAGGCCAGTAGAATGTTTCCTTTAAAGCCAGAGCCTTCCCCTCCCCATGGGACTCTCTGGGTTTGTGAAAACCAGGGGTGGCTTTACCTTTCTTATAACTGGACAGGGCATGGCCACCATTGACTCCCTCTCCATTAACCTGGTAAGCGCTTGGCTCCAAAATTTGCCCACATCCTGGTGAATGACTGGTTTTAGCATACCTAGGTATCTTAACTCTTGATAACTTTGGCTGCTGGTGTCTGTATTGCATGTGTGGTATCTGGTTGCAGTGCCCCTCTCCATGCCTGACCCCAGGGATATGGTAGAAGAGCAGTGGACCAAGATTGTAAGGGTTCTGCAGGGTACGTAGGGATGGAGTGTATGGTCACTCAAGATGGCTGTTCTCTTGCTCTCTGTACATCCTCTGCCCGACCAGGGCCTGCTTCACCTACACCCTATGTACATGACTGACCTTCCTACATACTTGCTCCAGGCCCCAGCTAATGACTGTTTTGGCTTTAGATCAGAACTTTCCACTATGCTCATCAAAGGAGCAGTGAGGGGCACATCCCTCTGCTGGTTTCCCCTGGTAACCAATGAGCCAACCTGATGTCAGTTCCTCCTATACTGGTAAGCTCCCCTTCCCCGGGGAGAGAAGACTGACACCATGTTCTGCCCACCATCCACTGCACGTGGCGGGGTGTCACTCCAGGACCTTGCTTCAGATGTGTAAGCTCCCCCATCCATTGCACCATTCATGTCTCTGTCACTGACTCCAGTCTCTTTGATTTTGCAGCTGGACAAGTACAGGCCTTGTAGGCCTGTGAGGTGCAGCCTAACAGGACTTACTGCTAAGATACGGGGTCTTTTCCCCAACAGGGAAAAAATGCCAGTATGTTACTTGGAAGTAAGGCATTGTCACTATTATTCACCACTGTCAGTTCTTGTATTCCCTATAAAACACATAGGATGTGGAAATAAAGAAATGGAATCCAAATAAAAGATATATTTTGATAACAATAGAGTCAGGATGTTCTAAAAAAGCACACAAACAGGAAGAGCAAGGCCAGGGATGGAACTACTGGACTCAGTCAGACAGCTGGGGAAAGGGATGGGTGTGGAGGTTACTGGGGTAGGAGAATGGGCAGAGAGGGAAGCACCTGTTCCAGTTTGGAGGAAAACGGTAAAAAGGATTTAGGAGGGAGTGAGGGCAGAAAGACCTGCACATTCACCTATATCAATATTTGGCCTCTTGCTAAATGGTAACAACCTTTATTTATTAAGGGCGACGTGTACGCTAGGCACTGTACTAAGCCTGTAACGTTGACTCTGATAATCAATTCCTGCAGGGTCTCTATTAGGTGTGCTCCCGGGAGGGGGCAACCCTCTAAAACTCGGGAACATTGCATAATCTCCCTAAAGCTATTCATAAAGACCAGGGTTGGAGTATGAACCAGCCTAGTACGATTCCAAAGCCCTCTCTCCTCCCTAATATCTTCCATTAAAAAGAAAAAGGCAAATTAAAGTTTTGTGGATGAAGAAGAAAAACTAGCAGAATCTAAGCTCCATTTGTTTTAACCGTGGTGATTGGATTAACTCATCAACATTTGCTGAGAATCCATGAATTGTTCATGGATTTGTGGAAGTACTATCACCTTTGCTGTTGTCTGCTTGAATAGAGCTCCTTATTTAACTGCAGCGTATTTAAATTGTTTGGCTTCTCAGAAGCTTTTAATAGGCCTTGACCTGGAAATTGGCCAAGAGCTCTTGATAATAGTGGCCACTACACCGAGAAAGCTTATTTCTTGTACTAGTGAGAAGCAGAGAAAAAGGGAAAACTGTCACCAATATTGCTTTATTGGTGTCCTGTAGATTTTAATGGTGGGCACATATTATGTGTCCTGTAGATTTTAATGGTGGGCATATATTACCATGAAAGTAGACAACAGCACAAAAATGTTCTCATTTGAGAAGTAAAGTAGCTTTTCAGACGGCACAAGACTATAGAAGTCAGGTGCTCCGACTTCTTCCTCTGTACTAGCCCTTTTTAAAAAACACTAATGGACCCAAACAGCTCAAGGGCATTATAAAAAAGCAAATGAGGCTCATACTCTAATTAGAAACAATCTGAACCAAAGAATACACACGGTGGCCTAGACTGCTTCATGAAATTGAATAAAAACATAATGACTTGTACGTATAGGGGCACATGAATACCTACCAGTGATACTGGTAAAGTAGGAATTACGCAAAGTTGCATTTTTAGTGTCCCAGAGAAAATATGAATGAATAAGAGAAAGAAGAGGAGAAAATATGAAAAGGAAGATCTGTTAACATTGAATACACAGGGCAAAATAAGTTCATTGTGCCAAGCAGAGGACAAGAATAGATCTTAATTATTATATTTATTTAATTATTATTTAATTTAATTATTTATTTTAGTTTAGTTTAAAAAGTAATCTCAAAGATGATGCATTAATCTTCCTCGGGTAATTATCATGGTAACTCACATGTAGTATTTCTTTTTCTTTGACAATCTATACTAGCACCCAGAAAAACCAGCTGGAATTCTAATGGATTCCTAGGCTTTTGTAATCAGCGTTTTAGATATTTAGATGACCTCACAGGTCATCTAGTCCAGTGTTTAGTAGTAGAGTAGTCTAGAGACTACCTGAGTCAGAATTGGTCAGAACGATTAATAAAAATGCATATTCCCAGAAATCACACCAAACATACTAAATCAAAATCTCTCATAGAAAAGAGTCCTAGCAGCTTAGTAACTTTGCGTGTATACAATGTTTTCTTTATTTACAGATATCATGGGAGACTTACGGAGGAATACCCAGGCCCTGCCTTCTCCCATCCTTTCCCCAATTTCAGAGGACTTGTTTAAAATACCTACTGTTAAGGACTGAATGCTGGTGTCCCCCCAGAATTCATGTATTGAAGCCCTAAGGAAATGTGATGGTGCTAGGAAGTGAGGTCTTTAGGAGGTAATTAGGTTTAGGTGAGGTCATGAGGGTAGAGTCATCATGATGGGATTTGTGTCATAAGAAGAGGAAGATAGACCAGAGCTTCCTGTTTCTGTCATCACCTGAGGATACAGCAAGAAGGTGGCCATCTATAAGGCAGGAAGAGGGCCTTCACCAAGAACAGAATCTGTTGGCACCTTGATCTCAGACTTCCCAGGTTGCAGAACTGTAAGAGTAAATGTCTGTTGTCTGTTTAAGCCTCCCGGTCTACGGTATTTTATTAGGGCAGCCCCAGCTAATACCCTCATCCTGAGCTTGCCTTCTGTGTGATTTTCTGTAACTAGGACGTAGTTTTGCCCTTCTTCTTATATCTGGCATCCATAAAATGATTATCATAAAATGAATTTTTTTTTTTTTTTTTTTTTTTGTGGTACGCGGGCTTCTCACTATTGTGGTTGCTCCCTTTGTGGAGCACAGGCTCCGGACGCGCAGGCTCAGCGGCCATGGCTCATGGGCCCAGCCGCTCCGCGGCACGTGGGATCTTCCCAGACCGGGGCACGAACCCGTGTCCCCTGCATCGGCAGGCGGACTCTCAACCACTGCGCCACCAGGGAAGCCCTAAAATGAATTTTTGTTGCACCTATTCCTATTATCAGTGGGACGATGTCCGAATTATGTTAGAGTAAGACATGTAGGCATTTGGAATTTGTAAGTCCTGTGCCTGTCAGATTTTAAGTTTTATAAAGTTCATACATATGAAAGTTAATCGTGTGTGATCTTTTAAACCCGGCAAGGGGCACAGACAGAATTTAAACTCAGTTCTGATTCAGTACTTCTTTTTCACCTGTATAATGCCATTTTTAACAATTGTGAATCTATTATATAATGTATGCCAAATAAAGATAGTGTTAGGGTATTTGAATTAAGGGCCAACTGCTACTGTGAAGGTCCATTAAGCTGCTGTTGCTGTTTTTAATTCAAGTGAAAAAAATTATAAAAATGATTTGTTTCAACATTTCAATAGAGGATTACAGAAGGGAAAGTTTCTTAAACATAATAAAATATGGCCTCCTTATTTTACAGATGAGGAGAAAGTAGATTAATAATCTGATGCTTAGTCATGAAAAGTGTTGACACCTTTGTTGCCATAAAAGACTAATGAAAAAGATGGGGGATGAATTATTATTTATTTTTGGCTAATAAAACATATCAAAAGGCTATTAATAAAAAAAACCCCATTCCATTGTCAAAGATAAGTATGACATCTATATAGAAAATACGTAATGTTTTTACAAAGAAGACCTAGATCTGTTGGAATAAAGAACACGATGCTTACTTGCAGAGGAAAACCACTGCATTGATGGCTGTAAGGAAAAAAAATTCATTAGTAGGTGGATTTGAGCACCATGTATTCCTTATTCACAAAGAGCAATGTTCACAAAAACTAGGTCTTCCTTCAGCAAACATTTGTTTAATATCTACCATGAGTCAGAATGTGCAAGAACACTTGAAATTCAGATTGGAAAGAGATAGGTTCCTAGCCTCTAAAAACATGCCGGAAAAATGATAAACTAGAATCCCATGTAAATATTTCTTAAACTCAAGAGTGGGACAGTACTAATAACTAGTACCTATTAACTACGCTACCTTTCAAAGACCTTTTTTGCACATTAGCTTGTTACTGCCCCCCCCCCCGTGAGAAAAATACATCTTGAGTTCCTTTTAACCGACAACAAGAAAAATGAGGCCAAGAAATTATGTGATTTACTTACAGCAACCAGGAGGATAAACTAGTGTTAAAAATTTTTTTATCCAAAATTTGAAAATGGGGCGTGGAGCATTATTACCTTCCAATGTAATAAAGGCCATTGGCTCAAAGGCCAACCAAGGACTATTTAATTCTCTGAGAGAGTGTACTTGTGCTTGAGTTTGCTATTTTACTATTTGATTAGAGTACAGATACTGTAAATGGCATGTTAACTTATAGATTTTTATTTGGTAGAGATGATAACAACAAAGATTATGGTTTAATTGTCCTGTTGGAAATTAACTACTTTGTATTTAATATTCTCCCTCCTACTATTCCCAAAATGCCTGTAAGTAACCAGTTTCTCAGAGTGGTCTTTTTTTTTTTTTTTTTTTTTTTGTGGTATGTGGGCCTCTCACTGTTGTGGCCTCTCCCGTTGCGGAGCGCAGGCTCAGCGGCCACGGCTCACGGGCCCAGCCGTTCCGCGGCACGCGGGATCCTCCCGGACCGGGGCACGAACCCATGTCCCCTGCATCGGCAGGCGGACTCCCAACCACTGCGCCACCAGGGAAGCCCTCAGAGTGGTCTTTGAACAAGCTTTACCATCTTAATGGCTCCAACATTAATGACTTAATATATCTATGACAAATATTTATTCTGTATTTGTATGAGAGTCACTTTTGCTTTTTGATAGTTTGACACTATACGAATGATTCAGAAATTTATTGAATTCCATAATTATGACAATTAAAAATGACATTACTCTGAATTTAAAAAATAAAGTATTCTCTAGTTCAGCAACCAATAATTAAATATCATTTGTATTCTTATAGCATTGTCTGTGACCCTCATTGTATATTCAATATGGATCAGTGACTTCTTCTGTGTACAGTTTCTCACCCTAACCAGATTTTAGACTATCCCTCTTGTTTGCATCCCTCAGGCCGGAGGGAAATATGTAACATTAATGTGCACAAGGCCGATATGTCCAAATTGGTATTTACAGTGGAAGTTTAGACAGTTCAAACAAATAGAACTGGAACTGGCTGTTAGAAAGCTCAAAGAGAGAAATGGTAAGATTTACATGTTTCCTATATCTTTAAGTCTATATGTCCAGACTAGTTTGAAGAATAATTTAAAATTACAAGGACCAAAAAAAAAAAGCAAAAACAAAAACTTCCACCTATAGCAATGTAGCACATATTCAAAGCTGAGTAGAATAACAAAGAAAAGAGAGAACTGCAATCAAGATTGGGAAAACAGGCTCAGAATGACAGATATTGACAGATATAACCAGGGTTCCAAGTTAAAAACTGACCAGAGTAAAAGACTTCCTAGGTTTGCTGTGGCTATGTAGAGAAATAAGGGGAAAAAGGCAGCAGAACTAATGACTTCTTGACTTTCAATATCATTATATTGCTGTTAGAACATAAACAGTCTATTTAGCCTTTTTCTTTCCTCTGTCCTTCTAAGTCCTGTATTAGTATAAGCAGTATTATACAGTCAAGATATATAGTTAAATTACCAAGTTTTTGCAATATCAGTCCAAAAAGTTCGTGGAGATCTCATTTTTTTCCTTTAAAATGGTTTAGAAGGATAGAGGTGACTGGAACATTTGGTAAATTGTCAAATAGTTCTGGCAATAAAATTAGTCACTCCAAAACAGTCAAAATTATCTTCCAAGCTTTATTTTCAGAATATGCAGTACAGAGCTCTCAGATATGAAACATTCTCAGCACTAAGACATAGAAGATAACATGCAGCCCAAGATATCAAGCATAGTTAATTAAACAGCCTTCATGAAAAATGCAAGTAAACAATTGTTTTAGAGCTAGCAAACAGCCTTGTATAGTTTTACTCATTTCACATTTGATTATTTCACAAAGACATCGTTTTTCTTGTGATTTGTTATAATGCCAAATTGCATGCTGGGAACACTCATAACAGTTTTCCAATTTAGCTAAATATTTGTACAGTTTTATTACAATGTTTATTTTTGTGAATTTATTGATTAAATATCTCCCCTGCAGCCTTTGCTTAGTTTCTCCTTTTATTTCACAAATGTATTCAATTCACATTATCTACACTAATGCTAAAGAAAAATAACACTGATATCTTAGAACAAAGAGGATCCAGGAGTGACTAAAAGTATCATTTACTGTCATGTCAACCCCTAAACATACACATAGCATCCATCTTTACCCAGCCTTAAAGCTTTTCTGATTTTGCCCTATAGGACCATATGGAGGAAATGTCTGAGGAAATGGTGAAATGAAAGAGATAATTTGTGAACTTGGCTGAAAGGTAGGAGGATGATAGTGTGTATATGTGTGTTTGTATTCATATATATTAACAGTACATTTGCCTAGAACATGATGAACCAGGATTACATCAGAGAGGGTACAAATGAATGTAGTGTTCTGGATTCTGGTTAGGGAAGTAAGATAAAAACAGGAAAAATTAAAAACCACTTGATTTAATCACTTGATTTGAATCCCACCAGGAACCCTAGAGAAATCTCCCTGCTGTTATAAGTATCGCCATTGATACCAGTGTTCTGTTATCAATGACCTCTTTTGTAAGCCCATTGCCCACAAAGTTTAAGTGAAGTTTTTATTATTCCAGTGTTTTGGCCACAGAGTAAGAAATCTTCAGTGTGTTCCGGATTATGTCTCACTTAACCAGCTGAAATGACCTGCTGCCCAGGACCCTTTGATTTCATGGCAATATCCCGTCTCCACTGTCTCATCCTGGTGACAGTCATTGTAGGGCTCCTGTTGGCTCTACTGTCCTCTGCTGGTGCAGCCCAACATTTTCTTGTCATGCCTTCTCTTAGGCATCCAGGTCATCCACAGTCCTTGGAGATTTATTTAACAAATATTTAATAAACATTGGTCTTTCGCAGGCATTGGTGCTAGCCACTAGCCACCTTAGATATCTTCAAGAGAAACTTCCAGGAGTTTTTAATCTGGCTGATGTTCTCAGCAATTCCAGCTTACCCTGCAATTCTAGCCTCAGGGTTCCAGATCTACTGGGAGATGCTCCTTAGACTAACCCCTTGTTTTATAACTCAACCCAGTCTGCAAACACAGGACACTGTAGTGGGGTCACTATGACTCTGAACATCACTTATCTCTTACTCATTCTAAATCTTAGAATGATGTATAAATAATAGAAAAAGCAAAATCAAAAGCTTTTTTTGAAGAGAGCAATAAAATTTATAAAATACTATTCATAGTATCTGAAAAGAAAAAGAAGGTAAAAATTGCCAACTATCTGTACATCCTATAGATACAGAAGGTAATAGGGGGATTTTATGAACAACTTTATACCTATACATTCAACAGCTTATATTAAAAGGGCAGGTTCCTCAAAAGACATAAAATGCCAAATCTGACTTGAGAAAAAAATAGAAAATCTGATTGCTTTTATCTTTTAAGTATAGTTGTCCCTTGAACAATGTCGGGGTTAGGGTTCCTAACCCCCCTCACATTAGAAAATTCACGTATAAATTTTGACTCCCTCAAAACTTAACTAACAATAGCCTACTGTTGACCAGAAGCCTTACCAATAACATAGTTGTTTAACACATATTTTGTATGTTATATGTATTATATACTCCATTCTCACAATAAGCTAGAGAAAAGAAAATGTTATTAAGGAAAGCACTTTTATAGTACTGTACTGTATTTATTGACACCATTAAGTTTTTGTCTGCTTACAAGTTGTCTTTCCATCAATACTGCCTTATATGTTACAAAACAATGTAGATGTTGTATGTATTACTAACATTTGACATCAAAAATGAAAAGATAATGTGAAAGAAATTCATATTTATTTGCAGCTATAATGATTCATGCATTGCTAACAAGCAGCAATATGATTGTTTTATGATAGCCTAGTGTAATTGATATGAATGCTTCATGGTAACCTAGCCTATATGCTAATGAATGTATCATTATAAAATTTTATGATATACAGTATTACAGTTATATTCATAATAAAGTATTGGAAACATCGTTACATTTTTTTTAAAAAAGACTTATCTATGATGATAGGCTGATATGTAGTTTTTCCAATTACAAGAAAGAGGCATACTATACAGTACTGTAATTCTTTAAAAGCAAACTTACAAAACAGTAAGAAAAGTAATACGTTATTAACTTTATATTAAATATCACTTGCCCTGTGCCTACGCAAGGACAGACTGTTCACTTCAGTACAAGTCTTGCACACGTCGTTCAACAAGACGAACACTCTAGTGACATTGATGATGACACAAAAACCCCTTGCTGTCTCAGGGGTGGCAGAGGCAGAAGAGGTGGAGGAGGTGGAAGGAGAGGCAGGCACACTGAGGGTAACTTTATGAAAATACACTGTAATTTCTCTAAAAATGCTTCAGATTTTTCATTTCTCTAAAAATGTTTTTATATGGTACCAAGGCTTCTTCCACTGTTTGCTTTAGTTTCAGTACCCATATCATGTTGTAAAAGTCAAAAGCAGTCTTGTATAATTGGAACCCTTCTGCCAGATTGTCTAATGTCAGTTTGTTTTCTGGCACTGTTTCTTCTGTATCTTCTTCCTCATCACAGAGCACTGGTTTGAAAACACTCATCTCCATCAGGTCGTCTTCTGCTAATTCATCTGGTGTGGTGTATATTAGTTCTTGAATTTCTCCACAATCTGTATCTTGAAACCCTTCATACAACCCCTCTCTTTTTTGCCATAACCACAGTATCTTTCATGATTACCTGACTGGCTCTTTTCTAAATCTTCTGAAGTCACACACAACATCTGGACACAGTTTTCTCCAGCAGAAATTTATTGTTTTGGGCTTGATGGCTTTCATGGCTTTTTCTATAACAACGATGGGATCTTCAGTGGTGTAATCCTTCCAGACTTTCATGATATTGTCTCTATCACGAAAGGGTTCTCTTCATCGCATTGACAAACTTTTTTACAGAGTACTGTGTATCATGAGACTTAAAGGTCCTTATGACCCGCTGATTTAGAAGTTCAATTAAGGACACTGTGTTTGGATGCTAGTAGACTACTTCAGTGCCTTTGGTGTTGAACCCATGCGGTTCTGGGTGGCCAGGGGCATAGTCCAATATGGAAAGAACTTTAAAAGGCAGTCCCTTACTGGCAAGGTATTTCTTGACTTCAGGGACAAAGCAGCCATAAAACCAGTCCAGAAAATGGGTTCTCGTTGTCCAGGGCTGCTTGCTGTACAACCAAAAGACTGGCAGTTGGTGTTTAATCTTTTCCCTTCAGGGCTCAGGGGTTAACAGCCTTATAGATAAGGGCAGTCCTGATCATAAACCGGATTGCATTTGCACAAACGATTAGAGTTAGCTTATCTTTTCCTGCCTTAAATCCTGATACTTACTTCTCTGCTTTACTAATAAATGTCTTTCATGGCTTCCCCCCCCCCCCACGAATGGAACATCTTTTTCTGCATTAAAAACCTATTCAAGCAGATAACCTTTCTCCTCAGTGATTTTCCTAATGGTATCTAGGAACTTGTCTGCTGCCTCTTGATGGGGAGAAGTTGCTTCTCTTGTTATTTTGACATATTTTTAAGCCAAACCTCTTTGTAGAATTACCAGACTGTCCTTCGCTGGCATTAATTCTCCAGCTTTAGATTCTTCACCTTTCTTTTGCATTAAGTTGTCATATAATGACTTCACTTTTTCTCAAATCATATTAGAGTCTATTAGGTATGCCTTTCTTATAGCAATCCTGCACCCACATAAATCTTCATTTTCAATATGAGATAAAAAAGATATTTTGCAAAAAGTGCAAGGTTTTCACACCTGCTGGCATAGCTGCAGCAGCAGCTTCACAAATTTCCTTTTCTTTTTCTTTCTTTTTTTTTTTATACAATGGTCTTCACACTGGATTCATTTATCTTGAAATGGTGGACAACTGTAGCTGCAGACCTCAATCTATGGTACATATCAAGCAATTCAACTTTTTCTTATAATGTCATGATTTTTCGCTGCTTCTTGGGAGTACTTTCAGCATCATTAGTGGCACTTCATATGGGTCTCATGGTGTCATTCAAGGTTTATGGTATTGCACCAAACACGATGAAAGATATAGGAAAATCACGAGAGCGGACTTTTTACTGTGATACACAATTTACTAGAGAGATGAACTGCTCACATGGAGATGGTTAGCCACACACTGTGTTTTAAGTGGATACTCACAACACTTGGCTCACCACAATAGCAAAAGGAGGTAGCTACAAACTTATTACAGTAGTACAGTATGTACTATAGTTAATTTTATGAAGTTATGATTTAATACTATATATTTACATTTCTTTGTTTTTCTCAGTGGTGAATGGCTTGATATAGTTTTGTATAAGTTTTGATAAATTTTAACTTTTTATAACAGATTTTATTTTTTTATAGTAATAAATGATAAAATAGATGAGTATGTACATATATTTTATGTATTCACCACATGCCTTTTTTTTCTCAATTTTTTGTGATATTTCTAGGCTATGCAATTCTTCCTCAAGTTTTTTCAAATTGTCACAAATCTAAAAAAATAAATTCCAATTTGTTCACTGGAAAGAATTCACATATAAGTGGACCATGCAGTTCAAACCTGTGTTATTCAAGGGTCAACTGTGTAAAGAAAACTCCAGGCTCAAAGTGGATCAACGGTAAGTTTAATAAACATTTAAGAGTAAAATAATCCTAATTCTATACATCTCTCAGAAAACAGAGGAGGAAACTTTCTTCAACTCATTTCATGAGGCTGTTACAAGAAAAGGAAACTATGGAACAGTATCCTTCATAAACATAGCCACAAATGTCCTTAACAAATATTGAGCCCTCTTTTGGTTGGATGAGGTTATTTAAGTAGATTTGGACAGTGATTATGAGAATATATGTATCTCACTTCTCTGTTGAAGCATTTATTGCTGATATGAAACTCTCCAAAACTATTTTGTTCCCTCTGCTACTCTCCAGAAGCAACTTTTGAGATAGTAGTTGTTGGAGGACAGAGGAAATAAAAAGTACCCACTGAACTGAGAAAGGTATCTTGAGAACAGAAAGACAAGGCAGGCAGCTCCATGTAATCAATGCATCAGTTTGTTTTTTTTTTAACAACTTTATTGGAGTATAATTGCTTTACAATGGTGTGTTAGTTTCTGCTGTATAACAAAGTGAATCAGCTATACACATACATATATGCCCATGTCCCCTCCCTCTTGCATCTTCCTCCCACCCTTCCTATCCCACCCCTCTAGGTGGTCACAAAGCACCGAGCTGATCTCCCTGTGCTATGCGGCTGCTTCCCACTAGCTATCTGTTTTACATTTGGTAGTGTATATATGTCAGTGCTACTTTCTCACTTCATCCCAGCTTACCCTTCCCCCTACCCATGTCCTCAAGTCCATTCTCTACGTCTGTGTCTTTATTCCTGTCCTGCCCCTAGGTTCATCAGAACCTTTTTATTTTTTTAGATTCCTTGTATATGTGTTAGCATATGGTATTTGTTTTTCTCTTTCTGACTTACTTTACTCTGTATGATAGACATCTACCTCGCTACAAATAACTCAATTTCATTTCTTTTTATGGCTGAGTACTATTCCATTGTATATATGTGCCACAAACTAGTGGTTACCAGTGAGGAAAGGGAAGGTGGGGGCAAGATAGGGGTAGGAGATTGAGAGGTACAAACTACTATGTTTAACATAAGCTACAAGGATATATTGTACAACACAGGGAATATAGCCAAGATTTTATAATAACTATAAATTGATCATAACCTTTAAAAATTGTGAATTACTATGTTGTACACCTGAAATTTGCATAATGTACATCAAATATACCTCAATTAAAAATAAATAAAAGCAATTGGAAAGAAAAAAAAAGAAAAGAAAACACTTAGAAGGGAGCAAAAGAGATGAGTTTAAGTTTTTAGTTGATTCTGGGAGACTATACAATCCATTTTACATCCTTATTATTTCTTTCAGTGATATCTCCTATTCTTATTGCTCTGTGTAACCAATGCCCAAAGGTCCAGTTTTGCTTTATTATTCTTACTTTCATTTCTGCCTTGGTATTTTCTACATATTTCCTGCTATATCTACCTAGATATCTTCCAAATCAATTACCCAATAAGGGACATTATTCCTAAATTTGAGAATTGAAGAAAGATTTATGGGTCTTACAGCCTCCTAGTTACACTCAGTCCTCATTATTCATGGATTCCATATTTGCAAATTTGCCTACTCACTAAAATTTATTGGTGACCCCCAAATCAATATTTGCATCACTTCTGTGGTCATTCATGGACATGCGTAGAGTGGTGAAAATTTTGAGTTGTCTGACATGAATTGTCCCAGATGAGGTCAAACAAGGTGTTGCTGTGCCCTCTTCTTTCAGCTCTTGTTTCTGTGGTCTATTTAATGCCACATCTTATGCTCTTATGTGTGTGTGTACGGGTGGGGAGGGGGCTTGGTGATTTTGCTGTTCTGAATGGCCCCTAAGCATAGTGCTGAAGTGTGGTCTACTGTTCCTAAGCAGAAGAAGGTTGTGATGTGCCTTATGAAGAATGTATATATTCTAGATAAGCTTTGTTCAGGCATGAGTTACAGTGTTGTTGGCTGCAAGTTCAATGTTAATGAATCAACAGCATATATTAAATAAGGTGTCTTTAAGCAGCAATCTGCATAAAACAAGGTTATATATTGATCAGCTGACAAAAATATGACCAGATGTTAGCAGGAACTTAATCTTGTATTTCTCCTAGGAGCAATGGTTCAGTGTCTGCTAATGCAATGCTCATGAGGATTTTTTTAGAACATTACCATGAATAAAGAGAAACAACTGTATTTCCTTCTGAGAATCCCCTTGTGTCTCACACAAAACATGCTCAAAAAAGCTCATATACTTCTCAACAAATAAAAATACTCCTCATTTTTTACATGTCACTTGTAATATATACTCAAAAATGTTCAAAAGTTCACTAATTTTAAAGGCAGAGTTAAATGATTTTTTAATATACGCATACACTTGAGAAACTACCAACTATAGCAAGAGATAAAGTTTCCTCATATCCCTTCTCAGTCAGTATCCCCAACCTGAGGTAAGCATTCTTCTAACATCTATTACCATCTATTTCATCTGTTTTTTGAATTGCATGTAAATGGAATCATACTGTATGTACACTTTTGTGTCCAGCATATTTTTTATCAACCTAAAGTCTATGTTAGCAGTTGTATTTATTAGTAATGCATTCATTATGTATTACTGTGTAGTATTCCATTGTATGAATTAATCAAAATATATGTATCCATTCCCCAGTTGATAGACATTTGGGTTACTTCTAGTTTGAGGCTATGATGAACAAAATCACTTTGAACATTCTTGTGCATATATTTTGATGGATGTATGGACTTATTTTTCATAAATAGATACCTAGGACTGGAACAGTTGTATGTTCCTCCATCATAAGACAGATGTAGGTTTAGCTTTACTAGACATTGATAGTTTTCTTAGATGGTTAAATAGTTTTCCTTCCATCAGCAACGTATGAGACTTCCAGTTACTCCACGTTCACCAACATTTGCTCTACAGATTTTTTAAAAAATATTTTAACCATTACAATGAATATGAGATATTCTCTCACTGTGGTTTTAATTTGCATTTCCCTGAAGACTAATAATAATATTGGTCACTTAATATTTATTAGTTTAATTAATTTACTGGGTTTGTGTTCTGTTTAAGAAATATTGCTTATTCCAATGTCATGAAAGTATTCTGTGTTATATTCCGGAAGCATTACTGTTTTATCTTTTAAATTTAGGGCTTTCCAATATGGATATCCAATTGGTCCAGCACCATTTACAGGAGAGACAGTCTTTTCACTTTTGAAATTTAAATGAAATGAATCTATTTGTCTTAAATCAGTTGCTCGTGTATGTATGGTGTGTTTCCGTACACTTTTCTATTCCATTTGATTCTTTGTGTATCCCTTTCGTTAATACAACATTTCTTAATTGTTACAATTTTCTAGTGACTCTTAAAATCTATTACTGTATGCCTTACATCTTTGTTGTTTTCAAAATTTTCTTGAGTATTCTAGATCTTTATGGGTTCCCATGTATTTTAAAATCAGCTTTTCAATTTCCTGTGGAAATTTTCTTCTGAAATATTTATTGGAATTATGTTGAATTGAGTTCAATTGAATTGAATACTTAGATAATTTTGCTAATAACTAAGGTCTTAAAAATATTGTCTATGGATATTCAGATATCTAAAAATTTTTATTTGCGTAGTATTGACAAGGCTATGGAGAACTTTTTTCTTTCTTTGTTTTCCTTTTCTTTCCTTTTTCTTTCTTTCTTTCTTTCTTTTTTTTTTTTTTTTTGCGTAGTTAGGGCTTTCTGAGGCAAAGAAAACTGAAACCTGGCTAAAATATAAGCCTTAGAAATGAAATGATAACCAAACAGATAGTGAGAACTTAAGAGATTTACTTTCACAGAGGTATGTTTTTATTTCAAGGGGATGCGTCCTGGAGCCAGGGAGATTAAATCTTGATTATAAACTCAAAGATGCTTGTCTTATCTTCCCCTAAAGACATTTATTTACATTCTAAAATGTAATAGCCCAGAATCATTCCTTTTCTCCTCTCAAGGACTGTTTACAATAGGGAACTATGTCTTCTCTACTCTCTCAGAAGGGAAAGCTATCCCTCTCCTATTTAAACTTCCGTGTTCGTATTTTTATGGTTCTTTAGCCTACAGGACAGACTTCAGTACTGGTAGGGTGACATCTAATCTGTTACTTTTCCAGAAGAGAAAAGAATTGGGGCAAATGGGAATTGATATGGTTAGTGCTATAAGTATATAATCTATTCCTGCCCTAGAAAGCTCATGCTTATTTTCAGACAATGCAAATAAATATAGATACTAAAAACTTGTCAGTATTTCATACTTTTTAGTGAAGAAGCTTTTCATATCTTCAATAGGTTATATCTGAGTAGTTGGTGTTTTAAAAATTCTAATATAAGTGATATCTGCAAATTTCTTTTTTCCACTAATTTGTTGCTATTATATAGAAATCCAAAAGTTTGTTAGTAGCATATAGATATCCAGTTGATTTTTGTAGATTTGTATATATTTTGTATATTAATTGTATCCATCAGCCTTGCTAAATTCACTTATTCATTTAACAGTTTCTTGTAGAGTATTTGTTTTAATCTTTTTTCTCCCCTTGCCCGTGTCTTTTTTTGGGGGGGGTGGTTCTTGCAGTAGTGACTAATACCTCCATCACAATATTGAATAGAATTGTGCTTATATTCAGTTTGTCTCGTTCTGGATTTTGGGGAAAAAGTATTCTCTGTATCTCCATTTAGTATAATGATAGAGATGGGTTTTTCTAGATACCCTTTTTCAGATTAAGGAAGTTCTGTTCCTACCTTCCTGAGAGGGATAATTATGACATGAATGGAAGTTTAATTTTTTTTAAGTTGTTTTTTCCATCTATTGAAATGCTGATGTGATTTTTAAAATTTATTTCGGTAATGTGACAAATTATATTATTTACTTTTCAAATGTTAAACTAATGTTGCATTCCTGAAATAAAAATCAGTTGTAATGTAAAACAACTATATATGTGTGTATATATATATATATATATATATATAGTGGTTATATATAATTCATATATATTCATACATATTCACTGCTAGACTTATTTGGTAATATTTTGCTCAGCATTTCAAAATTCATGTTCATGAGAGATATTGCCTATAGTGTTACTTTCTTGTGATGCCCTTGTAAGAATTTGGTAATTTGCTATCAGAATTATGCTAGATTCATAGAAGAGATTGTGAAGTCTTTCATTTTTCTCCATTGTGTCAAAGAATGGGCATAAGATTCATAGTATTTTTTCCTTAAATGTTTGGAATAATTTGCCTTTGAAATAATTTGCCTTTGAAATAATCTTGGCCTGGAGTTTTCACTGGGGGAAGGTTTCAGTTACATTAATAGGAAAACTAAGATTACTCAGATTTTCTATTTCCTTTTTTTAAAATTTATTTATTTTATTTATTTATTTTTGGCTGTGTTGGGTCTTCGTTGCTGTGTGTGGGTTTTCTCTAGTTGCAACGAACCGGGGCTACTCTTTGTTGCAGTAAGCGAGCTTCTCATTGCAGTGGCCTCTCCTGTCGCGGAGCACGAGCTCTAGGTGCGCAGGCTCAGTAGTTGTGGTGCACGGGCTTAGTTGCTCCATGGCATGTGGGATCTTCCTGGACCGGGGCTCGAACCCGTGTCCCTGGCATTGGCAGGTGGATTTTTAACCACTGCGCCACCAGGGAAGCCCCTCTATTTCCTTTTATATTAGTTTTTTAAAGTTACATTTTAAAGGAATTTTTTTCATTTTATCTAATATGCTAAATTTACAATATCCTCTGATTTTAAAAAATGCATATAAAATATCTCCCTCCCTTTCAGTAGTGATATCACCCTTTCCATTCTTGATAGTGTAATTTGTGTTTTCTCATTTTTTAATAATTTCAGGATCAGTCTTCCAAGGGCTTATCGATTTTTAAAATATTTTCAAAAAACTAACTTTAAGTTCTATTGATTATCCCTATTGTATGTCTGCTTTCTATTTAATTTTCTTATATTCTTTTATTACCTTTTAATATCTTTTGGTTTAATTTATTCTTCTCTTTCTACCTTCCTGAGATGCAAACTTCATTTTTCATTTTTTTAATATATGAATTTAAAGCAAGCAGTTTCTCTCTATGCCCTTAACTGTATTCTTCAAATATTTTCATATGTCATTATATTTAGTTCAAAATATTTTCTAATTTTCATTGTGATTTTCTTCTTACCTATTGAAATGTTTAGAAAGGTGTTAATACATACATTAGGGGATTTTCTGTTCCTATTTCTGCTGTCAATTTCAAATATGTTACTCCAAAATTTCAATCCTTTGTAATTTTTTGGAGACATACTTTATGGTCCAGTATGTGGTCTATTTTTGGTAAAGTTTCTTATGCACTTAAAAAGAATGTATTCTGCAATTGTAGTATGTGGTAATCCAAACATGTCATTTAGGTCAAATTGGTTAATAGTATTGTTCAGATTTTTCATATCCTTATGATGTTTTTGTCTGCTTGTTCTAACAATTGCTAAGAGAATTGTCTTAAGTATCTTCTACTCTGATTAAGGATTAGTCTATTTGTCCACTTTGGTTTTGTCAATTTTTATTTTATATATCTTGTTACCATAATTAGATGGAAATAAAATTAGTATTTTTGTGTTTAGTGAATTGACTTTTATCATCAGATGTCCACCTTTAATGCTAGTAATACTACTTGTGTCAAAGTTTACTTTGTCCTATATAACGTAGCCACATCAGCTTTCTCCTGGTTAACATTTCCATGGTACCTATTTTTTCATTCTTTTTCTTTCTTTCTATCAATTTTCATATTTTTAAGTGTGTCTATTGTGAATAGAATATATTGAGCCATTTAAAAAATCTGCCTCACTGTCTTCTCTTAATTTTAGTATTTCATCACTATTGCATTCAGTATAATTACTGGTATAGTTGGATTTAAGTCTGTCATCTTGCTATTTGTTTTCAGTTTTTGTTCCATTTATTTTTGCTCTAATTTGTTTCTTTTCGGTTTTGTTGTATTAAACAAGTATTTTAAAAATGATTCCATTTTATCTCTTCTAACATTTTAGATATACCCTTTGTGTTAATATTTAAGTGGTTATGTTGCCCGTTATAGGTCATCCTTGAACTTATTTCAGATTGTCATATTAGTAATTTTACCATTTTATGAATAATTCAGAAACCTTTCAATAGTTTAACTATATTTAACAATCTTCTGCCCTCATGTGATTACAAACATATATTTCACTTCTGTATTTGTTATAAATTCTAGAAGACGTTGATGTTATTCATGATTTAAACAGATAATATTCTTTTGTATTCACCCACATACTTACCTTTTCAGATACTTTTCATCCCTTTCTGACGTTCTGTGCTTCCATCAGTTTATTTCAGCCTGAATAATTTATTTTAGCATTTCTTGTACTGTGGTGTGTTGACAAGTATGTCAGCTTTTGTTGTCAATAAGCACGTTTATTTCACTTTTATTTTGAATGGTATTTTTGCTGAATATAAAATTGTAAATTATTAGGTTTTTTTTCTTTCAGCACTTCAGAGTTGTCCGTTATCTTCTTCCAATGTTTCTTTTGCAAAGTTATCTGTCGGCTTTATTTCTATTACTGCAATGCAAAGGGTCTTTTTCTCTGGCTGATTTTATGAGATTCTCCTCATTTTTGTTTTCAGCAGTTTCACTATAATGTGTGGTTTCCTTTTTTTATCCTGCTTGGAGTTTCCTGAGGTTCTTGTATCTGGTGTTTATATATTTCATTAGTTTATGAAAATTCCTGGATATCACTTCCAATATTGTTTCTGCCTCATTTTCCCTCTCCCTCTCTTTTCCATCTGGGTCCTCATTTACTTATAATAAACTATTTGAGTCCTTTTTCACTTGGTTATTTATTTTTCAGATATTTCATTGTTAGTGTATAGAAACACAACTGATTTCTGTATGTTGATTTTGTATCCTACAACTTTACTGAATTCATTAATTAGTTCTAACAGTTTTTTGATTGTCTTTAGGATTTTCTATATATAAAATCCAATCATCTGCAAATAAAGAAAAATTTCCGTTTTCCCTTCTGATTTGGATAATTTTTATTCTTTTATCTTATCTGATTTCTCAAGCTAAGACTTCTAGTACTTTGTTGAATAAGGATGGTGAGAGTGGGTACCCTTGTCTTATTCCTGATCTCAGAGGAAAAGCTTTCAAAATTTCACCATTGAGTATGAAGTGTGTGGCTTTTCCCATAGGGCTTTTATTATGTTGAGGTATGTTCCTTCCATACTCAATTTGTTGAGGGTTTTATCATGAAAGGATGCTGCATTTTGTCAAATGCTTTTTCTGCATCTGTTGAGATGGTCATGTGATTTTTATCTTTCTTTCTTTTAATGTGGATATCACGTTTAATGTGGTTTATGTATGTCAAACCATCCTTTCATCCCAAGCATAAATCCCACTTGATCATGATGTATGATCCTTTTAATGTGCTGTTGAATTCAACTTGCTAATATTTTTTTTTCAAAGGAGACACAGCTGGCCAACAGATACATAAAATGGTGTTCAATATCACTAATCATCACGGAAATGCAAATCAAAACCACAATGAGATATTACCTCACACTTGTTAGAATGACTATCATCAAAAAGACAAGAGATAACAAGTGTTGGCAAAGATGTGGAGAAAAGAGAATACTTGTGCACTGTTGGTAGGAATGTAAATTGGTACAGCCACTATGGAAAACAGAATGGAGATTCCTTAAAAACATTAAAAGTAGGATTACCACATGATTCAGCAACCCTTCTGGGTATATATTGAAGGGAAATGAAAATAGGATATTGAAAAGATATCTGCGCTCCCGTGTTCATTGCGGCATTACTCACAACAGTCAAGATAAGGAAACAACTTGTCTGTCAATGGATGAATGGATATAGACATATATAATGGAATATTATTCAGCCATGAGAAAGAAGGAAATCCTGCCTTTTGAGTCAAGATGGATGGACCTTGAGGGCATTGTGCTAAGTGAGCTAAGTCAGAGAAAGACAAATACTATATGACTTATCTGTGTAGAATGGTGTTTAACAGGGACAGAGGAATTAGGGAGATAATGGTCAAAGGGTACAAACTTCCAGGTAGAAGATGAATAAGTTTGGGAGATCTACTGTACAAAATTGTGATTATAGTCAACATTATTTTTATTCCTCGAAGTTGCTAAGAGACTAGATCTTAAATGTTCTCACAACAAAAGAGAAATGGTAATTATGTGATGGTAATTATGCCACTGGCTAATGCTACAGTGGCAATCATATTGCCATATATAACTTATTAAATCAACACATTGTACACCTTAAACTTACACAACGTTATGTTAATTATATCTCAATAAAGCTGGGAAAAAATCGGATGTTCATCTTTAGGATTTTAGAATCTAGTCAAAGTTACAGAACCCACACATTAATAAGTGTTGGGCATACTTACAAAGTGACAACTAAATGGGTGCTAACTGGTGGAAAATGTTAAAGCAAGTGAGAGATTGGTTAAACTGAGCAGAGCTCAATCCAGGAGATTTGGACCAGATAACTAGGTAGAGGAAGTCCTTGTAGTGGCAGCAGGAGTGAAGAAGTTATTTCAAATTGGAAGAAGAGCTTGAACTGAGAGAGAAAATAGGAGGTAGATATAGTCTCATGTTGTGATTTAGAGGAACAAGCAGACATAGAAAGGTCATGCTGTTCTCCTGGGAAGCTATAGTCTCTGCACTCAACACTTATAAGTGCTCTCCATTTCTTGAACAGCATGTCTTGGTCCTGGTTTGAAAAAAAAAATCATTACTATTATTCCTGCAAATTTAATTGCTGTTGTCAACTTCTACCTACCCACCTCACATTCTGTTGCTAATCAGTTTTACTTCAAGCTTTGCTTATGTGTTTTCTCTTTCAATTTAGTTATGGATGCTCTGCTTGCAGCCGCCTTAATTCTGTACAACATACAAACACCATTTAGCAATATTCCCCTCATTTGGTCTCACACATGTCCTGGCCAGCTGACTTCTGGTGCTGTGAATTCAGCTTTTCAGTGTGAGCAGACTGGCTGCGTTTCAAGACCCCAATGTAGTTCTTTTTTTTTTTTTTAATTTTAATTAATTTATTTATTTTTGGCTGCTGTTGGGTCTTTGTTGCTGTGCGCGGGCTTTCTCTAGTTGCGACAAGCGGGGGCTACTCTTCATTGCGGTGTGCAGGCTTCTCATTGTGGTGACTTCTCTTGTTGCGGAGCACAGGCTGTAGGCATGCCGGCTCAGTAGTTGTGGCTCGCAGGCTCTAGAGTGCAGGCTCAGTAGTTGTGGCACACGGGCTCAGTAGTTGTGGCTCGTGGGCTCTAGAGCGCAGGCTCGGTAGTTGCGGCGCACGGGCTTAGTTGCTCCGCAGCATGTGGGATCTTCCCAGACCAGGGCTGGAACCCGTGTCCCCTGCATTGGCAGACAGATTCTTAACCACTTAGCCACCAGGGAAGCCCCCAATGTAGTTCTTGACAATGAAGATGAAGGACTTTGGGTGGGCTTCAGTCTAGGAGAAGACCACTTCAGCTGCATGGTTCTGCACTGACTCTACCTTTAGGACTCTGTGATGTAATGAATTTGTCTCTGTGTAACTTACTTGGCTGGGCTGGACTGGGTCTTCTTAACTTCATCTATTCGTAACTTGGCCTTATACCAACAGTGCAGCCACCAGCCAGCACCTCACAAGTTCTTCATAGAATAATCAGGAGAAATTGGTCTTACACAATTGTTTTATTTTTATTCTTAGTTATTGTGATTCATATGGTTTGAAAGCTGAGTGCTGGAAGCAAATCTAAGTCTATTTGTCTATTTTTGAATTTGTTTATGGGTTTTATATAAAACAAATTTTGAAATGTAAAGGTAAGCGCAACTGTAGGTGTTATTGGATACATTTTAGTCACGCTAATAAAAGCATGTGTACTAACACATTATGCAAATTAACAAATTTATTTAGCACAATAATTCTGAAGCACTGAGGCATTTTTTTTAAAAGCACAGCCCTTGCTAACAAAGCCTCAGAAGTCATGTAGCATCTTTCCTGGCACATTCTATTCATGGACAAAGGCTCCCCAGGGTCAGGTGGAGGAATCATAGCCTCTTCTTCATGGGAGAAGTCAAAGAATTAGTTTGTGTCAAAGAATTTTTGTAAATGTTTAAAAATCACCCTTTAAACAGACAGGTTGTTATAAAGGGTAGTTGAGGCGCACGGGCTTAGTTGCTCTGCGGCATGTGGGATCTTCCCGGACCAGGGCTCGAACCCGTGTCCGCTGCATTGGCAGGCAGATTCTTAACCACTGCACCACCAGGGAAGCCCAGCAGGTAGATTCTTAACCACTGTGCCATCGGGGAAGCCCCACCATTACATTTTAAAACTGTAAATAGCAAAGCAATTAAGATTTAAATATTAATTTTGTGTCCAACTACCTTACTGAACTGTCTTATAATTACTAATACCTTTTCAACATTGATGATAAAAACTGCATTCTATTTTGTATAGAATCTAGTATAATCATCTGTACTAGATGATTATATATAAATATGTTTCACTGTATTCAAATCTAACACCACATTTTTTCGTTCACAATGTCTTACCTGTAAGTTTGTTATTTCAAGTTATCTTTTATGTAACTGTACTATATTCTCAATAAACTATGTAGGCATAATTTATATGCAATAAAATACACAAATTTTAAGTGTACAGTTTAATGAGTTTTGACAAATGTATACAACTGGGTAGACACCCCTATAATCAAGATGCAGAATGTTTCAATTACTCTAAAAGGATCCTTTGAGCTCTTTGAAGTCAAACTCTATCTTGAACCCCAAAGCATCCACTGATCTATTTTTTGTCACTATAGATTAATTCTGTCTCTTCTAGAAATTAGTAAAATTGGAATCATACCGTGTGTGGTCTTTGGTATCAGGTTTCTTTTGTTCAACATAATATTTCTTCAATTCATCCATGTTGTTGCATATATTGGTAGAACTGGTATTATTATTTTTTTAACTGCCAAGTAGTATTCCAGTGTATGATTATATCACAGTTTACTCATTTTACTAGTCAGTGGACATTTGGGATGTTTCCAGATTTGGGCTTGTATTATAATTATTTATGTATTTTTTACAAGTATTATTCTTATATATGTCTTTTTTTGGACATGTGTATTCTTTTAGCTACATACCTAACAATAAAACTGCTGGGTCATGGGGTAGGTGTATTTTTAATAGTACTAGAAGTTGCCAAACACATTTACAAAATGGGTATACTATTATACACCCCCACCGGCAGTATATGAGTGTTCTGGTTGCTCCACATACTTGTCAACGTTTGGTAACATTAGTGCTTTCAACTTTAGCCTTTCTAATGGACATGTAGTAGTATCAAATTGTGGATTTAATTTACATGACTAAGGATGTTGAACATCTTTTCATATACTTAATGGCCATTCAGATATCTTTTGTGAAATATCTACTTAAATCTTTTGCTTATTTTTTAAATTGGGTTATTTGTATTTTTAATCAATTAGCAGAAGTTATTTATATATTCTGTGTCACATATATGTGTTATAAATATTTTCTTGTCTGTGCCTTTCCTTTTTTCATGTACTTAAGAAAAGTTTGGGGAGACACTTCTTCATAGGTTTCTCATGTTTCTTCATTTATTGTGAGCAAGTTACTACCTGAACTTTTTTCTGGACTATCTTTAATGGGTGTTTGTACAGCAAGTAGCTTTGGAAGAAAGAGATGATATCTCCTTCCAGAGCAAAAGGCAGGCATGTCAACTGTCCAGTACGATAAACATAATGTCTCCTCCTGGAGCAAAGGGCAGCCATTGCATACTGCACATCATAAAAGATTAGAGTTCCCTCCTCTATAATGCAACTAACTGCATGTTCAAACATCCATCTGGGCCCATCTGCCTCACCCCTGTGAGATCTGAGGACAAAGAAAATTGGTGGAAATATGCTAATAGTCATGCTACTTGCTGTGCCATGAGTAATAAAGCTTTGACCCAGGAGTCTTGGATGACAGCATCTATGAAACTATAGCAGGCTAAAACTTTAGTCTGCAAGTTGGGTAAAATGTCAGATCCTTCACAGTTACTGGCAAGCAGACATACTGATATCAGTAATCTGAGTTATCTTTCTTTAGTTATTGTTCAGTTCAGCTAGCATTTTAACAATTTTATTACCCTTCGGAGAACATCTTTCTGTTTTATTAATTTTCTCTGTTTTTTGTTTTTTATTTTACTGATTTCTGCTCTTACTATTATCATTTTTAACCTACATTAGGTTTTTTTTTTGTTTTTTTTTTTTGTTTTTTTTTTTTTGCGGTTTGCGGGCCTCTCACTGCTGTGGCCTCTCCCGTTGCGGAGCACAGGCTCCGGACGCGCAGGCTCAGTGGCCATGGCTCACGGGTCTAGCTGCTCCGCGGCATGTGGGATCTTCCCGGATCGGGGCACGAACCCGTGTCCCCTGCATCAGCAGGCGGACTCTCAACCACTGCGCCACCAGGGAAGCCCCTACATTAGGTTTAATATTGCTCCTTTTTTTTTTTAATAGCTTCTTAATGGAGAATCCTGGATAATAGATTTTAGACTTTTCTTTTTTTCCTCATGTAAGGATTTAAAGCTATATAAATTTTCCTCTAAATAATTGCTTTAGTTGCATCCCACAAATTTTATTATGTTCTCTTTTCATTTTCCTTAGTTCACATTTTCTAATTTCCATTGTGATTTTTTTGGACCCGTGTTTATTTCATCAATGTTTTCTAGTTTTCAGAATATAAATCTTTCACTTCCTTAGGTTTATTCCTAAGTATTTTATTTTTTGGTGCTATTGTAAATGATATTGTTTTCCTAATTTCCTTTTCAGATAGTTCATTGTTAGTGTATAGAAACACAACTGATTTTTGTAATGTTGATTTTTGTATTCTGCAACATTATTGAATTTATTCATTCTAACAGTGTTTTGATGAAGCCTTTGGATTTTCTACATATAAGATCATGTTGTCTGCAAACAAGGACAATTTTATTTCTGCCTTTCCAATTTTGATACCTTTTCTTCTTTCCCTCCTTCCTTCCTTCCTCTCTTTCTTTCTTTCTCTTTCTTGCTTTCTCTCTCTCTTTCTCTCTCTCTTTCTCTTTCTTTCTCCTTCCTTCCTCCCTCCCTCCCTCTTTCTCTTTCTTTCTTTCTTTCTTTCTTTCCTTCTTTCCATCTTTCTTTTTTTCTTTCCTTCTTCCTTCCTTCCTTCCTAACTGCACTGACTAGGACTTCTGGTACTATGTTGAATAAAAGTAGCAAGAGTGGGCATCCTTGCCTTCTTCCTGTTATTAGAGGAAAAGCTTTAAATTTTTCACCATTGATTAAAATGTCAGCTGTGGGTTTTTCACATGTGCCTTTCTTTTGTTGATGTACTTCCCAAGTTTTTTGCGAGTTTTTGTCATGAAAGGGCACAGGATTTTGTCAAATGCTTTTTCTGCATTTATTGAGATGGACATGTGATTTTACACTTTATTTTGTTCATGTAGCATATCACATTAATTGATTTTCACAAGTTGAATCATCCTTGCATCCCAGGGCTAAGCCTGCTTGATCATAGTGTATGGTGCTCTTAATGTGCTGTTAAATTTGGTTTGCTAGTATTTTGTTGAGGATTTTGGCATCTATATCCCTCAGGGGTTTTAACCTGTAGTTTTCTTTTCTTGCAGTATCTTTTTCTGGCTTTGGCATCAGGGTAATGCTAACCTCAAACAATGAGTATGGAAGTGTTCCCTCTCCTTTAATTTTTCAGAAGAGTTTGATAAGGATTGGTGTTAATTCTTTACATATTTGGTAGAATTCACCAGTGAAGCCATCTAGTCTCAAACTTTTCTTTGTTGGGAGGTTTTTAATTATCGATTCCATTTCCACAGTACTTATAGTCTCTTCAGACTAACTATTTTTTCATGATTCAATCTTGGCAGGTTGTATATTTCTAGGAAGTATCTATTTCTTCCAAGTTGTCCTGTTTGTTGGTATATCATTGGTCATACTAATCTCATGATTCTTTTTACTTCTGTGGCATCAGTTGTAATGTCTCTTCTTTCATTTCTGATTAAGTTTGCATAAGCTTCCTTTTAGTTCACATATTTAGTTTCTTTCTAAAATGATACTTCATTTGTTTGTAACTTCAATGAATTTTTGTTGAAACCATTGTATTTTATACATTGATGACGCAGATAAGAAAAGAATCAGATGAGATCTCTCCCTTTATGGATCTTGGAATTTATTGGTATGGTTATGCTAATGCTTATGTCTTCTGGAATAATATGAACCTATGTCAATGTTAAATATTTTTAAAATTTCTTTTTCAGTGCTAAGTTAAATTCTCTTTATTTTCCTTGTTCAAATCCAAACTCATAAAGCCCAGATAAATTTCCTCTACTTCCGTATTGCTTTCCTCCTCTGCCCAATGGGTATCTCCCTTCTTCTCAGATATTATATTATTATCTGTACCGATGTGCAGACTTTATATCACACACTCTCAATTTAATTAATCAAAGTACTATCATAGCATATTTATTCTGTATTATATTGTCATTTTGGAATATATTTATTTTTCACGCTAGAATATTTTCTTTAGACCTATCAAAGATAAAGCCAAACATTAGTTAAAGTTGGTAAAAACAGAGTCTATTCAGTAACTACTAACAGTAGGCAAAGAGCTGAGCTCCATTCCAATTTGTGCAGAGGTGACTGAGTATTTTAAAGGGATAATGAGGGATTAGGGAAAGGGAGTGCTCAAGCAGTGTCAAGGGAGTGGAAAATTAAGAAAAGTGGGTAAGAGGGTCAGTTAGTATACATGCAATTAGGCCAGCTGTATCTCCTGGCTAGCAATGATTGAAGTTAGGATTATATCCTCCCACAGAGATTGGGAGACAGAGGTCCTATCCTTTCTAAAGTTTACATTTTGAAGGAATGGCTTTCAGTCCTTGGGAAGGACACCCCATGGTGATAGGAGCTACACACGCGTATATGTCAAAGAGATGGATGAAGGATTTATGATTGCAAACTTTCTTTTTTTGTTTTGTTTTTTTTAGTAAATGTTCTAAGAAGGAGAGGTAACAGGGGCCTAATGTCGGGTGTTGGCTGGAACAAACATTGAATTCTTTTGATAGCCTTGAACTTTTTAAGGTAGGAACTCAAAAGGAGGGCTGGGTAGTCCCAGGGAAGTGGCCTTAGGCTGCCAAAAGCCATGATTGGTTTGGTAAAGTCTCTTAGTGCAGAGGTTTGAAGGATTCATTAGTGCTGAGAGTTCTTTTGCAGTTCTTAGCTCCTATCTTTGTATTCCTTACACAGTCTTCATGGCACATAGTAGGTTCTTAAAATGTGGGACAAATTAGTTTAAATACTAGTAGTCCTTTATTTTTTTGTAGTCCTTTTAGATAATATTTATTTTGATAAATGCATAATATTTTAAATTTAACTTTAGAGGAAAGTTATGGTTATATGACATTGCATGGATCACAAAGAATAGTGTTGAAAACTAATCCTATTTCCCTAAAAAATAGTTTCTCAAAATTATTGTAGTTTTTAAAATTTTTATTTTACATTAGAGTATAGTTGATTAACAATGTTGTGTGCAAAGTGATTCAGTTATACATATATAATACATGTATCTATTATTTTTCAAGTTCTTTTCCCATTTAGGTTATTAAAGAATATTGAGCAGTTCCCTGTGCTATACAGTAGGTCCCTGTTGGCTATCCATTTTAAATATAGCAGTGTGTATGTGTCAATCCCAAACTCCCAATCTCTCCCCTGCTCCCACCGCTTCCCCCCATGGTGACTATCAGTTTGTTCTCTAAGTCTGTGAGTCTGTTTCTCTTTTGTAAATAAGTTCATTTGTATCATTTTTTTTTTAGATTCTGCATATAAGCGATATCATATGATATTTGTCCTTTAATGATAACAGTCCTTTAGGAATCAGATTCCAATTACTGTTTTCTGCTGGTATTGATTGGCCTGTTCTGCTCATCACTGCATACTCAAGATCCAAAGCAAGGGCTGTCTCATACAGTTGTGCAGTTTATATACTACACAAATAATGTCTGGATGAAGACGTGAGGGAGACCTTAAACCAAGCTTGTGTTTTACATGCTGTGAGTCCCAGCAGCAGCACTCATATCTTCTAAATCACACAAATATTCATGTGGGCTACTGGCTATCTTGCCAAATACAGTGCCTGGATCACAGGGTTCTAAATGATACCAGATGGACATGTTCTAACTTTTTGTTCTGAAGAGTTGAGGTAAAAGCAGTTTGATGCCAAAACTTTCAATAATTACCTTGATTTTTGCCTTTGCTTTGCAGCAAGAGAAGTTTCATTTGCTAAGATTCAGGTGTCTGAACACTGGGAGCCCAAGTTAGTACATTATAAGAATCTGGTCTATTTAGATTCCACTGAAGATCTTCAGGAGAATGGATTTTTAGCCAGGGGCCTCTCAGATATAATCACTACCTTGGTAACTAGTGTCACAACCAAGAGAAACACAGATTCCTCTCTAGGGAGCTGACTGCCTTTTTGTTAATTTTGGTTTGGGATTGGGATAGATTTATCTGCTTTTATTATCTTTTTCTATACAAGTTTATGCAGAGATACTTTCAAGTAGGGTCATGATTTGTTCTTGAGTAATACCAATTTTCTTTTTTACATTCAGGGGGATTTTTTTAGACTTTGAAAGGTTGTACCTGTTTTTCAACTCAGTAGTTTGCAAGTGTTTCATTCCTTCAAATACTGACTTATGCATTCCCATTAATCCATCCCAAATTTTACTCTACCGAGAAAAGCCCCAAAACATAAAAAATTAGAGACCAATTTTGATTTTTTGTAGTGTCACAACTTAGCATTTTATATGCCATAGGAAGTAATTAATTAAAAATCAATGAGAATGGAAAGTGATATATTTGCTTGGATTAAGAAAATTAGTTTTTAAAGATACACTGATGTGTATAAAATTGATGACTAATAAGAACCTGCTGTATAAAAATAAATAAAATTTAAAATAAATAAATAATTTACCTTGAAGGGTAACATAAGCTGATCAAATTAATTATGTGCACAGATAGTAAAGCTTTCTGAACAATATGTCTTATATTAAAAAAAAGACAATTAGTTTTTAAAGTTCTTCATGGTAGTATAAGATATTTAATTTTTTTTTGGAAAAAATATCACAGAAAGGCTAAAAGAGCTGGGATGTATATCAGTATCCTATACTGACCTCAACTTTACTGACATCTGCCTTTTAAACTTTGTGTAATTGACAGAACTGGCTTTTTTCCAGCTTTTATCTGAAACCAAAATAGATTCCGGTGTCTTCCATTAAGCATCAGGGAAGTAAATTGCTGCCCACTTGTAGGAAGCAAAGATGCTTATTTGTCTGTTCAAGACTTATCAGAAAACCAAAATTCAAAAAGAGTCATGTACCAAAATGTTCATTGCAGCTCTATTTACAATAGCCAGGACATGGAAACAACCTAAGCGCCCATCATCGGATGAATGGATAAAGAAGATGTGGCACATATACACAATGGAATATTACTCAGCCTTAAAAAGAAATGAAATTGAGCTATTTGTAATGAGATGGATAGACCTAGAGTCTGTCATACAGAGTGAAGTAAGTCAGAAAGAAAAAGACAAATACCGTATGCTAACACATATATATGGAATTTAAGGGAAAAAAATGTCATGAAGAACCTAGGGGTAAGATAGGAATAAAGACGCAGACCTACTGGAGAACGGACTTGAGGATTATGGGGAGGGGGAAGGGTGAGTTTTGACAGGGCGAGAGAGAGTCATGGACATATACACACTAACAAACGTAGTAAGGTAGATAGCTGGGGGGAAGCAGCCGCAAGGCACAGGGATATTAGCTCGGTGCTTTGTGACAGCCTGGAAGTGTGGGATGGGGAGAGTGGGAGGGAGGGAGACGCAAGAGGGAAGACATATGGGAACATATGTATATGTATAGCTGATTCACTTTGTTATAAAGCAGAAACTAACACACCATTGTAAAGCAATTATACCCCAATAAAGATGTTTAAAAAAAAAAAAAAAAAAGACTTATCAGAGCACATTCTTCAGTTACCATGGAAACTATCTCTAGCTAAATTTGAGAGGGTCTCTGGGCAGAACTGAAATGAACACTAATAGAAAGAACCATGTTTTAATTCTTTGCTTTTATTTATTTATTTATTTATTTTGCCTTATGTGAAGTGACAAAGTATTTAGTCAGACCACATTGACTTGACTTGGCTATTAATGATTCTGAAGATAATACTTAAGTGGGAAATTTTTTTTGATAGGAAAAGAAGAATTAGAGAGTTGGAAAACAAAAGCCGATAGAATTCACACTGACAAATTTTTGGTTTTCAAAGTTGGGCATTTCAGTTATCTAGGTTTTACTATTGAGTTCATCAGTCATACTCAAAAGTGAATGCTAGAATAATTCATGCTGGTCTGTATTTTCATGTTCTCAGATAATTAAGTGGCAGTCTGTGAGATATTTTTTTAAGTTTTTCATAATCTTTAACATTTAATATAGTTACATTTTTTTGGTCAATATATCAAAAATACTGCAGATGTCCAAGTTTAAGTGATATTTACAGTTTTGTCTTACTTGGCACCATCACAGGTATTGTTACAATAAGTTGAACATTTTGCCTGTAACAAAAATTCATAGTTGGATTATAAAGGACATTTTAGCTTTTTAGATCAAGTGTAAAAGAAAAACTATTTTCTTTTTTTCCCCCATGGTAGAAATATCTATTTAAGTTTTAGATGCTTGTTTATGTTTTAATAAACATAAGAATTTTATTTGGAATTTATTTTTCATGATGGAAAAATTTAGAGAAGACAATGAATTATGAAACAGAAGAGGAAGAACTTAGGCATTTTCTAGAAGTCAGCCTAGCCCTCTGATTTTCCATTGGAGGAAAAAAGTCCCAGGTGATTTCCTAATTACATCATGTCACAACTGTAGTATGAACACTATTGGAAACTGAGGCTCTTAGTCCCTAATCTAGTGTGGTTAGCCTTTCCACTTGACTTATTTATGTCACCTTTGTATTTGAAGACTATCCAAATGGTAGTGCTATGTATGTCTATTAAAGTAGTTGAAAAACCCAAAAGCTTACTAGATTTCTTGGCTTTTTGGTCACAAGTATAATTTGAAGTACAGTACTTCAGTAAAAGAATAATACACCCTCAAGTTTCCTGAATATTTGTGTTTCAGAAACCCCAGTATGTGTGGCCCTAACTAAATATTTTGAACAGAAAATATGTGGGAAACAATTAGACGTTGACTACATGGTGTTTGTCATGAAACATATAAATGTGAATGGATGTGGAAACACATTGACCTCTTTGCAGTTGGAACCGATCTCTATTTCAAGTGGTACACTAGTTATGATGTTTTCATTTTTTCATGTTATGCTCTTTATTGGCATGGGTTATCAGAATTTACTATACATGCATACATCCTGTTCCTGTGGAGTGAAACCTTGAAAACATTGTTTCCCATGCTGAAATACAGAACAAGGGTTTAATAAACCCTGATTTGAAATAATGTAAAGTCAGAATGTACAGAATATGGATACTATCATCTTTTGGTGACAGCACTGGGTGTAGAGTTAAAAGTCTTACATTCAAATTCAACCACGCCACTTATTGGCTCTTGTAAATTACAGATTTAGTAAGAACCGTGACAAGTGACTATAAGCAGGAGAATCAAGGGCTTTTCACTCAGACAGGTTTTTGTACTTCTATGACCATTTATTTGTAAAATGCTGACTGTATTATATAAAGGTCTAACAATTGGGGCCTTTCTCATCATCAATACTGGTTACACTAGCATGAATACTTTGCTGATATTTATTTTGTCCCAGAAGATACATACAGGAGTTTCAAGGATGGCCGTCATTTTTTTTTTAATTTATTTTTTGGAGTATAGTTGATTTACAATGTAGTGTTGATTCCTACTGTACAGCAAAGTGATTCAGTTATACATATACATTCTTTTTCATATTCTTTTCCATTGTGTTTTATCACAGGATATTGAATATAGTTCCCTGTGATATACAGTAGGACCTTGTTGTTTATCCATTCTATATATAATAGTTTGCCTCTGCTAATCCCAAACCCCCAATCCATCCCTCCCCCACCCCACCTCCCCCTTGTCAACCACAAGTCTGTTCTCTGTGTTTATGAATCTGTTTCTGTTTTGTAGATAAGTTCATTTGCGTCATATTTTAGATTCCACATGTAAGTGATATCATATGGTATTTCTCGTTCTCTTTCTGATTTACTTCACTTAGTGTGATAATCTCTAGGAAGGGCAACTGTCATTTTGTGGAGCTTTATTCATAGGCTGACTGAGTAGCCAGATGATTTGTTGTTTATTAATTTGTCTACATGATTATTTAATGAAATTTAGCATAGTAGTTATTCCACCCTTGTTTTATGTATTTCAAGTATCTATATAATGTACTTAGATCCTGTGGTGACTCTATCACAAAAGAGACAATTTATAAAATTGACTACTTAATAAATTATGTCTCCCTGGTAGAAAAGATAACAAATTGTTATTATAATGTTCATTGATTATATTGTTTCCCCTCATATAACCCACAGATTGAAATCTATTTTATTCCCTTGAGGATAATATTTAATGAGAGACGATTAAATATGGTTGAATATTGATTTTCATTAATGAAGTAGCTTTTTTTTAAAAAAAAGTGTAAAGTGTTTAACAAAAGCATGTTCTGCAACTGATATCTGCTTAAAAGGTCTGCAAGCTTATGGTACATTCAACTTGTTCATCTATCACACAGTCAAACTGTTCAACTTTGCAAAAGTTAAGCCATCTATGTCCTGTCACCACTGATAGTAGCTCACAAATTCTGCCTTGAGCCACAGTCATAAATAGATGAGGACATAGGTAACAGTAGGGAAGAGGTGAACTCTAGTGGTAGTACTGTAGCCCTAAACCAACAAATTTATGCATAAATCTTTCTTTTTCAGTGACCTGTTTTAGAGGGTTGAAAAATGTATGTGGAAGTTTTCACCTGGAAAAGTAAAAGTAAATAATTTGAATCATTTTATTATAGCATGCTTCATACAAATGTAGAATAAACATGTGTCAAAGATGTCTTTGACTTAATAAGGGTGCCAGTAGAATGGTTAAACTGGTTCAAAGAACATTTGAAATATACATGTATGTGTATATATGTATGTGTGTGTATATATACATATATATGTATGTGTATATATATGGGGAGAGAGAGAGAGTAAGATTGATTTATAATAAGTTAGTCAGGAAAAAAGACTTGCTGAAATAAGTTTACTCAGTGAGAGATAAAACTGCTTAGGGGTTCCCTGGTGGCGCAGTGGTTGAGAGTCCACCTGCTGATGCAGGGGACACGGGTTCGTGCCCCAGTCCGGGAAGATCCCACATGCCGAGGAGCGGCTGGGCCCATGAGCCATGGCCGCTGGGCCTGCGCGTCCGGAGCCTGTTCTCCGCAACGGGAGAGGCCACAACAGTGAGAGGCCCGCGTACAGCAAACAAATCAAACAAACAACAACAACAAAAAACTGCTTAATATCCTCCAGGGCAATAAAACTATAACCTTTTGTATTATCTTTTCTACCAGAGAGAAATCATTTGCACCTCTACTGGAAAAAAAAAATCCGTACCATTGACATATAATTCACAGAATCTGGGTCTTAATCAAAGGTAACTAGTAAGTCAAACAATGGTTCATTCCCTAGAGAATTAGGTAATCCTTGGGTGGTCCCCTCAGACAATGTTCAGTAGGATATTGAAAGGACATACAGTCATACTTTTGTCCTGTTTCGAATAGGTATAATTTTCTTTAGCGGTACCAGTTTCTTTCCCCAATATCTAAAGGTGTTTTCTGTACTTGTAACATCATCATGCTCTAGTAAAACCCCCCTAGTTTGAACTGAATTCTCCCCCTTAGCATCGCAGAATATGCAGTCTTGCACAAAGGGAAAAACAACTTTCTTTCTGGAATTTTTCTGGGATTGTGCAGAATTTTAATATCAGGGAAGAGTCTTTGATCTTAACAAGTATTCTCCAAAACAGAGGAAAAGGAATTGACTCTACATTTATACAAATATGGCAAATAGGCCCCCACGTATGTTCCTATGCTATATTGAGAAATCGTGAAAAAAGTGAAGACCTTCATTATTTGAATGTTCTTTCTAATATTTATAAATATTTTCAATTTAT
Source organism: Phocoena phocoena (assembly GCF_963924675.1). Lineage (NCBI taxonomy): Eukaryota > Metazoa > Chordata > Mammalia > Artiodactyla > Phocoenidae > Phocoena > Phocoena phocoena. The sequence continues at coordinate 47,981,152 of NC_089227.1, forward strand.
GATGTGCTTTGAGTTGTTTTTTAGATTTTGTTTTGCTTATTTATGTTCTTTTTGCCCTGGCTGCCATTATTTAGTCATTGTTGGAATAACCTGTGCAATCCTATACTTGAAGTTTCTCATTTCAGGGTCACTTTCAGCCCTCAAAATCCACAATTTTCACATATTGCACTGTATTTTGTTTATCTCACAAGGCACATTTTCCTTTTCAGAACAAAAGTAATATACGTGAGATCCATATTTTAAATGCAAGATTTATTTGAACCTACAACAGGAAGAACAAATGTCCTTCACCCAATAAAATTGAAAACCCAACTCCAACTCCACAATGTATTGTTTCTGAAAGGAATTTTTATTAAAAGAATATTGCAATAAGAGGTTACAGAATAGCATATTGAAGAGCATATAGGGAAGTTTTCGCCTGAGGGAGTGAAAGTAAATAACTTTGAATCACTTTATCAAAAGAGTACGGTTAACATTGCAAACCAAGGAAAGAATAATAAATAATAACTCAATACAATTGACCTTTAGGCTGCTAAGAGTTTATATATACAATCCCAAACAAAGGGGACTTATTATACTTCAACATATACTTTAAAAAATATAAACATTATTTTTTAAGAACAGTTATAGATTTACAGAAAAAGTGAGGTGATAATACAGAGCTCCATTACACCTCACACTCAGTTCCCCTTATTGACATATCAGTATGATACATTTGTCACAATTAATGAACTAATATTGATACATTATAATTATTTAAAGTCTATATATTCAGATTTCCTTAGTTTTAACCTGATGTCCTTCTCTTGCTGCAGGATTTCATCCAGGATACCATGTTACTTTTAGTCATCATGTCTCCTTACATTCCTCTTGCCTGTGATAGTTTCTCAGACTCCTCATTTTTGATGGCCTTGACAGTTTTGGGGAGTACTTGTAGAAGTCTCTTCTATTGGGATTTGTCTGATAATTTTCTCATTGTTAGACTCAGGTTACAGATTTTTGGAAGGAAGACAGAGGTAGACTGCCATTTCCATCACTTTCCATCAAGTGTACATACTATTAACATGACTTATTATTCATACTAACCTTGATCAACTGGCTGAGGTAGTGTTTGCCAGGTTCCTCCACTGTAAACTTACTTTCCCCCCTTCTTTCCATATTGTGTACTTTGGAAGCAAGTTACTGTGCACAGTCCACCTTAAAGGAGTGGGGTTATGCCCCCATTTCTTGACAGCAGAGTACCTACACAAATTATTTGGAACTCTGCACAAGAAATTTGTCTCTTCTGTTCTTTATTTATTCAATCATTTTGTTCTATAAGTATATTCTGATAGATATTTATTTTATACTTTGTGTTATAACTTAATACTGCTTTTTTTTGTTGTTAGTTTTTTTTTTTTTTTTTTTCTAGTTGCCCAAACTGTTGCAAGTTTGATCACTGGGAAATCTTCCAGTTTGCTTGCATCTCCGTTTGACATGTCCCCATCATATGGGTTTTTTTTGTTTTTGTTTTTGCACTTTCACTCTTCAAGCACTATAAGATGCTCCAGGGTTATCTTATTTCCTGCCCCTGCACTACAGTCAGCCATTTCTCTACGGAGCCCTGGTTTCTTCTTGGAGAATGGTATTAGAAACCAAGATCTAGGTGTTAGGTATGCTCATTGCTACTGGGGTGTCACTGCTTCAAGCCCTCTCAGCTGACAGAGCAAGCAAGGAAATATATATGTGCTTACTAACCACTGAGTAAACAAATATACATATTTATATATATGTAACCATCTGTATTTATTTTATTTTAATTTTTTAACATCTTTATTAGAGTATAATTGCTTTACAATGGTGTGTTAGTTTCTGCTTTATAACAAAGTGAATCAGCTATACATATACATCTATCCTCACATCTCTTCCCTCTTGCATCTCCCTCTCTCCCACCCTCCCTATCCCACCCCTCTAGGTGGTCACATAGCACCAAGCTGATCTCCCTGTGCTATGCGGCTGCTTCCCACTAGCTATCGGTTTTACATTTGGTAGTGTATATACGTCATGCCACTCTTTCACATCATCCCAGCCTACCCTTCCTGCTCCCCATGTCCTCAAGTCCATTCTCTAGCAGGTCTGCATCTTTATTCCTGTTCTGCCCCTAGGTTCTTCATAACCATTTTTTTTTAGATTCCATATATATGTGTTAACATACGGTATTTGTTTTTCTCCTTCTGACCTACTTCACTCTGTATGACAGACTCTAGGTCCATCCACCTCACTACAAATAACTCAATTTTGTTTCTTTTTATGGCTGAGTAATATTCCATTGTATATATGTACCACATCTTCTTTATCCATTCATCTGTCAATGGACACTTAGGTTGCTTCCATGTCCTGGCTATTGTAAATAGAGCTGCAATGAACATTGTGGTACATGACTCTTTTTGAATTATGGTTTTCTCAGGGTATATGCCCAGTAGTGGGATTGCTGGGTTGTATGGTAGTTCTATTTTTAGTTTTTTAAGGAACTTCCATACTGTTCTCCATAGTGGCTCTATCAAGTTACATTCCCACCAACAGTGCAAGAGGGTTCCCTTTTCTCCACAACCTCTCTAGCGTTTATTGTTTGTAGATTTTTTCATGATGGCAATTATGACTGGTGGGAGGTGATATCTCATTGTAGTTTTGATTTGCATTTCTCTAATGATTAGTGGTGTTGAACATTCTTTCATGTATTTGTTGGCAATCTGTATATCTTCTTTGGAGAAATGTCTATTTATGTCTTCTGCCCATTTTTGGATTAGGTAGTTTGTATTTTTGATATTGAGCTGCATGAGCTGCTTGTAAATTTTGGAGATTCTTTGTCAGTTGCTTCATTTGCAAATACTTTCTCCCATTCTGAGGGTTGTCTTTTGGTCTTGTTTATGGTTTCCTTTGTTGTGCAAAAGCTTTGAAGTTTCATTAGGTCCCATTTGTTTATTTTTGTTTTTATCTCCATTTCTCTAGGAGGTGGGTCAGAAAGGATCTTGCTGTGATTTATGTCATAGAGTGTTCTGCCTATGTTTTCCTCTAAGAGTTTTATAGTGTTTGGCCTTACATTTAGGTCTTTAATCCATTTGGAGTTTATTTTTGTGCATGGTGTTAGGGAGTGTTCTAATTTCATTCTTTTACATGTAGCTGTCCAGTTTTCCCAGCACCACTTATTGAAGAGGCTGTCTTTTCTCCATTGTATATTCTTGCCTCCTTTATCTAAGATAAGGTGACCATATGTGAGTGAGTTTATCTCTAGGCTTTCTAGCCTGTTCCATTGATCTGTATTTCTATTTTTATGCCAGTACCATATTGTCTTGATTACTATAGCCTTGTAGTATAGTCTGAAGTCAGGGAGCCTGATTCCTCCACCTCCATTTTTCTTTCTCAAGATTGCTTTGGCTATTCAGGGTCTTTTGCATTTCCATACAAATTGGGAAATTTTTTGTTCTAGTTCTGTGAAAAATGCCATTGGTAGTTTGATAGGGATTGCATTGAACCTGTAGATTGCTTTGGCTAGTAGAGTTATTTTCACAAGGTTGGTTCTTCCAATCCAAGAACATGGTATATCTCTCCATCTGTTTGTATCATCTTTAACTTCTTTCCTCAGTGTCTTAGAGTTTTTTGCATACAGGTCTTTTGTCTCCTTAGGTAGGTTTATTCCTCGGTATTTTATTCTTTTTGTTGCAGTGGTAAATGGGAATGTTTCCTTAATTTCTCTTTCAGATTTTTCATCATTAGTGTATAAGAATGCAAGAGATTTCTGTGCATTAATTTTGTATCCTGCTACTTTACCAAAATCAGTGATTAGCTTTAGTAGTTTTCTGGTAGCATCTTTAGGATTCTGTATGTATAGTATCATGTCATCTGCAAACAGTGACAACTTTACTTCTCCTTTTCTGATTTGGATTCCTTTTATTTATTTTTCTTCTCTGATTTCTGTGACTAAAACTTCCAAAACTATGTAAAATAATAGTGGTGAGAGTGGACAACCTTGTCATGTTCCTGATCTTAGAGGAAATGGTTTCAATTTTTCACCATTGAGAACAATGTTGGCTGTGGGTTTGTCATATATGGCCTTTATTATGTTGAGGTAAGTTCCCTCTATGCCATATTCTGGAGGGTTTTTATCATAAATGGGTGTTGAATTTTGTCAAAAGCTTTTTCTGCATCTATTGAGATGATCATATGGTTTTTATTCTTCAATTTGTTAATATGGTGTATCACATTGATTGATTTGTATATATTGAAGAATCCTTGCATACCTGGGATAAACCCTACTTGATTGTGGTGTATGATCCTTTTAATGTGCTGTTGGATTCTATTTGCTAGTATTTTCTTGAGGATTTTTTGGATTCTGTTTGCTAGTGTTTTCTTGAGGAATTTTGCATCTATGTTCCTCAGTGATATGGGCCTGCAGTTTTCCTTTTTTGTGACACCTTTGTCTGGTTTTGGTATCAGGTTGATGGTGGCCTCATAGAATGAGTTTGGGAGTGTTCCTCCCTCTGCTATATTTTGGGAGAGTTTGAGAAGGATAGGTGTTAGCTCTTCTCTAAATGTTTGATAGATTTCGCCTGTGAAGCCATCTGGTCCTGGGCTTTTGTTTGCTGGAAGATTTTTAATCACAATCTCAATTTCAGTACTTGTGATTGGTCTGTTTATATTTTCTATTTCTTCCTGGTTCAGTGTCAGAAGGTTGTGCTTTTCTAAGAATTTGTCTGTATCTTCCAGGTTGTCCATATTACTGGTATATAGTTGCTTTTAGTAATCTATCCTGATCCTTTGTATTTCTGTAGTGTCAGCTGTCACTTCCCCTTTTTCATTTTTAAATCTATAGATTTGAGTCTTCTCCCTTTTTCTTTCTTGATGAGCTTGGCTAATGGCTTATCAATTTTTTTTATCTTCTCAAAGAACCAGCTTTTAGTTTTATTGATCTTTGCTTTTGTTTCCTTCGTTTCTTTTTCATTTATTTCTGATTTCATCTTTATGATTTCTTTCCTTCTGCTAACTTTGGGTTTTGTTCTCCTTTCTCTAGTTCCTTTAGGTGTAAGGTTAGATTGTTTATATTTTTCTTGTTTCTTGAGGTAGGATTGTATTGCTATAAACTTCTCTCTTAGAACTCCTTTTGCTGCATCCCATAGGTTTTGGGTCGTCGTGTTTTCATTGTCATTTGTTTCTAGGTAATTTTTGATTTCCTCTTTGATTTCTTCAGTGATCTCTTGGTTATTAAGTAGTGTATTGTTTAGCCTCCATGTGTTTGTATTTTTTACAGATTTTTTTCCTGCAATTAATATCTAGCCTCATAGCATTGTGGTCAGAAAAGGTACTTGATACAATTTCAATTTTCGTAAATTTAGCAAGGCTTGATTTGTGACCCAAGATATGATCTGCCCTGGAGAATATTCCATGAGCACTTAAGAAGAATGTGTATTTGTATTTATTTTAAACTAAACATGAGTTTATACTGAAATCTCTAATCCATTACCACAACAAATACTTTTTGTGAAGAAGAGGAATTTTCTTTTTCATGTAATGGAGTTACTCAATTCGAACCATCTTTAAGTTACAATTTTGAGTTTGATTTTATTACCCTCTGTTTTGCTTTTTAAAAAAATTATTAAAATCAACTCATTTAAACATATCTCTCTGATATTTGGTTGATTCAAGTTGAATACCTTTTATTCTTCTAGGTATAAAATTTTATTACTTAGCAATATCTTGGTATAATCATTGAGTTGTGTCTTTCAGTTTGATTACTCAGGGAAAAGAGAAATTCCAAAGAGGTAGCTTGGCCTGATAATAAGTTCATTCTCTCATTAAGGCATTTATTAAAAAGTTTTTTGGTTAGTGAGAAATGAATATTGGAAAAATCATAGCAAACAAACAAACCAATCCAGACAGTCAGTGGGTTAATAGAAAAATCAGAAATATGCAAAATTAGAATGGGTTATATCAACAATATTTCCTTCCCTGGATTTTTACTAGTTTGAAGATCACTAACAAGTGATTTTGTTCAAGGGATTTAAGTATCAGATGGAAAGTGACATTAGACTTATGTAAGAGCTTAATTTAGAGATTCAGTGATTTTGTGATAGTAGGTCTTTATATGGCCATCCTAATCCAAAGAAATATATTATGTAAAAAGATCTGTATCTTACTATAGTTTGAATAGTTTGAAATCAGGATATGTGATGCCTCCAGCTTTGTTCATTTTTCTCAAGTTTGCTTTAGCTGTTCATGTCTTTTGTGGGTCTATACAAATTATTAGATTTTTTTCTGTTTATATAAAAAATGTCATTGGAATTTAGATGGGGATTGCATTGAATCTGTGGATCACTTTGGGTAGTATGGACATTTTAATTATATTAATTATCCCAATCCCTGATAATGGAATATCTTTCCATTTATTTGTATCTTCTTCAATTTCTTTCATTAATGTTAAGTTACAGTTTTCAGTGTATAGGTCTTTCACCTTCTTAAATTTATTCTTAAGCATTTTATTCTTTTTGATGCTATTTTAAATGGTACTTTTTTTCTTAATTCCTTTTTCTGGTAGTTTGTTGTTAGTGTACAGAAACACAGGTAAATTTTTGTGTAGTGATTTTCTATTCTGCAGCTTTGTTGAATTCATTTTATAATTCTAAAGATTTTTTGGTGAAGTCTTTCAGGGATTTTTTTTTTTTTTTTTTTTTTTTTTTTTTTGCGGTATGTGGGCCTCTCGCTGCTGCGGCTTCTGCCATTGTGGAGCACAGGCTCTGGATGCGCAGGCCCAGCAGCCATCGCCTATGGGCCCGTAGCATGTGGGATTCTCCCGGACCGGGGCATGAACCCGCGTCCCCCTCATTGGCAGGCAGACTGTCAACCACTGCGCCACCAGGAAAGCCCCCTTTAGGGTTTTTATATGTAATATCATGTCATCTGCAAATATAGACAGCTTTACTTCTTCCTTTCCTGTTTTGATGCCTTTTATTTCTCGTTTTGCCTAACTGCTCTGGCTAGGATGTCTGATACTATGTTGAATAAAAGTGACAAGAGTGGACATTTTTGTCTTGTTCTCGATCTCAGAGGAAAAGCTTTCAGCTTGTCACCATTGATTATAATGTCAAGTGTGGGTTTGTCATATATGACCTTTATTATGTTGAGGTACACCCACTTTGAGAGTTTTTATCATGAATGGATGTTGAGTTTTGTCAAGTGCTTTTCTTGCATCTGTTGAGGTGATCATATGATTTTTATCCATCATTTTGTTAATGTGGTGTATCACATTGATTTTTTTGTGTATATTGAACCATTCTGGCAACTCTGGAACAAATCTCACTTGATCATGGTGTATGCTGCTTTTAATTTTACTGTTGAATTCTGTTTGCTAATATTTTGTTGAGCATTTTTGCATCTACATTCATTAGGAATATTGGCCTGTAATTTTCTTTTCTTGTAGTGTCCTTGTCTGGCTTTGGTATCAGGGTAATGCTGGCCTCATAAAATGAGTTTGCAAGTGTTCCCTCTTCTATTTTTCAGAAGAGTTGTGGATTAATTCTTTAAACGTTAGAATTTCCCAGTGGAACTGTCTCGTCCAGGATTTTTCTTTGCTGGGAGGTTTTTGATTACTGTTTCAATCTCCTTATTAGTAATTGGTCTGTTCAGATTTTCTATTTATGATTCAGTCTTGGTAGGTTTTATAATTCTAGGAATTTATCCATTTCTTCTAGGTTGTCTAATTTGTTGCTGTATAATTATTCATAGTAGTCGTTTATGATCTTTTGTATTTGCTTTATATCCATTATGTCTCCTCTTTATTTATAATTTTATTCATTTGAATTTTCTCAATGTTTTTCTTGGTAAGTCTAGCTGATGGTTTGTGTGTTTTATTTATGTTTTCAAAAACCCAGCTGTTAGTTTCATTGATTTTTTTTTTCTATTGTCTTTTTAGTTTCTATTTCATTTATTTCCACTCTAATCTTTATTTCTTTCCCCCTACTGATTTTGGATTGCATTTGTTCTTCTTTTTTTAGTTCTGAGTTGTAAAGAAAAGCTATTTGAGATCTTTCTTATTTCTTAATATAGGAGCTTATCATTATAAACTACCTTTTTAGAATTGCTTTGCTTCATCCAGTAAGTTTTGGTGTGTTGTGTTTCCAGTTTCATTCATCTCAAGATATGTTTTGATTTCTCTTTTGATTTCTTCTTTGACCCATTGGTTGTTCAGTAACATGTTGTTAAATCTCTACTTATTTGTGAATTTTCCAGTTTTCTTTTTGTAATTGATTTCTAGTTTCATATCATTGTGGTCAGAAAAGATGCTTGATATGATTCCAATCTTCTTGAATTTATTAAGACGTTTTGTGGCTTAACATTTGATCTATCCTAGAGAATGTTCTATGTGCAACTGAGAAGAATGTGTATTCTGCTGCTGCTGTATGGAATGTTTTAGAAGTGTCTGTTAGGTGTATCTGATCTAATGTGTATTTTAAATACAATGTTTCCTTATTGATTTTCTGTCTTCATGATTGCAAGTGGAGTTTTGAAGTCCCCTAATATTATTATGATGTCTATTTCTCCATTCAGCTCTGTTAGCATTTGCTTCATATATTTAGATATTTCTGTTTTGGATGTATAAATATTTACTAATATTACATCTTCTTGAGGAATTTACCCCTTCATCATTATAAAATGACCTTCTTTGTCTTTTGTTACAGTCTTTGGCTTAAGTTCAGTTTTGCCTGATATAAGTATAGCTACTCCTACTTTCTTTTGGTTTCCATTTGCATGGAATATCTTTTTCCACCCCTTCACTTTCAGTCTATGTGCATTCTTAAAGCTGCAATGAGTCTCTTGTAGGCGATATATAGATGGATCTTGTTTTTTTGATTTTTTTAAATCCATTTAGCCACTATTTGTCTTTTAATTGGAGAATTTATTCCTTTTCTATTTAAAATAATTATTGAGGAACTTCCCTGGTGGTCCAGTAGTTAAGACTTTGCCTTTTAATGCAAGGGGTGTGGGTTCGATCCCTGGTTGGGGAACTAAGATCCGACATGCCTCATGGCCAATAAACCAAAACATAAAACAGAAGCAATATTCTAACAAATTCAATAAAACCTTTTTAAAAATTAATTATTGAGAGGTATGGATTTATAATTGCCATTTTATTATTTTTTTTGATTGTTTTTTAATCCCTTATTCCTTTGTCCCTCTTTGCTCTCTTCCTTTGTGATTTGATGATGTTCTGTAGTGGTATGCTTTGATTCCTTTCTCTTTATCTTTTGTGTATTTATTATAGGTTTTGCTGTATGGTTACATGAGACTTGCATAAAACATCTTACATTTATAACAGTCTATTTTAAGTGGATAGCAATTTAGCTTTTTCTAAAACTTTTTATTTTATACTGGAGTACAGTTGATTAACAATGTTGTGTTAGTTCCGGGTGTACAACAGATTCAGTTATTCATATACATTTACCTATTGTTTTTCAAATTCTTTTCCCAATTAGTTTGAACTTAACTTTGAATGCATGCAAAAGCTCTACATTTTCATTTGGAAAATTATTTTGATAGGATGTGGATTATATGTATGTATGCACTTGTCAAAACTTATCAATTGTAGACTTAGGTTTTGTGCAGCTAACTATAAGTTTTGCCTAAAATCAAATCTGTGAACAAAGGTCTTGTTAGAAGGCTTACTTTTCTCAGTAGTGTGAGTTAACAATTCTGAAACTTTTTGTGTACTCTAGACTTGTGCAAATAAATACAAATATTGAGGATAATGGGATCCAGATTTTTCACTGTTCAGGAACAGTGAAAAAGGGATAAAAATCTGGAAAGAGGAGAATCAATAGGTGCCCTGTGGTATTGAATTGGAAATGAAACTCATAGTTATTAATTTAGATATAGAACTATAAATATAGAAATAAATACAGATAAAATGTACAGATATAAATAGGCAGATAAAGATTATATCCTAGCTCTTTTTGCTGAGTGGGACTAGAGGCGATGACACATCAATAGCAACGATCATACCTAGCATACAGATCTTAGTGTCTAATGCCATTCTTAACTAAAAACAACCAGGTTTCCTTAGAAGAATAAAAGTAAGAAAGTGTTCAAATAATCATGGAGATATGTCAAAAGAGTAAAGAAGGAGCTTGGTGGAAGCATGGACTGCAATCCCTGGCCCCGCTGATGAGTAGAAAGGAGCACAGGCAGGGGTATTGGTTGGGAACAACTCCATAGGGAGCACAGTCTCCAACAAATACTGGCTCTTTGGCTTCCTCAACAGGCTCATTCATTATGACATTTAAGTAACAATTAAAAACCTCACCATGACAAGTGAAGACCACAGACCAAGGAAGAAAGAATCCCAGCATACATGCAAAGAGGGTTACAAGAATTCAAGACAAACAATGATAAAGCCACAGAGAATTTGTCTTCACAGATTTATAAAAGCAAGTCTGGACTCTTCTCTGTTTCTTATATATCTGGGACAAAAATCTTGGAGGAAATTACATCATCTTTGTTCATTGACAAACACATTGATGAACTCAAAGGGCAATCCTGTCAGCATTTAAAAAATGAAAGCATTGGATAAACAATAATATCCTACTGTATAGTCCAGGGAATTATAGTCACTATTCTGTGATAAACCATATTGGAAAAGAATAAAATTTTTTTAAAAGAATGTAAAAAAAAAAGCATGGAGTATACAGAGAGTAAAGATCTACAAACTCATACAATGAATGAGGGTAAAATGGTTACAGAAAATCAAAAGTTTTGGTGGATGATATAGATTCATGGTCCAAACACTAAAGTAGTGTTATTAGAACATTAACAAATCCAGTGAGGTCTTCCTCCCATATCATAACAAGAAGATAGTTATCCTAAAGGTAAAGACAACACACACTTTTCCAAAAGCTACTGCATTAAAAACTAAAATGGTGAAAAACAAACGAGAAGATTAGTGTGTTTGACATCTGATAGCATGTTCTATTTTTCCTGCAGATTATTTTCTTACCAACTCAAGGTTATTCTGATTGGAGACCTTTGCGTAAAAGGTTGAAATTTCATGAGGCAACTTCTATACATCACAATTTGATTTATGCCTGAGTATAAATGGAAATAAATCTAAAAACAGGAAACAGTTAATAGAGCTAATGAAAAAGCAATATAATATGAAGGTTAAGTAAAAAAGGATAAGGAAGACAACTTCAGAGGACTCACACTGGGTAAATTTGGGATTAATAGTATACCAAAATGTATATAGTATTGAATTATAACCAATTTAATAACATAAGAATTCATGAACGACAGAGATAAAGAATAAATAGCTTTCCTTATAGTAAAATGTCAATAAATATGGAAAGAATGGTTGAGTTAAAAATCAGCAAGAGATGTTATAATTAATGAATGAAACAGATCAGAACATTTTCGTAGTCTCAAACTATCTCTTCACGAATTACTTATTAATGACAAGGGAATAAATAATTACTCTAAAGTGAAGAAACCTGCAGACACCACCTTAACCAAGTGATCAAACTAACATCACATTTCTCCTTATATCATACACTGAGAATGACACAACATCACTTCTGTGATATTTCCACCAAAACACACAGCCTGAATCTTATAATGAGGAAAGATCAGTCATATTGAGGGACATTCTGCAAAATAACTGCAAACTCTTCAAAACTTCAAGATCAGGAAAGAATTCTTCCAGACTAAAAAAATCTAAAGAGATGTGATAACTAAAGCAATGTTATACTGTAAAGGACAATACTGAAGCATAGGTAAATTTGAATATGGACTATGGATTCAATGTTAGTGTATCAATGTCTGATTTCCTAATGCTGACAACTGTACTGTGGTTAAGTAAGAAAATATCTTTGTTCTCAGGAAATACACACTGAATATTTAGGGAAAAATAGGCATATCTTCAACTTACTCCCAAACGGCTCAGAAAAAAATAGTATAATATAGAATAGTGGTAGCAATGCATATATGATATACATTTTATATATAATATACACATATAAATAATATAGCAAATGGGGAAAATATAAACAATTGGTGAATTTAGGTAAGGGGCAGCTAGGTGTTTCCTACCCTACTCATTCAACTTTTATGCAAGTTTGAAATTATATTAAAATAAAATTTTACCAAAGAAGTTTCAAAAAGTGTTGATTTTAAAATAACCTCTACATAATCTAACAAAAAATAATAGAAAGTAAATACAAATAAATTTAAGAATGAGAAAGCAGATATCTGCACAGGCCAGGGGATACTAAAAGGTAAAAAGAAAATACCAGCACAACTCTACCAATAAATTTGAAAATAATTATCTGGAAATTATAGATGGAATACTAAGTAGCAATAAAAATTATGCTGTTTAAGATACTAAATGGAATGAAAAAAGCTCATGATATATAAATTTTAAAATCTGGAGCAGTTTGCAAATAGACTCTAGTATTACAAAAACAGATATAAAATCAGAATTAGAATAATAATAAATTATAATTATATTATAATTATATAAATAATAATAAAAAACAATCTGATGACAGAAATTCTCTCCATATAAATGGGTTATGGCTATTTTCTTCCTGGGGACTTTTCTGTATTTTCCAAATGTTAGGCAACATTATGTGTTACTTTTTCAATAGTTGTAAAAGAAAACACAAAATTTTAATGAAATATCTATGAAAACACACATTAGAAAAACATGTGCAAAGGCTCTGGAAACTAAGGATTAGAATTCATCATATATCAGAAACTTGGAAGGATTTATACTAATTACAAGCAGATGTTATGGTTTAAGCAAGTCTAATCATAGCCAGTGAATGCTTGACCTTTTGCCCTAGAACAATGCAGTAGGGAATGGATGCAGTCCTCTGACAGGAAGAGGGTCAACAACCGGAAATTGGCTGGACACCACCTTCTCATTGTAGATACTTTCTGAGGGAGGAAATTCTTGTCCCCAGTCTCCCCTCCTCACTAGCTCTTTTTTTCTACATTCAGTTAGAATATCTAAGAGACCTTGAGAATTATCTGAGTGGATATTTTGCCTCCATAGCTCTACTTTGTGGCTCAGTCAGAGACCAGCAATCCCCAACATCAGAAAAAAACAGAATGATAGAAGAGAGACATGGGGCACAGCAGTACAAAAATTATTTCATTTTGGCATACCATTGGAGAGAATTAGAGGTTTAAATATGGTTGATTACAGTAGGGCTATAGAGCTATATAATAGAATAAATTACTAAGGGAAACATAATTTTTACAAGGTCAATGCAAGAAGCACACAGGAATGGAAACAAGGCTATAATAAAATATATAGATAAAACAAAATCAAACTGAACAATTGATTTTGTTAAATTCCCCCATGAAAAGATAGACTTCCAGATTGATTTAATAAAATCTAGCCATATACTGACTGCAAGAAACAAAGGATAAAAATAAAGGGATGGGGACTTCCCTGGTGGCGCAGTGGTTAAGAATCTGCCTGCCAATGCAGGGGACACAGGTTCGATCCCTGGTCTGGGAAGATCCCACATGCCATGGAGCAGCTAAGGCCGTGTGCCACAACTACTGAACCTGTGCTCTAGAGCCCGCGAGCCACAACTACTAAGCCCGCATACCAAAAGTACTGAAGCCGGCATGACTAGAGCCCGTGCTCTGCAACAAGAGAAGCCACCGCAATGAGAAGCCCACGTGGCGCAACTAGAGGAAGCCCGCGCACAGTAACAAAGACCCAACTCAGCCAAAAAGAAATAAATAAGTAAATTTTTAAAAAATTAAAATAAAAAATAAAAAGGGATGGAGAAAGATATATTAGGCAAATAGAAATTTTAAAAATCAGAGGATGATATTACTAATATCAGATGTAGTAGAATTAAAAACTATTCAACAAATGTGGGATATTTATAATGATAAAAATACAATAAAAATTGATACAACAATCACTGATATTTATTTATCAAACAACTAAGAATATAGAGATTTTGAACAGAACAGTCACCAGCACACATATATATGTATATGGAATTTTGTATCTCTCTATCACTATATGTACTGTTATTTTATTACACTCACAGAACAATTGTAAAAAATTATATGTAATTGGGCAGATAAAGAACTTGGAAAATTTTTAAATGTAGAAAGTTAGTATTACTCTTTCACTAAAATGTGAAAAAACTAAAATTAATAACAAAAAATATAAACTTAGTTGCTTCATAATTGAAAACACTCTTTAATATGATCCCAAGAAGAAATATGATTTTAAAATGAAATGTAAAATCACCAAGGGAGTAATGGAAAAGATAGCATTTTGGATAAAAACCTAAAAGAACGCACCTAAACCTCTGCTTCAAGTAGAAGTCTTGTACTCAATTTGGTAAATGGAGAAAAAAACAACTAAAGTAACCAGGAGTCAACAAACTCCACCTATAGGCCAAATCTGGCTTGCTGCCTGTTTTGTAGTTTTATTGGAACATAGCCACATCTGTTTCTTCATGTATTACCTATGGCTGCTTACATACAACACTGGCAGAACTGAGTAGCTGTGACAGAGACCTCAAGGACCACAAAGTCCACTACCTGTCCCTTTATGGAAGAAATTTCCTGATCCTGAAATAGACCACAAAAAAATAGCAAAATGATTATAGTTTTTAAAAATGGATGTACAGAAAATTAAACCAATTACAGAATACCCAGAAGAGTAAGTTTTATATAGATTAGTCCGGGGAAGTGAGTCTGAGGAGATGCTGAGGTCTATAGGGTGAGACTGGTTGACTTGTAAAGAACTAGGGAGAAAGCACTCCTGGCAAAGATAACAATATGCAAGAAAAGCTTAGTGATCTTTGGGAATAAAAGGTAGGCTAGTGTGGTGGTATAGTAGAAAGCAAGGGCCAAGAGTGAAATTGGTTTGGAAATAGGTAAGAACCAGATCCTACAGGGCATGGGAAGAAGTCTGGAATTTACTCAAAGAGCAATAGGATTTACACTAGAAAGGCAATTATAATTAGGTGATCTGTCAAGGTAATATTTACAATTACAAAAAGCAAAAATATGTGATATCAATTGATAATTTTTAAAGCTTGGTAAAATTCATTAGCCTTTCCTGATTAAAACTCTAAGCCAAAAGGAACAGAAATTTCTTAAAGGCAGAAAAAGCTTTTAGAAACTACCATCAACAACAAAAATAATACAAAAAAGAAAATTACTAAAGGCATTGACATTAAAACCAGAAAAAAAGACAGCAATATTGCCTATCACCACTATTATTCATTTTTTCTGAAGAATCTAGCTAATATAAAAAGTATAAGAAATAAGTACAATTATGGAAAAAAGAAAATTATTATTTATAGTTATTATGAATCTATACCAAGAAAATCCAAGAGGCTCAACTTTGAAAATTATGACAGCTAGTTCAAAATTTAATAAACAGCTAATAATAAATGTATAAAAATTAATAATTTTTATATTAGAAATCACCAGATAGAAATCAAAATGGAAAAATTCCTGCATCTATAATAATGAAAAAATTACATGATATGTAGGAATGAATTTAACAAGAAAAATAAGATTTCGTGAAAAGAACTTTAGAAAATTATTAAGTACTGGAGACCATCAAGTTGGCAGAAGAGTAAGACGTGATCACCTTCCTCCCCACAAATACATCAGAAATACATCTACACGTGGAACAACTCCTACAGAACACCTACTCAACACTGGCAGAAGACCTCAGACTTCCCAAAAGGGTTCTGGTGCTCCGGCTGGGTGTCAGGCCTGTTCCTCTGAGGTGGGAGAGCCAAGTTCAGCACACTGGTCCACCAGAGACCTCCCAGCTCCACATTATATCAAATGGCGAAAACTCTCCCAGAGATCTCCATCTCAAGAAAAAATGATGAAGAACCTAGGGGTAGGACATGAATAAAGATGCAGACATAGAGAATGGACTTGAGGACACAGGGAGGGGGCAGGGTAAGCTGGGATGAAGTGAAAGAGGGGCATGGACTTATATATACTACCAATTGTAAAATACATAGCTAGTTGGAAGCAGCCGCATAGCACAGGGAGATCAGCTCAGTGCTTTACGTCCACCTAGAGGGGTCAGATAGGGAGGGCAGGAGGGAGACACAAGAGGGATGAGATATGGGGATATATGTATATGTATAGCTGATTTACTTTGTTATAAAGCAGAAGCTAACACACCATTGCAAAGCAATTATACTGCAATAAAGATTTTTTTAAAAATTACAAGGAAGTATCACCTCACACCAGTCAGAATGGCCATCATCAAAAAATCTACAAACAGTAAATACTGGAGAGTGTGTGGAGAAAAGTATTCCCTTCTTGCTCTGTTGGTGGGAATGTAAATTGTTACAGCCACTATTGAGAACAGTATGCAGGTTCCTTAAAAAACTAAAAATAGAACTACCATATGACCCAGGAATTCCACTACTGGGCATATACCTGGAGAAAACCATAATTCCAAAAGAGTCATGTACCACAACGTTCATTGCAGCTCTATTTACGATAGCCAGGACATGGAAGCAACCTAAGTGTCCATCAACAGATGAATGGATTAAGAAGATGTGGCACATGTATACAATGGAATCTTACTCAGCCATAAAAAGAAATGAAATTGAGTTATTTGTAGTGAGGTGGGTGGACCTACAGAATGTCATACAGGGTGAAGTGAGTCAGAAAGAGAAAAAAAAAATCAGTATTTCCTGATTTCCTTTATTTCTTTGTCCATGGATTTCTTTAGCTCCTTGAGCACATGTACCCCCATTTTTTAAGATCTTCATCTACCTAAGTACAATGTTTGTGTTTCCTCAGGGACAGTCTGTGTTCATTTCTTTGGTTTTTTTCTGTGAAAGAGCCATATTTTTTTTCTTTGTTTGTATACCTCATAATTTTTTTTTTGTTCTTGAAAAATAGACATTTTGAATATAATGATGTGGTAAGTTTGGAAATTAATATTCCCCTCTCCAGGATTTGTTGTTTTTGCTTGCTGTGGGTTGTAGTTGTTTGTTTTAGTGACTTGTCTACAGTATTTTTGTAAAGACTGTATTCTTTGTCACGTGTGTCTTTGAAGTCTCTGTTCCATTAGTTTAGTTGTTTTAGTAAGTTTTAGTGAATTTAAGATTTTCTGAAACTCCTGGAGAAGGAAGGAAGGAAGGAAGGATGGAAGGAGGGAAGGAAGGAAGGAAGGAAGGAAGGAGGGAGGGAGGGAGAGGAGAGCAAGGGAGGGAGGGGAGAGGAAGGAAGGAAGGAAGAAAGGAAGGAAGGAAGGAAGAGAAAGAAAATAAAGAAAAGAGGGGAGGGAGGAAGGGAAGGAAGGAAGAGAAGGAAAGAAAGAAAGGAAGGAGGGAGGGAGGGAGGGGAGGGGACAGTACCCCCAGGTCTTTGAAGACCAGCACTATGTTGCAGTCTGTTTAACTCCCACTTAGACTTCACTTCCGGCTTTCACTGAACCTAAAGAATAGCCAGAAGTGAAAGGTGATGGTCTTCTCAGTTCTTCTCTGAGCAGGCATCCTGCCCTGGGCACATAAGTGGTTTCCTAGGTTCCTCATTACAGGCAAGAGCTATTCAGAGCCCATATTCTCCAAAGAGTCTCACTCTCCAAATTTTTATTCCTGGCTTTCTACGTGTCTATCCTTTGTCCCAACTGATAAATATATTCATTGCTCCACCTGGCAGAAGCTCATTCTTCTGACTTTCAGTGTTTAGAGAAACATCCTCCATGTAGCTGCTTCTCACCTTGCTAGGGTTCCAAGTGACAGGAAACAAAGGCAGGCCCCTGGCATCAGTCCTGAGGGAACCCAAGAACAGGCCAAAAGAAAAATAACACCATTTCCAGGCACAAAGTCTGCTTGGCTCACTCTGGAATCATGTTTCCACATCAGGAACAGAGGTTACTATCTTTAAGACTGCTATTGTACTGCGGAGAGGGGCAATGCAAGGCTAAGTTAACTGTCACAAAATTCTCTTACCTTTTCTGTGGCCTTTCCTCTGGTTGCTGCAAATCTTTTTCTATCTTCCAGTCTTCATAAAAGGCTAATTCTGAAAGATTTTCCCAGACTTTTTAATGTTTCTTGGGAGAGCCAGGCACCTGGAGGTTTTTAGTCCACCATTTTCACTGATGTCCATGTGTCTTGAAATTCTTCTGTAATGGAAGGGTTGGAGAAACTTCTATTTCCCTTTACAATACCAAAATGCAATAAAACTGCAGAAAAAATGTTAACAGACCAATTTCATCGATCATTATGTCAAAAAATTTTTTGTGTTTCCATGGAGACTGTGCATCATCTGTATTATACCCTTCCAAGTTATCAGATTCTAGTCTTGTTCATTGTCTTTGAACTATCTTGCATTTCTGTTTATGTTTGGGTAGCTTATAAATATGTAAATAATGCCTTGTCTGGTAATGATTTTGATTTCCTCTCCTCTTTGGAAAAAACATTTTTGCCCCCATTTTGCAAATCCTCTCAACATTCCTTTACTCCATATAACTTTCTGGTTTTTTTTTTTTTTACATCTTTATTCGAATATAATTGCTTTACAGTGGTGTGTTAGTTTCTGCTTTATAACAAAGTGAATCAGTTATACATATGTTCCCATAACTCTTCCCTCTTGCATCTCCCTCCCTCCCACACTCCCTATCCCACCCCTCTAGGTGGTCACAAAGCACTGAGCTGATCTCCCTGTGCTATGTGGCTGCTTCCCACTAGCTATCTATTTTACGTTTGGTAGGGTATATATGGCCATGCCACTCTCTCACTTTGTCACAGCTTACCCTTCCCCTTCCCCATATCCTCAAGTCCATTCTCCAGTAGGTCTGTGTCTTTATTCCTTTCTTACCCCTAGGTTCTTCATGATACTTTTTTCCCCTTAAATTCCATATACATGTGTTAGCATACGGTATTTGTCTTTCTCTTTCTGACTTACTTCACTCTGTATGACAGACTCTAGGTCCATCCACCTCATTACAAATAGCTCAATTTCGTTTCTTTTTATGGCTGAGTAATATTCCACTGTATATATGTGCCACATCTTCTTTATCCATTCATCTGATGATGGCCACTTAGGTTTTTGTATTATGGTCTTCTCAGGGTTTATGCCCAGTAGTGGGATTGCTGGGTCATATGGTAGTTCTATTTGTAGTTTTTTTAAGGAACTTCCATACTGTTATCCATAGTGGCTGTACCTATTCACATTCCCACCAGCAGTGCAAGAGTGTTCCCTTTTCTCCATACCCTCTCCAGCATTTATTGTTTCTAGATTTTTTGATGATGGCCCTTCTGACTGGTGTGAGATGATATCTCATTGTACTTTTGATTTGCATTTCTCTAATGATTAATGACGTTGAGCATTCTTTCATGTGTTTGTTGGAAGTCGGTATATCTTCTTTGGAGAAATGTCTATTTAGGTCTTCTGCCCATTTTTGGATTGGGTTGTTTTTTTGTTATTGAGCTACATGAGCTGCTTGTAAATTTTGGAGATTAATCCTTTGTCAGTTGCTTCATTTGCAAATATTTTCTCCCATTCTGAGGGTTGTCTTTTGGTCTTGTTTATGGTTTGCTTTGCTGTGCAAAAGCTTTGAAGTTTCATTAGGTCCCATTTGTTTATTTTTGTTTTTATTTCCATTTCTCTAGGAGGTGCGTCAAAAAGGATCTTGCTGTGATTTATGTCATAGAGTGTTCTGCCTATATTTTCCTCTAACAGTTTGATAGTTTCTGGCCTTACATTTAGGTCTTTAATCCATTTTGAGATTATTTCTGTGTATGGTGTTAGGGAGTGATCTAATCTCATACTTTTACATATACCTGTCCAGTTTTCCCAGCACCACTTATTGAAGAGGCTATCCTTTCTCCACTGTACATTCCTGCCTCCTTTATCAAAGATAAGGTGACCATATGTGTGTGGGTTTATCTCTGGGCTTTCTATCCTGTTCCATTGATCTATATTTGTTTTTGTGCCAGTATCATACTGTGTTGATTACTGTAGCTTTGTAGTATAGTCTGAAGTCAGGGAGCCTGATTCCTCCAGGTCCATTTTTCATTTTCAAGATTGCTTTGCCTATTCGGGGGTCTTTTGTGTTTCCATACAAAATGTGAAATTTTCTGTTCTAGTTCTGTGAAAAATGCCAGTGGTAATTTGACAGGGATTGCATTGAATCTGTAGATTGCTTTGGGTAGTAGAGTCATTTTCACAGTGTTCATTCTTCCAATCCAAGAACATGGTATATCTCTCCATCAATTTGTATCATCTTTAATTTCTTTCATCACTGTCTTATAATTTTCTGCATACAGGTCTTTTGTCTCCTTAGGTAGGTTTATTCCTAGATATTTTATTCTTTTTGTTGCAGTGGTAAATGGGAGTGTTTTCTTGATTTCACTTTCAGATTCTTCATCCTTAGGGTATAGGAATGCCAGAGATTTCTGTGCATTAATTTTGTATCCTGCTACTTTACCAAATTCAGTGATTAGCTCTAGTAGTTTTCTGGTAGCATCTTTAGGATTCTCTATGTATAGTATCATGTCATCTGCAAACAGTGACAGCTTTACTTATTCTTTTCCAATTTGGATTCCTTTTATTTCCTTTTCTTCTCTGATTGCTGTGGCTAAAACTTCCAAAACTATATTGAATAAGAGTGGTGAGAGTGGGCAACCTTGTCTTCTTCCTGATCTTAGTGGAAATGATTTCACTTTTTTACCATCGAGGGTGATGTTGGCTGTGGGTTTGTCATATATGGTCTTTATTATGTTGAGGTAAGTTCCCTCTATGCCTACTTTCTGCAGGGTTTTTATCATAAATGGGTGTTGAATTTTGTCGAAAGCTTTCTCTGCATCTATTGAGATGATCATATGGTTTTCTTCCATCAATTTGTTAATATGGTATATCACTTTGATTGATTTGCATATATTGAGGAATCCCTGCATTCCTGGAATAAACCCCACTTGATCATGGTGTATGATCCTTTTAATGTTCTGTTGGATTCTGTTTGATAGTATTTTGTTGAGGATTTTTGCATCTATGTTCATTAGTGATATTGGCCTGTAGTTTTCTTTCTTTGTGACATCCTTGTCTGGTGTTGGTATCAAGGTGATGGTGGCCTCGTAGAATGAATTTGGGAGTGTTCTCCCTCTGCTGTATTTTGGAAGAGTTTGAGAAGAATAGGTGTTAGCTCTTCTCTAAATGTTTGATAGCATTTGCCTGTGAAGCCATCTGGTCCTGGGCTTTTGTTTGTTGGAAGATTTTTTTTTTTTTTTTTTTTTTTTTTTAGATGTTGGGGGTAGGAGTTTATTAATTAATTTATTTTTGCTGGGTTGGGTCTTCGTTTCTGTGCGAGGGCTTTCTTTAGTCGTGGCAAGCGGGGGGCCACTCTTCATCACGGTGCGCAGGCCTCTCACTATCGCGGCCTTTCTTGTTGCGGAGCACAGGCTCCAGACGCGCAGGCTCAGTAGGTGTGGCTCACGGGCCCAGCCGCTCTGTGGCATGTGGGATCTTCCCGGACCGGGGCACGAACCCGTGTCCCCTGCATCGGCAGGCGGACTCTCAACCACTGCGCCACCAGGGAAGCCCTGTTGGAAGATTTTTTAATCACAGTTTCAATTTCAGTGCTTGTGATTGGTCTGTTCATATTTTCTATTTCTTCCTGATTCAGTCTTGGGAGATAGTGCATTTGTAAGAATTTGTCCATTTCTTCCAGGTTGTCCATTTTATTGGCATATACTTGCTTGTAGTAATCTCTCATGACCTTTTGCATTTCTGCAGTGTCAGTTGTTACTTCTCCTTTTTCATTTCTAATTCTGTTGATTTGAGTCTTCTCCCTTCTTGATGAGTCTGACTAATGGTTTATCAATTTTGTTTATCTTCTCAAAGAACCAGCTTTTAGTTTTATTGATCTTTGGTATCGTTTCCTTCATTTCTTTTTCATTTATTTCTGATCAGATCTTTATGATTTCTTTCCTTCTGCTAACTTTGGGTTTTTTTGTTCTTCTTTCTCTAATTGCTTTAGGTGCAAGTTTAGGTTATTTATTCGAGATGTTTCCTATTTCTTAACGTAGGACTGTATTGCTATAAACTTCCCTCATAGAACTGCTTTTGCTGTATCCCATAGGTTTTGGGTCATCGTGTCTCCATTGTCATTTGTTTCTAGGTATTTTTTGATTTCCTCTTTGATTTCTTCAGTGATCAATTCGTTATTAAGTAGTGTATTGTTTAGCCTCCATGTGTTTTTATTTTTTACAGATCTTTTCCTGTAATTGATATCTAATCTCATAGTGTTGTGGTCGGAAAAGATACTTGATACAATTTCAATTTTCTTAAATTTACCAAGGCTTGATTTGTGACCCAAGATATGATCTATCCTGGAGAATGTTCCATGAGCACTTGAGAAAAATGTGTATTCTGTTGTTTTTTGATGGAGTGTCCTATAAATATCAATTAAGTCCATCTTGTATAATGTATCATTTAAAGCTTGTGTTTCCTTATTTATTTTCATTTTGGATGATCTGTCCATTGGTGAAAGTGGGGTGTTAAAAGTCCCCTACTATGAATGTGTTAGTGTTGATTTCCCCTTTTATGGCTGTTAGTATTTGCCTTATATATTAAGGTGCTCCTATATTGGGTGCATAAATATTTACAATTGTTATATCGTCTTCTTGGATCGATCCCTTGATCATTATGTAGTGTCCTTCTTTGTCTCTTCTAATAGTCTTTATTTTAACGTCTATTTTGTCTGATATGAGAATTGCTACTCCAGCTTTCTTTTGGTTTCCATTTGCATGGAATATCTTTTTCCATCCCCTCACTTTCAGTCTGTATGTGTCTCTAGGTCTGAAGTGGGTCTCTTGTAGACAGCATATATATGGGTCTTGTTTTTGTATCCGTTCAGCCAGACTGTGTCTTTTGGTGGGAGCATTGAATCCATTTACATTTAAGGTAATTATTGATGTGTTTGTTTCTATTCCCATTTTCTTAATTGTTTTGGGTTTGTTATTATAGGTCTTTTCCTTCTCTTGTGTTTCTTGCCTAGAGAAGATCCTTTAGCAGTTGTTGTAAAGCTGGTTTGGTGGTACTGAACTCTCTCAGGTTTTGCCTGTCTGTAAAGGTTTTAATTTCTCCATCAAATCTGAATGAGATCCTTGTTGGGTAGAGTAAACTTGGTTGTAGGTTTTTCTCCTTCATCACTTTAAATGTGTCCTCCCAGTCCCTTCTCGCTTGTAGAATTTCTGCTGAGAGATCAGCTGTTAACCTTATGGGGATTCCCTTGTGTGCTATTTGTTGTTTTTCCCTTGCTGCTTTTAATATGTTTTCTTTGTATTTAATTATGGACAATTTGATTAATATGTGTCTTGGCATGTTTCTCCTTGGATTTATTGTGTATGGGACTTTATGTGCTTCCTGGACTTAATTAACTATTTCCTTTCCCATATTAGGGAAGTTTTCTACTATAATCTCTTCACATATTTTCTCAGTCCCTTTCTTTTTCTCTTCTTCTTCTGGAACCCCTATAATTCGAATGTTGGTGCATTTAATGTTGTCCCAGAGGTCTCTGAGATTGTCCTCAGTTCTTTTCATTCTTTTTTCTTTATTCTGCTCTGCAGTAGTTATTTCCACTATTTTATCTTCCAGGTCATTTATCTGTCCTTCTGCCTCAATTATTCTGCTACTGATACCTTCTAGAGTATTTTTAATTTCATTTATTGTGTTGTTCATCATTGCTTATTTCATCTTTAGTTCCTCTAGATCCTTGTCAAATGTTTCTTGCATTTTCTCTATTCTGTTTCCAAGATTTTGGATCATCTTTACTGTCATTATTCTGAATTCTTTTTCAGGTGGACTGCCTATTTCCTCTTCATTTGTTAGGTCTGGTGGGTTTTTATCTTGCCTCTTCATCTGCTGTGTGTTTTTCTGTCTTCTCATTTTGCTTTCTTACTATGTTTGGAGTCTCCTTTTTGCAGGCTGCAGGTTCATAGTTCCCGTTGTTTTTGGTGTCTGTCCCCAGTGGCTAAAGTTGATTCAGTGGGTTGTGTATGCTTCCTGGTGGAGGGAACTAGTGCCTGTGTTCTGGTGGATGAGGCTGGATCTTGTCTTTCTGGTGGGCAGGTCCATGTCTGGTGGTGTGTTTTGTATTGTCTGTGGACTTATTATGATTTTAGGCAGCCTCTCTGCTAATGGGTGGGGTTGTATTCCTGTCTTGCTAGTTGTTTGGCATAGGGTGTCCAGCACTGTAGCTTGCTGGTCGTTGAGTGAAGCTGGGTGCTGGTGTTGAGATGGAGATCTCTGGGAGATTTTTGCCGTTTGATATTACGTGGAGCTGGGAGGTCTCTGGTGGACCAGTGTCCTAAAGTTGGCTCTCCCACCTCAGAGGCACAGCAGTGACTCCTGGCTGCAGCACCAAAAGCCTTTCATCCACATGGCTCAGAATAAAAGGGAGAAAAAGTAGAAAGAAAGAGGGTAAAAGAAAATAAAATAAAGTAAGGTAAAATAAAATAAAGTTATTAAAATAAAAAAATAATTATTAAGGAAAAAAGTTTTTTAAAAAGTAAAAAAAAACAACGGATGGTTAGAACCCTAGGACAAATGGTGAAAGCAAAGCTATAGAGACAAAATCTCACACAGAAGCATACACATACACATTCACATAAATAGGAAATGGGGAAAAAATAATAAATCTTGCTCTCAAAGTCCACCTCCTCAATTTGGGATGATTCGTTGTCTATTCAGGTAATCCACAGATGCTGGGTACATCAAGTTGATTGTGGAGATTTAATCCGCTGCTTCTGAGGCTGCTGGGAGAGATTTCCCTTTCTCTTCTTTGTTCTCACAGCTCCCGGGGTTAAGCTTTGGATTTGGCCCTGCCTCTGCGTGTAGGTCACCGGAGGGCGTCTGTTCTTCGCTCAGACAGGACGGGGTTAAAGGAGCCGCTGATTAGGGGTCTCCGGCTCACTCAGGCCGGGGGTAGGGAGGGATACAGTGTGTGGGGTGAGCCTGCGGTGGCAGAGGCCAGCGTGACGTTGGAGCAGCCTGAGGCGCGCCATGCGTTCTCCCGGGGAAGTTGTCCCTGGATCCCGGGACCCTGGCAGTGGCGGGCTGCACAGTCTTCCCGGAAGAGGGAGGTGTGGAGAGTGATCTCTGCTCGCACACAGGCTTCTTGTTGGTGGCAGCAGCAGCCTTAGCGTCTCATGCCCGTCTCTGGGGTCCGCGCTGTTAGCCGCAGCTCGCGCCCGTCTCTGGAGCTCCTTTTTTTCTAACTTTGTGTTTTAATTTTTCCTGTGAACTAGTGATAACATCTGTTTGGTTTTCTCATATGATAGGAATAAAATAAATTATTTGCTATGTGTTTAGTTTTATATTTGTATTAATGTCCCTTTTGCTGAAAATTACTTGTTAGTAATTATAAATGCTATTATTCTCTATAGAAATATATGCAATTAGAATTTAGCACCACAATATCATATCCCTTCCCAGGAATGCAAGGTTGATTCAATATTAGCAGAGCTATTAGTGCATATTATCATATTACAATATTTAAGGGAAAAAAGTATATGATGCTTCAGAGCTCAAATTTTTAATGGTTAAAGTATAATTTTCAAAAAGTAAAATCATGTCTCTCAGGAAAATATCAAATGAACACATGTCGGAGATTTTATTCAACTTATCAATCAATGAGGGAACCGATAAGATGTTAAAACTAGTCCAGAGAGCATTTGAGGAGCCAGGAATCTAAATTTTAATCTAACAAAAGAATATCACTATTAGATTTCTGAGGTATATCCTAAGCTGTTTCATATCTTACAGGACAATAAATGATACAGCATAGAAGTTATCTACATCTCTACTGACCAAAAATTCTGCACGTTAACCCCTGTCCCTTCAGAGTTATAAAGTAGTGCAGGCAGTAGGAAGTTAAAGCTGCAAGCACAGCACTGTGTGGAACGAATACCCAATACTTGCTTTTGCCGATTTCTAGTTTTGGGATAATTTTTCTATAACGTTGATGGTGATATTATGTTATCTTTACTGCTGGGCTGGATAGTATTTCACTGACTGTGTCTTTGGTAGAGTGAGACAAAATGGCATTTTCACTCAGATGTGTTGACCTTGCAATTGGGGATCCAGTAGCATCATCTTTACCTTGGCTCCAGGTGTGATTGATGGTACTCAGGAACTTTGATAGCTGGAAACCGAAATTTTTCCAATGGGAAAATTCTGAGTGCAGATGTGGAGATAAAGACAACCCAAGTGAGAATAAACAGAGGTTATTTATTCAGAGTTTGCTATAGCAAGGCAGTCAGTCTCCATCCCTTGCATTTGATAGGGACTCAAAGGCACACAGGGGAATGCAAAAGCTTTATAGAGGAAACAAGAGGCTAACTAGAAATGGGGCATCCTATGCAATTAGTTTGGTAGAGATTACTTAGCTTCCTCTGTTTCCTCCTGAGTTGGAAGCTAGGGCAAAAATTAGGAAAGCTCGCAGTCATTGGCCAATTTTTGATCCTTCTGGGCCGATGGCAGCAGAAATTGTGGGTCAGAGTGGGATTGCATATATGATCTGGCCATTGTCCACTTGTATATTTGGTCTCTCAGTCCCTTCCTCCCCACACTTTGTTCATTCTATCACTTGTGAGAGGTTGACCAATTTAGGGAAGGCTAGAGATCCAGATCTTCACCAATTGGGGATTGTTCAGTTATCTCCATAGTCAACTGTACTGCAAGATCTTCAATTCATAGAGAAGTGTTACAAACTCACAAAGATTTGGCACCCGATATCTGCAATACACAATTAAATTAGGAACTCTCTCAATTGTCATTTTATAAGGAGTGTAGGATAAGTTTGGATGTCTTTAGTCTAATTAAGAGAGAGTGTTTTTCTCTTTTTACTAGATCATGCCCTAAATAATGAGTGGTGTTTTGGAAAAATTGCAATATCTTTGGAAACGTGATGTCTTTTTTTCTGCTCTGACTGTAAATGGCATCTTTTTTTACAGGCTTCCTTGTTCTCTGAACAAAGTATGACATCATCTATGTATTGTGTCAGAACTGAATCACAGGAGAAATTTAGCTCTTTTAAATCTTGATTGAGGAACTGTTCCTATAGTTTCATCTTTTTTCTGTTTGTATAATTCAATTACGGTCCAAACAATTTTTATTGGAAATGTTTCAGATATGGCTTTTAGGATACCTTGGTCCCCTTTTTGAGCTTCTTTCTGACCCTTGGGTTTACTGTCAGGAGAGAGATCTTGTAGGTTCCTTTCTGAGTTGGTTCAATCAACTTTTGCTATCTAAGATTTATCATCTGAAATTCTGAACACCATGTGTACAAGTTGATCGAGGCCAGGTAACCCTGGGTCATATGCATTCAAAAGAATTCTAAATTCATCTGTGAATAGTTGTTGGTCTCGTCTGGGTTTAGGGAAATCCTTAATTACAGCTTTTAATTCACCTCTGTTCAAAGGTTTAAATTCTATAGTTGTCTGCGTACCTGGCTCATGGGAGGCATGGATTTTAGAAGCAAGTGGTATTTCAGGGGTTTTGGAGAGTCATTGTTAGGAGGAAGAGGATCTGGACCAGGGAAGACGAAGAAGGAGATCAGAGGATGGGGGCTGGGGGCTGGGAAGGGATATAAGGAGACAACTGGAGAACCTACTAGGGAAATGAGACTAGTTTGCTTTGGTTTGAGTTCTTTAAATTCTCATTGTTTTTGGCTAAAGACTCTTAGTGAAGCAATTTTTGATTCAGGATTTCATGTAGAGGTCTCTGCGTGCCAGTCGAGAACTGCTGCCCATTAGGCCCGAGAAATCATATACCTTTTCTTTTCTAAGGCACCTCTCAAGTGAACAATTTCATTCAAGTTAAATATTCCCCAGAGTGCCACTGAAGGCCCAGATCATCCCTGGTGAAGTTGTGCCATTTAGAGGGAGAGGCTCAAGAAAAAGGATTGTAATGAGAGCACACAGAGGACAGATTCTTTCCCGAGGAGAGGATTTCGGCTTCAGCGAGGCCATGAGAGCTGGCAGTGGTCAGTGGTCATGTGATGCTTGTGCGCCTCACGTTTTGGGCCCCTAACGTGAAGGTTGGGGACCTCCAAATGCAGACCCAATAATCTTCATCCCCCCCCCCCCCCACAACTCTTCACCCCACAGGCAGAAAACCAGAGTGAACGCTCTATCTGGGTCAAAGCCAAGCTCTCAAGATAAAAAGTCAAGATGGAAGGAAAAACTCATCAGGTTTTTGGTGACCCTCAGCAGAATTCGTCCAAATGGACACCTGAGGAAGAAGAGCAAATCCACGGGTCTGTGAGGTAAGCTGGAACAGGCTTTTTGGGCCCAGACCTGTGTTTTAACCTGCAATTCTCTTATAGCAAACAACACTTGTAGACAGCACAACACAAAACAGAAAGCACACAACCTTGCAAAAAAGATGAAAAGGAATGACCTGATTCCACCAAGGATGCCAAACAAATGGGAACCAGTAACAAAGCCTGCCTAATAAACTGAGGATAAATAGCGGAGGAACTCTGCAAAGATAGCAGAGTTCAGACCTGGTGCTGACTCACCACACCAGCGTGCCCTCCACAGGCCATGAGTAGCAAGACACCTGGGCCTCCCTCCTTGGGTCCTGCGTCTGGTCAAAGGCTGGGGTCTGGGGCCACAGGCAGAGCAGACAGTATCTATGTTGCGTCTCCAGCAGAACTTTGGAAATAAATGAGGACTACCCAAATTAGAAGTTTAGAAGGCGATGTATTCAGAGCTTGCTACAGCTCTGAATTGCAGTCAGCCCCAATCACTTGCTTTTAGCAGAGACTCCAAGACAGGCAAGGATGCTTGATAGTGAAGAAAAAAAAAATGGATAGGCCTCCAGTGTGCTGATTGGAGGCTGTCAGCATGGGGAAGCCAGAGTGAGCTAATGAGAAGTGGGTCGTCCTACATGACTGATTTGGGAATCTTATATGGCTTTCTCTGGTTGGTCCTGAGTAACAAACAAGGGCCCAAAATGAGAGGAAGCTAGCAGTCATTGACCGTGTCCTGATCGTTCAGGCTGATTGCTGTAGAGGCATGGGGCCAAGCTCTACGTGATACATGTTCTGGCATTATCTGTCTGTATTTTCAGCCTCTCCATGAAGTCAGTGGTTTTTGTTGTTGTTGTTGTTAATTTATTTATTTTATTTATTTATTTTTGGCTATGTTGGGTCTTCGTTGCTGCACGCGGGCTTTCTCTAGTTGCGGCGAGCGGGGGCTGCTCTTCGTTGTGGTGCACGAGCTTCTCATTGCGGTGGCTTCTCTTGTTTCGGAGCACGGGCTCTAACTGCACGGGCTTCAGTAGTTGTGGCACATGGGCTCAGTAGTTGTGGCTCACAGGCTTAGGTGCTCCGCGGCATGTGGGATCTTCCTGGACCAGGGCTTGAACCCGTGTCCCCTGCATTGGCAGGTGGATTCTTAACCACTGCGCCACCAGGGAAGCTGTGTTTTTTTTTTTTTAATCTAAAAAGTCTTTGTTGAACTGATAATTGGACCAAGTCCTGTGGTTAGTAAGAGGTATAATTTTGGATGGGTTTCTCCAGTCCCTGCTTGACATGTTCCATTAGACCACTGGTCTGAGGATTTCTTTGGAGACAATTTCATTTTTATAGCCTACTTGTCCTCATTTCCTTTCCTCTCATCGTGCTGTGTGACTCAGAGCCCTGAAGCGACATATGGCTGCAGCATGTCGCCCTGGGCTTGCCTGCCCAGAAGTGTTCCATATTCCAAAAAGGCTGTTAGAAACTCTTTGAAGTCCAAGGCTTTTTCTTTTGTTATCTTTTAGATTGTCAGTAATACTAACACAGTCATCTACCCACAGAGGGTGATCAATAAGTGATTCTGACTCATTTAAAAATGTGCCTCAGATTCACCAAAGCCCAGAGCTTCCTTAGAGAGAAACTGGCTCATTAAAATGGTATCACACCAGGTCATCCTTATTACCTTCCCCCCAAATTATTAAATGTACATGTTACTGAGCAGGGTGCTTTGCAGACTACTTAAAAGAAAAGAAAATCTATTTTTGATTGTGAAAAAATCTTTGAGAACTGGAGACAAACTGCTTTTGCACCTGAGCAGAATTATAAGTTACTCAGTTCCGGAGAGGAAGAGAGAATTAAGCTGCTCATTATCAAGGCTCCTGGTAGCCTTGGCGCCCCACAGGCTCAGGATGACCCGAGAACTCGCAAACTGCCTGCTGGTGAGGCAATTAATGAATAAAGAACTGAGGAAAGGCTCTGAGGTTAAAAATTATCAAGAAGGGTTCGATGTAATTTAAATAGGAAAACGAATACTCTGCATCTCCATTTTTAGCCGTGGTTTTCTGCAGTCGTTGAGTTTAGTTCTGTTTCTGTTCTACAGAATACCTAACTTGCTCACACTGTCAGTGGCAGTTAACAACTACTCAATAGCTGCCGAGACCCAGCTCTCATTCTCTCCTTTATGTTCGGTATTATTGCCTGTGTGAAAGTGAGGGGTTTTTTTTTGATGCCCTCAAGGACAGCTTTTATGTGTAGAAAAGACCATTTAGAGGTTTACTTAGGTTCCTTTATAAATGAATATTTTATTTACTTGATTTTGTCTTAAGCTTTTAATGTACTTTTATAGTCTTTGAATTCTTTTTAAAAGTGTAGCAAATTTTTACAATTGCTTTTAAGGGAGATTTCAGCACCTTATTAAATTCCCTTAAACATCTTAGTTTATTAAATTTCCTTTTACGTTTAACATTTTACATTAAAATGTTCAATTTTCTTTTCAGCAAAACCATTGTCTAACTTAAATACAGTCTTCCTGGCTACTTAACTCTTCTTAATCTCATAAATTAAACTTATAAATACCTCAGGTTATCTTGAATTTTTAAAGAATGTACATAAATTTAGTAAGAATTGAATTTAATACCACACACCTAAATCAATTACACAAGTACACTTTAGAAAATGGAATTACAAGGGTATTAAGACAAGTAAATAAGAAAATATAGTGGCAAATATGCAAGATTCCTTAATGCAAAATATTGACACTATGGATTTTATTATCTGAAGATTTTTATACATACTCCTAATTCTCCCTGGGCGAAAAGATACTTAATCAGTAAAGAGACATTTATGTGATACCAAAAATGTTTAGAAGTGCCTTCTGCATAAGGTGAGCTTCTAGAATGATTCTTTTTTTCCCCCCTTTTTTTCTTTTTTACTGGTGTAAAAAATGCGTAACATAAAATTTACCATCTTTACCATTTGTACCACAAGTGTACACTTCAGTAATGTTGAGTATATTAACACTGTTGGGCAACCAATCTCCAGAACTTTTTTACCTGGAAAAAGTTGAAACTCTATATCCATTAAAAAAAACAACTCCCCATTTCTCCCTTCCCCACAGACTCTGGCAACCACCCTTCTACTTTTTCTTTCCATGAATTTGGCCACTCGAGATACCTCATATAAAGAACATCACACAGTGTTTGTCTTTTTGTTCCTTACTTATCTCACTTAGCCTAATGCTCTCAGGGTTTATCCTTGTAGTGTGTCAGAGTTTCCTTCCTATTTAAGGCAAAATTCTAGAATGATTCTTAATGACAACAGTGAGGGAGCTCAAACTAAGTCTTAGTTATAATCACTATACCTTTCAAAAGGGGATGGAGAAGAGTTTCACATAGTTCATGTCCACGAATTTAAGCCTCAAATAAGTCACAGTTTTTCTAATATAGGCATAAACTGCTGATTCTCTCCACAGTTATGGTTTTCCCACTAGGATGCCTCTTGGATCTTAATACTCCTAACTTCATAAAACATTTATCTCTCAAAACAATATTTTAGGCTGGGGCTTATATGGGAACAAATGTATATTTATATCCCCAAAGCTCAATGCAATTTTTTTTTTTTTTATCAAAATGATGAGAGGGAAAAGCTTTGAGTTGTGATCCAAATACAACTGACAGAATGACAGAATCAGTGTAGAAGGCTTGACAAGCATACCATAACGTGAATAAAAACTCTTTTTATTGTGACTCTTATGATGTCCGTAGGGTAAAGAGGAGTACGGAAGCACTACTGCACACAATACAATATTTAATTACAGTAATTTCACATCCTAATGTTAGAGTCTGTTACTCACATGCAATTGTTTTCTGTATTTTAAGAAATTGGTTGGAGGCATTGAGTTGATGGTTAACGTATGAAAAGTGTTCCTGTTTAAAATAATTGGACGTAGGCTTCTGTTAACAATTTTGTGCGTAACTGCAGATCGTCAGGAAGAGTTGACTGACATTAATCAGGAAATGCCTGCCTTTGTCTTCCAGAAGGACTGTGTGGCCCCCACTCAGATTGTTGGCACTTGCTTCATCATCTCATTTGGCTTTTCACTTCGTGTCCTAAAACACTTAAACAGCTTCCTATCTTGAAAAACCTCTGGACTTGACCATATCTTGCATTCTTTTCATCTTTCTATCTTCTAGGATTCTAATTATTATACATAATTAGAAGATATCTAATTAACTTCCAGACATCCCCATAGCTTTGTTTTCTTTTGCACTCTTGACTTTTAAAATCTTTCAACACTTGGACACACAATGTGATCATGTTCTTTATGTATCTGTGTTGCCTGTCGGTGTCTGCCTCGTAATCTGCCTTGTCAAATTAAAAAGCTCTTTTGGATGGGTTATAGAAATGTTTCTAATATTTAGCGAGTCCAGTTTAGGTTTTAATTCTCTGTTTTAATAAATGAAAGCAGTAAATATGTATTTCAGGCTCCCATTCAAGCTGCTTCACTTCGTTAAATGGACAAAAAACATTTTTGCTTTAATCCAAATAATGAAACAGTCACATTACAAAGTGACCAGAGTGATTTTGTCATCTGTAATCTTATTTTTTATTTTACCGGTCGTGTTAGAATGAAAATGTCCAACTTGTTTGCTTTACAAAAGGGTCATAAGATCAAACTGTTAATTTTTCTCAACCTAGATTTTTATGGCAATACCTGCAAAATATTAAAGTCAGAAGAAATTGTTACTAGCTTTAGAAGTTTGATGAATTTTTGCTGTCTATGAATGGGAGCAGATTAAGAAAGGATAGACCAGTGTATCCACAGAAGCTGGAAAGAATCTGAGATCCAAACCCTGGCAAAACCTCTTTTAACTCTAATCTGTTAACAGCTAGTGCCCCATTTGCAAGAAAATGAGAAAAAGAAACATTTCCAGACCAATGAAAGGATAATACCATTCTAAAGAAAGGGTATATTCTGAGGAAACAGAAGAAAATTATTCCTCTGAAAGATATTTACTAATTTTTATGGGAAATCATCTGAAAGCAATGCTACTTTCCAGGTATACCACTGGGCAAGCCATAGCAGAGGTCACAGAACAGAAAGGTTCTGAGACCTCAGACCACCTGTGCCATCACAACACAACTGTTTGTTCTAGAGAACTCTGGCCCAAGGAGATAAGTCTATAAATCAGTAAATTTAACTATTTGTTCAGGAAATTTCTACAAGCCAATTTTGTCCAGGTAAATACTTTGCTCATTTGGATAAACAGTTCTCCTATTGAGACAATACTTGCTAGCTGGCTTGGGCAAACAGCTTCCTAATCCTTCAGCAGTTTACTCATCAAAACACCTTGCTGCCTCCACCAATCCCAAATTATTGTGTCAAAACTATCACAATAATAAACTGCCATGAAAGACTTGCTCTAAACCTTGTAAGTCCAGCTCCTTAAACCCTACAAATACTACTTCTTGAAATCTCCCTTCTGATATACTACGAAGACTATCATGGGGGTGCTCCCCCTTGTGACAGTAACTCTAATAAACTTAGCTTTGCTTGATCAGTAGGTTTCTCTGATGTTCTTTTGTGGAATTGACACTGACAACCCTGAAGACACAAGAAGATCTGATTGAGACCCGCTGGCTGACACAGCCCAAGGCCCTCAGCTCTGAAGCCACATGGACCCTTGAGGCTTCTTGAACCTCATGTTCAGGGACCTCTCCCACTGCAGTGGTCAAATAGGTCCTGCATTGGTGCTCAGGCCCAATAGATTTATGTGAAGCTCACTAAAACTGAGTTTATTTTGTGTCCTGGGAATGAGAGGATTCCTCCTGGGAATCTTTGTCTATCTGGTCAGATTTGAAAACTCACATTTGGAGGGAAACCTAGCTTGTTATTTATAACACAATGTTTGGGTTCTTTTTCTGTTCTTGTCACTTTTTGCTGTGAGGCTATAAGAGAAAAGTCAGAGGGGAAAGGATTAGCATAGGTTTAATAGTTTGTTTCTCAATCCATCCCTGAGTACTGACAAGTTCAAAATGCCTCAACAGACCCGCATCCTTATAGGACCAATTTTGCCTTGGGCCACCTATCCAAAGCTAATAAAACTGTTCCTTCGTCTGTCCTGTGTTTCTTTGGTAGTCACTTAATTTTGTTTCTTTTGCTTGGAGCTGGAAGTCTGAAACCTGTGAGACTTGGTGATTGGCCAGATTCTCACCAAGTGTTGCAGTTCTCATGAGGTCTTCTTTGACACTCTGGGGCACACATGTGCTGCCTTCATGCTTTCATTCGTGTGAATATTTCTCTCATCAGCCTATTTCACCAAGGAGGTTTTAGAATTACTGTGGCCATTTCAGGGAATTTCTGACTTGAACAAGATGCAAATGGGAAGAAAACCTTGGGAGGAGATTCTCTGATTTGTGTGTCCAAACAAGAGGTTACTTTTTTAAAAAATTGAATTACAATTGTTTTACAATATTATATTAGTTTCAAATGTACAACATAGTGATTTGATAATTTTATAGTTTATACTCCATTTACAGTTATAAAATATTGGCTATATTCCCCATGTACATCCTTGTATCTTATTTATTACATCCTTGTATCTTATTTACTTTATACCTAGTAGTTTCTACCTCTTAATTACCTTCCTCTATCTTGCCTCTCCCCCCAACCCCTTTCCCCACTGGTATCCACTAGTTTGTTCTCAGTATCTCTGAGTCTGTTTCTGTTTTATTATATTCATTTGTTTGTTTTAGTTTTTAGATTCCACATGTAAGTGAAATATCAATACCCATGATATTTTTCACAGAACTAGAACAAATAACACTACCACAAATACTAGAACAAATACTAGAACAAATAATGCAACCACAAAAGACCTCAAATAACCAAAGCAATCTTGAAGAAAAAGAACAAAGCCAGAGGTATCAATCTCCCTGACTTCAGAATACACTACAAAGCCACACTAATCAAAACAGCCTGGTATTGACACAAAAACAGACACATAGATCAATGGAATGGAATAGAGATTCCAGAAATAAACCCACACACATATGGTCAATTCGTCTATGACAAAGGAGGCAAGAATATATGATGGATAAAAGACAGTCTGTACGTGGTTTGGGGAAAACTGGACAGCTACATGTGAAAGAGGTTACTTTTTAACTTAAGAGATCCACCCCTCAAGTTTTCCTACTTTGGTGATTACTGAGTACCAGCTTTTTAATCATAAGTTTTGATGGAATGGTTAAAGGCCCTAGTTATTGTTTAAATAAAGTGTAGTGCTTTTTTCTCTTGTGTGTATATCTGTAAAAATTGGGTTTCTTTCATCTGACCCCTTTCCCTTGCTTGCAGAGCTTAGATAATTAGCCTTTTATTGATAATTTTATATCTATCTTAAGCTGGCTTCCTCTTGTTTCTTCTTTCTCTTTCTTTTTCCCTTCTCTTTGGAATTTTAG
Organism: Phocoena phocoena; assembly: GCF_963924675.1. Lineage (NCBI taxonomy): Eukaryota > Metazoa > Chordata > Mammalia > Artiodactyla > Phocoenidae > Phocoena > Phocoena phocoena. Next base: position 48,016,907 of record NC_089227.1, read on the forward strand.
AAGTTAATTTGTTCATGAACATTGCTCTGTAATGATGTGTAAATTCTAGAATATCTAGTGTAGATATAAAGTTTAAAGTTTCCAAAATAAAAAAAAGGGGAAATATTAGATTGTTTGTGCTGCTTTGTATGACTTTCCTCGCCAAGAGTGAAACTCAGCAGAAAAATTATCTGTGATTTTAAGTAATGGATGTGGCTCCCAGCTAGAAAGAAAAACTCAACACTGAGAATTTTTGGCCAAATTTCACAGTCTTTAAAACCTTTTTTTTTTTTTCCAGAATTTTTTTTAAAAAAAATCTTTATTTCAAATACAACAAAATAGCATAATAGTTAAGAGCACAATCTATGGTTCCAGAATCCCTGAGTTCAGACTCTGGCTCTGCCACCCATGGGCTATATGACCTTGGTGTAAACCTGCATACCTCGGTAAAATTCTTGATATTATTACAGAGACTTATTTATATATGAAAAATCAGGAAGATATTCTTCTTAGATAGACAATTCTTTGGACAAATTAGAGTAATTTAACTGTAGCTTTTAAATCAACATAATGTCTTACTGATTTTATCAACATGTAAAAATGTTTAGCAAAATATTTTAGTTAGTATGAGTTTAATTTTTCATGATTTAAATGTTTTAAGATTTCCTACATCATTTCCATGGATCCAGTAAATTATCTTTGTTTCCACAAGTTTTTTTAGGATTAAAAAAATAATGAAGTGTGTTTAAATGAAAATGTAATGAGAGATGTCTTTTCAGAGAGTTTAATCTTTTAAATTCTTGTATGTGGCCTAAAATGTCAACAAAGCCAAAGTGAAGAAACTTTGTTTTAAACCAAAATTATGAATCCAGTTGGAATTGTCCAAGATTTCACCTTGATAATGTAGATTTGCTTCTGAAGTAAGCTTCTTTAGAAAGGTTTTATTTTTGTTTTTCTGCGGTACGCGGGCCTCTCACTGCTGCGGCCTCTCCCGTTGTGGAGCACCCGCTCCAGACGCGCAGGCTCAGCGGCCTTGGCTCACAGGGCCCAGCCGGTCCGCGGCATGTGGGATCTTCCCAGACCGGGGCACGAACCCGTGTCCCCTGCATCGGCAGGCGGACTCAGCCACTGCGCCACCAGGGAAAACCAAAATAAAATTTTTAGGATGTCTTTTTCATTTTTTTTATTGTGGTAAAATACATGTAATATAAAGTTTACCATCTTAACCATTTTTAACTGTACAGTTCTATGGCATCAAGTACAAAAAGTTACTCCACAATATTGTGCACCCATCACCACCATCCATTGCCAGAACTTTTTCATCTTCCCCAACTGAAACTCCATACCCATTAAACAATATCCCCCCATTCCTCCTTCCCTCCAGCCCCTGGCAACCATCATTCTACTTTCTGTCTCTATGAATTTGACTGCCATAAGTAGTTAATGGAATCATATAGTAGTTGTCCTACTGTGACTGGTTTATCTCACTTAGAATATCTTCAAGTTTCACTGTGTTGTGTCATGTGTCAGAATTTTCTTCCTTCTTAAGGTTCAGTAATATTCCAATGTATGTATATAATACATTTTGTTTATTCACTCATCCTTCATTGGACACTTTCACCTTTTAGCTATTGTGAATAATACTGCTACGAACATGGGTGTACAAATATCTCTCTGAGATCCTGCTTTTAAGTCTGTGGGGTATATACCCAGAAATGGAATTGCTGGATTAAATGGTAATTTTATGTTTAATTTTTTTCTAGGAACTGTTATACCAATTTCCATAGTGGCCACACCATTTTATATTCACACCAGCAATGCCAAGGGTTATAGTTTCTCCACATGCTTGTCAACACTTATATTCTGGTTTTTGATAATAGCTATCCCAATGGTTATGAAATGATATGTCATTGTGGTTTTGATTTGCATTTCTCTAATGATTAGTGATTTCAATATTTTTTTCATTTGCTTATTGGCTATTTGTATATCTTCTTTGGAGAATTGTCTATTCAGTTCCTTTGTCCATGTTTAAATCTAGTTGTTTATTTCTTTTGTTGTTAAATAGTAGGAGTTCTTTATATATTCTAGATGTTACCCCCTAATTAGATACATGATTTGCAAATATTTTCTCCCATTCCATGGGTTTCCCTTTCACTCTCTTGATAGTGTTATTTGAATACACAAATGTTTTAAATTTTGATGTAGTCCAATTTATCCATTTTTTCTTCTTTTGCCTGTGCTTTTGGTGTTATATCCAAGAAATCATTGCCAAATTCAAACTCATGAAGCTTTTCCCATATGTTTTCTCCCAAATTTTTTTTTTTTTTGGCTGCGTAGGGCCTTCGTTGCTGCACGTGGGCTTTCTCTAGTTGCGGCGAGCGGGGGCTACTGTTCGTTGCGGTGTGTGGGCTTCTCATTGTCGTGGCTTCTTTTGTTGCGGAGCACGGGCTCTAGGCGCACAGGCTTCAGTAGTTGTGGTGCGTGGGCTTCCGTAGTTGTGGCGCATGAGCTTAGTTGCTCTATGGCATCCTGGATCCAGGGATCTTCCTGGACCAGGGATTGAACCTGTGTCCCCACCTGCACTGGCAGGTGGATTCTCAACCACTGCGCCACCAGGGAAGTCCAGTATTAGCTCTTATGTTTAGGTCTTTGATTCACTTTAAGTTAATCTTTTGTATATGGTGTAAGGTAAGAGTTCAGCTTCATTCTTTTGCATGTGAATATTCAATTTTCCTGGCACCATTTGCTGAAAAAATATGGAACACTTTACAAATTTCCATGTCATACTTGTGCAGGGGCCATGCTAATCTTCTCTATATCATTCCAATTTTAGTTTATGAGTTGCCAAAATGAGCATTAGATGTCTTTCAAAATTAAAATTATATTTGGGATTTCTCAAAGAGCCCCTGGAAAATCACAGTGATTTACACATTTATCTTATAAAAAGAGAGATGCCAGAAATATTTTAGGTTACTTTGATATACTTTATACTCCTGAACTAGCTCATTACTGTATAAGGAATTCATGAGAATTATCAAATGAAAAGATAATTTTGTACAGAGTAAATGTTATTCATATAAAATATTATGAGATTGTGCACAATAAATTGACAGAGTCGAGAGATTTGTTGACGCCTTCGTTGTCCATGATGTAATCTAATCCAAGCAAATATATTAATACAATTCTTATCTATTATACCATGATGGAAAAGTTTACTCTTTTCGATTTTGATACTGTTAGTCACTGTCATAAGTCAATCTCATCAATTTAGTTATACTATGAAGCAGGCAGTTCTGCTTCCTCGGTGGTTATAATACAAAACTATTCTTAACCAAATCCAGGAGCTATAGCACTCAAATAGTTCTTCAAGAGAAGGACTTCAAAAACTTATGTTAAAACGAGAAAACATAATGTGTAAGCCAATGTGTTGTAAAATTACTATAAACTACTATACCCCCAAGGCAATTATTTTATTTTGGAAAGATCTTCAGAAATAGCCTGAAAACACTGCTTTGGCTTTTTCAATTAAAAAAAAAAATTAACAAATCAATTTTGTTTTTGAAGACTATGTTAAAACTGCAGCCATTTTTGCTTTTTTTGATGTATACCGTTTAATTATACATTAATATATTTCAAAACATATATTCAGTCCCAAATAAAGCCTATTTCATTTTAAATATAATTTTTGGCATAGTAGGCTTTGTCTTTAATTAATTAAAGGAAATTAAGCACCTTTGTGTTTTACTCTTTCCAATAGGAAAGAGTCTAAATTTATGCTTATATATTTTAAAAATGACCAAATATTAAAATTTTAAATATTTTTAAATATTAAAATTATTACTTTAAATGAATATTGTATTGTGTTCTTCGTTGATGTGCAAAATAAAATATATATATAAATTATTAAATTTACTTTTTTATTGTATACCATACAAAAATGGATAAAATGTTTTTTTTAAAACTTGGGCAGTTCGTAAGTAAAACATTAGAAAATTTTAGGCTATCTACTTTATAGAAAATTTTCTTAATAAAAACTAATAATACATCTATGTTAGTGAAAAAAGTAACCCACTATTTTATAAAAAAATAATTCTCAATGAAGAGGGAAATGTTTCTAATCGATAATATACATAAATCCTAATTGTGTCTAGGAATTCATAAGATTTATATCAGCGGTAAAGTACCATTTAAAAAATGTTGGGCTTCCCTGGTGGCGCAGTGGTTGAGAGTCTGCCTGCTGATGCAGGGGACACGGGTTCGTGCCCCGGTCCGGGAATATCCCACATGCCGCGGAGCAGCTGGGCTCGTGAGCCATGGCCACTGAGCCTGCGCGTCCGGAGCCTGTGCTCCGCAACGGGAGAGGCTATAGCAGTGAGAGGCCCTCGTACCGCAAAAAAAAAAAAAAAAAGAAATGTTGTACCTGCTTGTATAGTGAAGCCACTCAAGATGGCTGTTTGTTTTTTGGCCACACCCGGGGGCTTGCAGGATCTCAGTTCCCAGACCAGGGATTGAACCCGGGGCCACACAGTGTAACCATTACACTGGACCTCCAGGGAACTCCCAAGATAGCTGTTCTCTGGCTCTCTGTACATCCCCTGCTCGACCAAGTGCCTGCTTCACCTACACCCTATTCACATGACTGACCTTCCTACGAACTTGCCCCCCCCCCCCCCGCCCCAGCTACTGACTTCTAGCTTTAATTAGAACTTTCCACTATGCTTCTCAGAGGGAAGGTGAGGGGTGTACCCCTCTGCTGTTTCCCTGGTAACCTATGAGCCCACCTGATGTCAATTACCCCTGTGATGAGTAACCTCCCCCTGCCTCTGAGAGCGAAGACTGGCACCACGTTCTCCTGCCTCACACGGTGGGGTGTTGCTCCAGGACCTTGCTTCAGACATGTGAGACCCCCTTGTCCGGTAAATGATTGATGTCTCTGTCACTCTGTTTCTGTTCCTGCCTCTGGGCTTATTCTTTGGTCCTGAGGCTCGGCAGGGCGTTGTAGGCCAGCGCGGTGCAGCCCAAGAATTGGCAGAGCAGTCAGGTGACCCAGGAAACTCCCCGTGAACACTGAGATGTCCGGAAATAAGGATGGGGGATGGGAGGTTTCGGGGGCTGTCCACTAGCACGTGGTGCCCGAAAGTTGCAGGTGTGATCCCGGGGTGGCCGCCCACTCGTATGTGGGGCCCTCTGGTGACTGTCCTTGATGAATGGGGGCCACCGAGAGAGTACTGAGAACTCACAGACACCCCCAAGGCTGTTGCAGAGATATTAGCTGCCATTCTGGTGGGGGAAAAAGAAGTTAGAGACAGTAAGGCGGTGGCCGCAGCTGTGGGCCGCAGTTGCTTTTTGTATTAAGAAAGGCCACAGAGGCTGAGCTACCAAGTGAGGTGAAGGTTAACTTGAAAGTTGATTCCTGTTCCTCTGAAAGTGAGGCATGTGAATGTGAGTGAATGATATTGATATGTATTATTGTTTATTACTGTTATTTCTTTCAACTGAATTGGCTTATTTAGAAACTGGAAAAAAAAATCCCTGAAACTGGCCAAGATGGGAATCTTTTGACCTTCTAAAACTGGTTTTTGCATACGCCATTAGAGGAAGTTAGCTTTGTAGAAGGAATTGGTATTTCTGTTCTTGTGCTTTTGAGATGTAAATGATCTACTTGGGCTCTCAGGAACTTTAACCATATGTGATCCTTAAGAGTGAAGGAAAAAAAAAGGAGGCCTTTTAAAACTGTTTAGGGCTTCCCTGGTGGCGCAGTGGTTGAGAGTCTGCCTGCTGATGCAGGGGACACGGGTTCGTGACCCGGTCCGGGAAGATCCCACATGCCGCGGAGCGGCTGGGCCCGGTGAGCCATGGCCGCTGAGCCTGCGCATCCGGAGCCTGTACTCCGCAATGGGAGAGACCACAAAAAAAAAACAAAAAACTGTTTAGAACCAATTATGTTTTGGGAATGTCTATGTAAAACAGTCTCTCCAGAGTTTGGTAACTTGCAGCTCAACTAAGTTAAATGAAGAGAATTCATTGATTATCTGGATAGTCATTTCAAATAGGGTAAAATACTGTAACATTAATTGCTGGGCGGGTCTAAGTTTACCTACTTTTGCCTTCTTAGGAGAGGAAGAATAAAGCCTAAGTTTTCCTGCTGGTATGACAAACAATTCACAGTTACTTGCTTGTTGCTTTTTGCCAGAGATTAAGGGTTTTGTTGTTGTTGCTGTTGTTTTTCCAGCTTTACTGAGATATAATTGATATATAATATTGTATACATTTAAGGTGAACGTGTTTATTTGATACATTCATATATTGAAAATGATTACCGCCATAGCTAACACCCCCATCATGTCACATAATTACCAATTTCTTTTTGTGGTGTGTACATTTAAGAGCTACTCTCTTAGCAACTTTAGGTATGTAATACGGTATTATTAACTATAATCACTGTGCTGTACACTGGATACCAGAACATACTAGTCTTAGAACCGAAAGTTTGTAACTTTTAGTGGCTATATATTTTTTAAAATTTATTGTTTTGAAGTATAGTTAGCTTACAATGTTGTGCTAATTTCTGCTGCAGAGCAAAGTGATTCAATTATACATATGTACATTCTTTTTCATATTCTTTTCCATTATAGTTTTTTACAGGATATTGAATATAGTTCATTATGCTATACAATAGGACCTTGTTGTTTATCCATTCTAGCTATAACAGTTTGCATCTGCTAATCCCAAACTCCCAATACTTCCCTCCCCGGATCCCCTCCCCTTTGGCAATGACAAGTCTGTTCTCTATATCTGTGAGTCTGTTTCTGTTTCATGGACAGGTTCATCTGTGTCATATTTTAGATTTCACATAGAAGTGATATCATACAGTATTTGTCTTTCTCTTTCTGATTTACTTCACTTAGTATGATAATCTCTAGGTCCATCTGTGTTGCTGCAAATGGAATTATTTCATTCTTTTTTATGGCTGAGTAGTATTCCATTGTGTGTGTGTGTGTGTGTGTGTGTGTGTGTGTGTGTGTGTGTATACACCACATCTTTATCCATTCAACTGTCGATGGACATTTAGGTTGTTTCTGTGTCCTGGCTATTGTAAATAGTGCTGCTATGAACATAGGGGTGCATGTATAATTTCAAATTATAATTTTGTCCGGATATATGCCCAGGAGTAGGATTGCTGGTTCATATGGCAACTCCTTTTAGTTTTGTGAGGAACCTTCATACTGTTCTCCTTAGTGGCTGCACCAATTTACATTCCTACCAACAGTGTAGGGGGGTTCCTTTTTCTCCACACCCTCTCCATTGTTTGTTATTTGTAGACTTCTCAGTGATGGCCATTCTGACCAGTGTGAGGTGTTACCTCATTGTAGTTTTGATTTGCATTTCTCTAATAATTAGCGATGTTGAGCTTATTTTCATGTGCCTTTTGGCCATCTGTATGTCTTCTTTGGAGAAGAATTTAGGTATTCTGCCCATTTTTTGATCGGGTTGTTTGTTTTCTTGTTATTGAGTTATATCAGCTGTTTGTATATTTTGGAAATTAATCCCTTGTCTGTCACATTATTTGCAAATATTTTCTCCCAGTACATCGGTTGTCTTTTCATTTTGTTTATGGTTTCCTTTGCTGTGCAAAAGCTTATAAGTTTGATTAGGTTCCATTTGTTTATTTTTGCTTTTATTTCTGTTGCCTTGGGAGACTGACCTGACCTAAAAAGACATTGGTACAATTTATGTCAGAGGATGTTTTGCCTATGTTCTCTTCTAGGAGTTTTATGGTGTCATGTCTTGTTTTTAAGTCTTTAAGCTATTTTCAGTTTATTTTTGTATATGGTATGAGGGTGTGTTCTAACTTCATTGATTTTCATGTGACTGTTCAAATTTCCCAATATCACTTGCTGAAGAGACTGTCTTTTCCCCATTGTTTATTCTTGCATGCTTTGTCAAAGATTAATTGACCATAGGTGTGTGGGTTTATTTCTGTGCTCTCTATGCTGTTCCATTGATCCATATGTCTGTTTTTGTGTCAATACCATGCTGTTTTGTTTACTGTAGCTTTGTGCTATTGTCTGAAGTCTGGGAGGGTTATGCCTCCAGCTTTGTTCTTTTTCCTCAAGATTTCTTTGGCAATTCTGGGTCTTTTATGGTTCCATATAAATTTTAGGATTATTTGTTCCAGTTCTGTGAAAAATGTCATGAGTAGTTTAAAGGAATAGCATTAAATCTGTAGATTGCTTTGGGTAGTATGGCCATTTTAGCAATATTAATTCTTCCAGTCAAAAAGCATGGGATATCTTTCCATTTCTTTAAATCATCTTTAATTTTCTTTATTAAAGTCTTATAGTTCTCAACATATGTCTTTCACCTCCTTGGTCAGGTTTATTCCTAAATATTTTATTTTATTATTATTATCTTTTTTATTTTTTTTTGTGATACACGGGCCTCTCACTGTTGTGGCCTCTCCTTTTCACTGTTGAGTATTATATTGGCTGTGGGTTTGTGAAAACCAGGGATGACCTTACCTTCCTTATAACACTGCTGCCATTAACTCCCTCTCCATTGATCCAGTGAGCGCTTGGCTCCAAAATTTGCCCACATCCTGGCGAATGAGTGGTTTTAGCATACTAAGTATCTTTTTTTTCTGTGTGTGGTACGCGGGCCTCTCACTGCTGCGGCCTCTCCCACCGTGGAGCACAGGCCCCGGATGTGCAGGCCCAGCGGCCACGGCTCACGGGCCCAGCCGCTCCATGGCATGCGGGATCCTCCCAGACCGGGACACAAACCCACGCCCCCCGCATCGGCAGGCGGACCCCCAACCACTGCGCCACCAGGGAAGCCCGGTATCTTACTCTTGATACTTTGGCTGCTGGTGTCTGTATTGCATGTGTGGTGTCTTGTTTCAGTGCCCCCTGCGTGCCTGACCCCAGGGATATCATAGAAGAGCGGCACACCAAGATTGTAAGGATTGGGCAGGGTATGTAGGGGTGGAGTATATGGTCAGGCCACTCAAGATGGCTGTTTTCTTGCTCTCTGTACATCCCCTGCTTGACCAGCGCCTGCCTCACCTATACCATACCTACATACCTGCCCCGGGCCCCAGCTACTGATTTCTAGCTTTATTTTATTTTATTTTATTTTATTTTATTTATGGCCTCACTTTGCGGCATGCGGGATTCCCCAACCAGGGATCGAACCTGTGTCCCCTGTAGTGGAAGCACAGAAGCTTAACCACTGGACTGCCAGGGAAGTCCCATGGTGTCTAGCTTTAGATCAGAACTCTCCACTATGCTTATCAAATGGGAGGTAAAGGGTGTGCCCCTTTGCTTGTTTCCCTGTGCTGATTTTCATAACTGATGAACCTATAACTAATAACCTACCTCTACCCCATGTCCTGCCTGCCATTGGCCACACACCGTGAGCTGTCACTCCAGGACCTTGCTGCAGACATATAAGATCTCCCTGTCCGTTAAGCCAGTGATGTCTCTGTCGCTGACTCTGGGCTCTTTCTTTGGACTTGAAGCTGGGCAAGTACAGGCCTTGTTGGCCTGCAGGGTGCAGGCCAAAACTGCTGAATTTTTAAGTTTTACTGAACTTTAGAATTCTTTGTTTTAGAAGAGTATTTTGACATCTTATCCATTTTATAAGGCATCTAGATTAAAGAGGGCTTCTTAGCAATGTTTACATAGTAAGAGTTTGGTAGCTGAGAATAGAAATATATATAGCCTTTGTAGTTTCAACTTACGGATAAATCCCCTTTCTTTTTTTCTGCAGCCTCTGGTCCTCATAAGTTCAAATATTTTGCTAATGGCAAATTCACTATGCCTGGGACTTTCAAGACTGTTAAAGCCTCCTATTCTTCATGACACATAGGAAAGTACTGGGATGGCTTCTGAGCCTTTCAAAGAGTATTATTTTTATCGTTTTGTGTGTGTAAAGAAACTACAGGAAACAGGGTTGTTTGAGGATACTTTCAGTATCATCTAAGGTAATTGTTGAGCATCCCTCCAGCTTCAGAATTTATTTGTGGAAACCTCTTTATCTACCTGCCCCTACATGTGACTTCTAGATTCCCGACCGTGTTTTGAGGTGTCATCCTGAGGGTCAAGGATTTACAGAGAGTATTTTTTCAGCCTTAAATTAGTATATTCAGATTACGTGTGTGAATTCTGGGCTACAGTTTATGCTGTTTATGTTGTCACAAGAATATGAAAGACATTTTCATATTGAAGTTGGCACCAATCAGAAGAAATACTTGGGGAAAAACAAGAACAACAACAGAACAATTTTGGGAAAAGGATATTTTTGTGGAGTATTTTTTAGAGGAAGAAGAGCTTAAAGCATTTAATATTCTGAATAGAAAAGGAAATTTTACAGGCTGATTATTCCCCCTTCTCCATCCCCTGTGACCAGCAGTCAAATACTTTTCTATTATCAAGCCTAAAAAAATAGGAAACAGCTGAATGGATTACTGTCAATTTGAATATCCAATAGTACAAGCTCTAGGTGATAAAATATATTGCAATTAAAGCCTTCAGTAACCTCAGCTATGTTAAAAAATACTTAAGAAAAAAATACTGGAAGAACATAAATCAATTACTTACTTAAAATTGAGTCAGGAGACCGAGTTTATGGGTTTTTTCACCTTCATAACATTTTACTCTGCTCTCCAAATTTTGTGTAATAAATCACTTCAGGGCTTAACTAAAAATAAAAGAAACTGAAACCTACAAAACCCTCCAGGATGCCCTTTTGAAACTTTAGGCTGAAGAGAAGGGAAAGATGTAGACACATAAGGTAATATAAATCAAGTTTTAATTTTTTTCACTAACCACCATACTGCTATGTCAAAATAACAAACATTTTCCTATGTCATTAATACAGAAAATATTGTTCCTATATTGGGAATACACTTGTAGAAGAGTTATGGAGCACCTGGCAGAAAAAGTAGCCAACTTTATGATAGAAAGTTCTGTATTCCCCTGGTAAATGCATGTTTGTTATTCCAGCTTTGGCAATAGCAACTAAGCACTTCTGTTAAAGTTACCAAGTTACATACTCCCCGGTTTCCATGGTAACCATTTTTTTTAGGGGGGATTAACATATGTAGAAATCACAAAATGAAGAGTAGAGTTTTTCCAGAAGTAAGTTCCACAGCACAAGGCTGAGAGGTGTGTGGTCTGTGTTGATGGACCTTAAAATGAATTGACACTTCTGGTCCCTTTGTAATGATCATAATGTATTGTTGTTCAACCAAACTAAAGGAAGATGTGGAAATGAGAAGAAACAATCAATATCAGATTTAATTTCAAAAACAGGAAAAATACTGCTTAAAACTGAGCATGCTAATTGACTAGAGCTGAAGAGCTGTGAAAGTAATTCCCTCACAATGTTTCTTTTGTCTGCCCCTAGAAAGGAATGCATAGGTTACACACATAGAATCCCTTTACTATGGTAACAGCAACTTTCCCCAGGGCAACAGGAAATAGGAAGGGAAAGTTTTTCTGCAGGTCTGCTGTGGAGTTAAATAGGTGAACTTTTTGGTAAACAATTAGTCTTTGCCAGGCTTTGACTCTCCCTTCACCAAGGACCCCTTCTTCCTTTTCCTCCCTTCTTCTATCGAATAAGGTCATTATGTTATATATTATAGATCATTATGTTAGATATTTACTCACGATAAGGAATATGCTCATAACCACAAGGAATTATGCTCTAAGGGTGGCATTTAAAGCATAAAGAGAGGTTAGAGAAAAGAGAATCCTTTACCACTACTGTGAGTCCTGGGAAATCCCTAACCTTTTTAGTTCTTTTGTATCACTGTTGGCAATACAATACTACTCCTGTAGCTGCCTTCTTTTAAGGCCATAAAGTTAGTCCTATTCAGAAAGATTTATATATTTTTTTCTATTTTTAATTGTGGTAAATAACATAAAAATTACCATATTAACTCTTTTTTAGTTGTACAACAATGTGTATACTTATATTGTTGTTCAACATATCTTCACAACTTTTTCATGCTGCAAAACTGGAACTCTATACCCATTAAATAACAATTCCCTATTTCTCCCTCCACCCCAGCCCCTGGCAACAACTATTCTACTGTTCAATAAAAATTTGGCTACTTTAGGTAACTCATATAAGTGTTATAATACAGTGTCTGACTTTTTGTGACAGGCTTATTTCACTTAGCATAATGTCCTCAAGATTCATCTATGTTGTAGCATGTGACATGATTTCCTTCCTTTTTAAGGCTGAATCATATTCCAAAGTATGTATATACCACATACTTTTGGACTGATTCCAACTCTTGGTTACTGTCAATAATGCTACTATAAACATGGGTGTGCAAATATCTCTTCAAAATTCTGCTTTCAATTCTTTTGGATATATACCCAGAAGTGGGTTTGCTTATTGCATTTTTAATATTTTGAGGATTAAAGTACTGTTTTCCATTGCATATACACCATTTTGCATTTCACCAACAGGGTACCAGATTTCCAATTTCTGCACATCCTTGCCAATGCTTGTTATTTTCTGTTTTTGGCTTTTTTTTTTTTTTTTTTGCTGGTCATTTTAACAAGTGTGAAATAATATCTCATGGTGGTTTTGAAGACTGTTTTTTTTTTTTTTTTTTTTTGCGGTATGCGGGCCTTTCACTGTTGAGGCCTCTCCCGTTGCGGAGCACAGGCTCCAGACACGCAGGCTCAGCGGCCATGGCTCACGGGCCCAGCTGCTCCGCGGCATGTGGGATCTTCCCGGACCAGGCCACGAACCCGTGTCCCCTGCATCGGCAGGCGGACTCTCAACCACTGCGCCACCAGGGAAGCCCCTTGAAGACATTTTTTGATACTACTTTTTTTTTGCATTAGACCATCCAATTTATAAATGTTACCTATATCTTCTCTAAATTAATATATCATATAGCTGCAAATATTACAGTACTTGGCATTGTATTGCCAACAGTGATACAAAAGAACTAAAAAGGTTAGGGATTTCCCAGGACTCACAGGAAATTAGTGATAAATTTGGAGTTCTCAGAGGAAATTAGTGATAAATTGGGAATTGAATTGGTAGCTATGGATCCCCCAGCTATTTACTTAATTCTTGGAAGCACACCTAGACTCCTAGCTTCCATGTTCTGTTACTATTTCTATGTACAAAAATATGTATTTTTTATTACCTAATATATTTATTTATTTATTTTTGGCTGCACTGGGTCCTCGTTGCTGCGCGCAGGCTTTCTCTAGTTGTGGCGAGTGGGGGCTACTCTCCATTGCGGTGTTCAGGCCTTTCATTGCAGTGGCCTCTGCCGTGGCGGAACATGGGCTCTAGGAGCAAGGCTTCAGTAGTTGCAGCACTTTGGGCTCAATAGTTGTGGTATGCGGGCTCCGGAGCACAGGCTCAGCAGTTGTGGTGCACTCAGTTAGTGGCTCCATGGCATGTGGGATCTTCCCGGACCAGGGCTCGAACCCAAGTCCCCTGCATTGGCAGGCGGATTCTTAACCACTGTGCCACCAGGGAAGCCCCTATTACCTAATATAGATGCCACCAAATTTTTATGAAGAACCATGTTGTATGTTTCCATGTTAACATAAAAAGGACTCTTTACAAGCTACTTAAGTGATAACAAAGAGGAAATTAATTCTGATTAATGATAATCATCATATAAAACAAGTCAGTAAACAGTTAAGGGATACACAAAACAATTAGTCGTAAACTAATTTTATCAAAAACAGTAATCATGAGGGAAGGAGACTACAAATGCAGGATTTTAAAAATGCATTTGAAATTAAGAGATCAGCAACTTAAAGCAATCATATATATATATAGACTGCTGTAAAAAAAAAACCTCATGGTAACCGCAAACCAAAAATCTATAATAGGTATACACACAAAAAAGAAAAAGGAATCCAAACATAACACTAAAGATAGCCATCAAATCACAAGAGAACAAAAGAAGAAGAAAGGAAAAAAAAGAACCTACAAAAAACAAACCCAAAATAATATACAAAATGGCAATAAGAATATACATATTGATAATTAAATGGACTAAATGCTCCAACCAAAAGACACAGAGTGGCTGAATGGATACAAAACTAAGACCAGTATATATACTGCCTACAAGAGACTCATTTCAGATCTAAAGACACACACAGACTGAAAGTGAGGGGATGGAAAAAGGTATTCAATGCAAAGGGAAATCAAAAGAAAACTGTTGTAGCAAAACTTGATAAAGCTTAAGAAAATGTAAAAGCACATAAATCTGAGGCAAGGAAAGGAAGTCTGTTGAAATAACATAAGATATTAAAAAGTAGTTTAGTGTTTCACAAAATATGTAATTTTTAATTTAAAAGATGTTATCTTGATGGTTTGTGTACAAAACTTGATTAAAATTATATAATAAAGTCCAGAAGAGCACCAAAATTCATTTATTCATATCTATTAATGTATATAATTTTACAATAATATTTCATGTTATCTTTTTCACTGTATAGAAATTATTTCCATCTTTATTCAACTAAAGTCTTGTTAAAAGATAAACTGAGGCATATTAAAATTTTTTTAAGTTTATTTGAGCAAAAATCAATTCAAATTGGGCAGTGTGAAACAGGAAGTGGTTAGAAGTGCTCAGCTGACAGGAGCCAAGAAAGGAAATTATTTGACTGACTATATCTTAAAGCCTAGTTGGCTGTTCATGATTGGTTGTCCTTAGGATTCAATTTTGTAAGTACAAAGCATTTACAGGCTTAGGTTTTGGTTTCTTACACAGACTATCAATGCATTAGAGCCACCTCAGTCTGATGGTCTCCTTGTTTAATTAACAGTCTATAAATTAATGACTGAAAACTTTAATTGATAGTGTACAGCAGGGCTAAGTAAGCACCTTCTTCTATGTTAGCAATTCTGTAATTGTAGTCCCTGGATCAGGAGCATCTGCATCACGTGGGAACTTATTAGAAATGAAAATTCTCAGCCCCCCATGCCAGATCTAGAGAATCAGAAACTCTGGGTGGGGCACAACAATCTGTAATTTAATAAGTCCTTTGGATGATTCTGATGCACCCTGAAGTTTGGGAACCAGTTCCCTAGATAATCCTTGTGTAACTGTCAGCACAGTATGACATGGTGCATGGTACCCAACTTTTCACCTCACTTTCAACTTTTGCTTATTTTTTCATAACAAATAAAAATACTCTTAATTTTTCCCAGATTTTGAAAGTGCTTCCCAAGGTCACTTCCACATTTAGAGCCAACTTCTGTCTCTTACTCCTCTGGCACTTTTATAGGATGAGTCCCAAATATTAAATAAAGAGAAATGCTAATGTTATAATACTTAAATAATCTATGGGCATATAATTTCATGTACTCTGTAGAGAAATTTGAGAGATGTGGGTTAGCCAAATTATAATGGAGCCTACAAAGCTCTATATTTGCCAGGTTAGACCTTAGAAGAGATTTCATCTTCTATTGCTAGTAAGCATTATTTCTTCTGCATAGTAAATGTTATTGTTAAATGAATAGTTAACATTGACTCTTTTGTTACACATTCCTAACAAAATTATAGTTCTTTTAAGGTGTGCTGACAGAATTAATTTCTAATCTCAGTTTTTATAACTTTGTTATTCCTTTATACAATACTGCCAAACAGTACTAAGCAGTCTAAGGAGGAAGAAACTTCCAGCAGTAACACATTCTATTTCACACTGATTCTCATGAGTCATTTCAATAATATGTTGTTTTGAAGGTCAGCAGCTGGCAGGAAAAAGTAGAGAAGAAATAATGCATGAAGTTTTAAACTTCATAGTACACAAAAAAACTCTCTGCAGTCAGAATATATAAGGCTGTTTATGCTTTTAGATTTTCCATAACTTAAATTTACTGCTCAAAAATGTAATTACTTTTTTATGTAGCTATGGGCATGGTATAACAGTAATTTAGTGCAATAGTTGCGACAGTCCCAACTTGCAAGTTCTCTAGCCTACAGCTAAATCCAGTTAGAAGAGTTAAATAACGTGAAAGTTCTGACTCATGGAAAATGAAAATCCACCATGACCTCCTAGGCTGGAGTAAGATAAAAATGTAAAATCTGACTCTCAAATGGACATGAAGAAAATAGCGAAGGATATGTATCTTCAGGTTGAAATTAATTAAACCATAGTGATCCTTTCCTCATTTCACCATTTCAGGAAGGTTAGTAGGTTGTCTCTCTACCTTTTACCTATGGGCCCTTTAGAAAAGATGGCCTTTAGTCCCTGGCAAGAAGCATTTTTAAGCTTTTAAGCTTTTCCCCATCACATTTATGGAAGTTAATGCTTCTTTTTTGCGGGTGTAGGGGGAGAGCAAGTTCTCAATAGGAAAGAAAACTTGAAAATGACCAAGGAACTCCATGACACCTAAACTGGTGAACCAAGTCCTTCATTTATAAATATAGATATGAAAAAATAATTTGCCAGGCATTTTGAGGAAAACAAATAGCTAGAAAGAGAGACCCCATAATGAACACACAAAAACAGAGAAAAAGTTAACCTTCTAAAAATTTATAATTCATACCTTCAAATAGATTTGAATGATTACTGCATCCAAAACATGAAATTATTAGAATAAGAGAATTCTTGGGAATTAAAAACATGATACTATGATATTTTTGAAAAAGAACTCAATTATAAGACTAAACAGCAACAAAATATATGTAGATGACCTAATGACTTGAAGATAAAATAGAAAGAAATTCACTGTTTTAGGCACTAAGCAAAGAGGTGGGATATATGAGAAAATATTGTTAAGAAAATATGTAGTAGACATTTGTCATTCTACCTTCTCAGCAGTTTAGAACATCTTTCCAATATTTGAGGAATTTCCCATCTATGAACATCACTAAGGTGGAAGCCAGACCCTTTCTTTCCCAGCCTCCCTTGTTAGTTGAAGGCAAAATTTGATTAGTTAAAAGCAAATATTGCAAGGTTTGGAATAATCTCTACTAAATTATTTTTTAGAAATATAATTTGCTAAAAGATGAGATAGCTGGAATCACAAAATGCTCAACTGAACCACATAAAGCAGAAAAAGGGGAAGGAAAATGAACAAAAGAAAAAACCCAAGCATAATGAATAGAAACAGTTATAAACCGTGAAGGTATTAATTAATCGATAATCATTTTAAATATGAATAGTCTAAATATGCCAATTAGAAGACAGAGATCGTCAAAGTGAATAAAAAATCAAACCCAACTGTATGTTGTTTACCAAAAAACCACTTTAAATATAGACACAGATAGATTAAAAATAAAGGGATAAAGAAAGGTATACTATGCCAACATTAATAAAAAATGAAAGCAAAACTATATTAATTTCAGAAAAATCAGACTTCAGAAAAAATTATTAAGGATAAAGACATGCATCACATTAAGGTAAAAGCGTCAGTTCTCCAAGAATACCCAACAATCAATGTATGTATACCTAACAACAGACCTTCAAAGTACATGAGGCAGAACAGATAAAACTGTAAGGAGAAATACTTCAACACTCCTCTGTAGGTAATGCATAGATCAAACAGGCAGAAAATCAATAAGTATAATTGATGGAAATAGCACTATCAATCAACTTGATGTAATTAACATTTATAGAATATACAATAACAGCTGAATACACATTCTTCTCAAGCCTACATGGAACATTCATGAAAGTAGATTACAATCTGGGACATAAAATACACCTTTAAAAATGTTAAAGAGTAGAAATCATACAAAGTATGCTCTAGGACCACAATGGAATTAAACTAGATCAATAAAATTCTAGATCTGAAAGAATTCCCAAATATTTGGAAATTATAGAGCATACATCTAAATAACACATGGGTCAACAAAGAAGCCTCAAAAATTATAAAAATTTTGAATTAAATAAAAATGAAAATACAACTTATCAGAATGTGTGGAATGCAGGAAAAACAGTGCTTAGTAGGAAATTTATAGCATTAAATGTCCATATTAGACATGAAGAAAATCTAAAATCAATAATCTAGGGACTTCCCTGGTGGTCCAGTGGTTAAGACTCTGCACTTTCAATGCAGGGGGCGTGGGTTCAATCCCTGGTCAGAGAACTAAGATCCCACATGCCACGTGGCACAGCCAAAAAAAGAGTCTACTTTAGGAAACTAAATAAAAGCAATTTATACCTAAAGGAAGCAGAAGAAAAGAAATAATAAAAATGAAAGCAGAGGTTAATAATATTGAAAAGAAGAAAACAGTAGGGAAAATTAGCAAAACCAAAAGCTGGCTTTAAAAAATAATCAGTAAAATTGATAAACCTATGGTCAGGCTAACTAAGCAAAAAGAGAAAAGACCCAAATTATTAACAGCAGAAATAAAAGAGGTGTCATCACTACAGGTCCTATGGACATTAAAGGGGGGAGGGAAAAACTAGATATTTGGGGTTAACATATACACACTACTATATATAAAATAGATAACCAACAAGGACCTACTGTATAGCGCAGATATCTATCTCTCTATATATATCTATCTACCCATATCTATATCTATATATATCTGAATCACTTTTCTGTACACCTGACACCAACACAACATTGTAAATCAACTATACTTCAATTAAAGAAAACTGCAAAAAATATAAAAAATAAATAATATGAACAACTCTGCCCACAAATTTGATAATCTAGATTAAATGGACCAATTCCTTGAAACATTCAATTTGCCAAATCTCACACAGGAAGAAATAGGCAATCTTTATATCTATTAAAGAAATTGAATCAATCATTAATAACTTCCAGAACAGAAAGTGCCAGGCCCCAGTGTGTTTGCTGGTGAATTCTACCAAACATTTAAAAAAGAAATTACACCAATACTCTACAACCTCTTTCAGAGGACAGAAGCAAAGGGAATAATTTCTAAGTCATTTTATGAGGCCAGCATTACCTTAATACCAAATCCAAACAAAGACATTACAAAAATGAAAATTATAGACGAATCTCTCTCATGAACATAGGAGCAAAAAGTTTTAACAAAATTTATAAAAAGAATTATACAACACAACCAAGAGGGATTTATCCCAGGTATGCAAGGCTGCTTCAGCATTTGAAAATCAATTAATCTATCATATCAACAGGCTAAAAAAGAAAAATCACATGATCATACCAATAAACATAGAAAAAGCATATGATAAAATACAGCACAGATTCATTGCAAAAAACCCCCAGCAAACTAGGGTAGAAGGGAACTTCTTCAACTTGATAAAGAATATCTACAACAACTTTACAGTTAACATTGTACTTAATGGTGGGAAGCTTGAAGTTTTCCCACAAAGATCAGAAACACTGCAAGGATATCCCCTCTCACCACTCTTTTTCAACATTCTACTGGCTATCCTAGCTAATGCAGTAAGACATGAAAAGGAAATAAAATGTATACAGATTGGGAAGGAAGAATTAAAACTGTCTTTGTTTGTAGATGGCATGATTGTCTATGTAGAAAATTAGAAAGAATTGATAAAAAGACTTCTGGCACTAATAAGCAATTATAGAAAAGTTTTAAGACACAAGGTTAATTTAAAAGGTTATAGCTTTCCAATATACCAGCAATAAACAAGTGGAATTTTACTATTCATACTTTGAAAACTGAGCCAATTATACCAAGTGGTTATATAAGATTTGAACTTATTTGAGATAAGACTAAGCACAAAAATACACTTTAAAGTGCCAGAGATCATGTGAGCTTTAAGGTGACACAATTATTGTAGGTGCAAGGCATGAATGACACATAATAGAGTTAGGACCCTTAAGGGAGAACACAAGGAAGATAAGGAACATCATAAGCAAGCTGGTGTGAAAATAAAGGTTGAGTTTAGTCCTGGGATATGTGGTGGACTGGTGGAAAGATATTTCCTTTGTGAAATTATTCATCTTGAGTTAATGAAGGTAGACAAAATTTATTAGAACAATAAATGCATTTGAAAGATCCAGAATCTTTGAATTCTATCTCCCATTATGGACACTCCCAAGAAAAATATGGATGAATATGTTAGAAGAGAAATGTCAAGGCTCCTCCCATCAGTGCTGCCTGTCCTCTTGGTAGAAAAGAAAGGGGGTCAACCTCAGAAGCAGGTAAAAAAAATGTAAAAATTCAACTGGGACAGTCAAAAAAGAACACATAACAACAGGGGGGGAAAATAAAGAAAGAAAAGACCACTACAAGTGTATCTCACCTGCTGGTTCAAAGGGATGTTATAATAAGTTATCTCTGATGCCATCAAAGTAAGAACAGTGATTCCAGGCCCAGAAAGGCTAGAGTTAGAATAATGAATAGCAGAGGGCAGATTAGAATGCTCCTTATTGAACCCCTGAAGATAGGCTTTGGAGGTAACAACAGCAGCTGAAGTTCAGAGCTCTGCTGAGTTTGATTCTCCACTTGGCTGCATGTGAGGCAAGGAAGAAACTATCCCAGAACCAAATTCAAAGGTCTAAAGATTTTCAGGATAATGGGAGAAGAACCAAAAATGCCTTGGGAAATTGGCAGGAAATGAAGAAATATAGATAGAGAGTAAGAGATTTGGAAAGTGGGGAAAGCAATGGGATTAACTTTATTTAGATAATATCTTGATACAGATATGGGGAAATATGCTGAAAAGAGGGCATGGAGCAATATCATGATAGGCAATCTTCTTGAGAAGGAGTTCAGGGTAGTGTTTGTAAAGATGATCAAATAACTAGAGAGAAAAATGGATGCACAGAGTGAGAAGCTAGAAGTTTTTAACAAAGAGAAAATGTAAAGAACAACCAAACAGACGTGAAGAATACAGTATTGAAATGAAAAATACAGTAGACGGAATTAACAGTAGACTAAATGATACAGAGAAACAGATCAACGAGCTGAAAGACAGAGTATTTGAAATCACTGATGCTAAAGAGAAGAATGAAAAGAAATGAAGATAGTTTAAGAGACCTCTGGGACAACATCAAGCACACTAATATGTGCATTTGCACTAATATTTGCACACTAATATTTGCTTTTATTTCCTTTGATTTAGGAGACAGATCCAAAAAAATACTGCTGTGATTTATGTCAAAGAGTGTTCTGGCTCTGTTTTCTTCCAGGAGTTTTATGTTTTCCAGTCTTAAATTTAGCACTTTAATCCGTTTTTAGTTTATTTTGGTACATGGTGTTAGAGAATGTTCTAACTTCATTCTTTTACAGGTAGCTGTTCAGTTTTCCCAGTATGACTTATTGAAGAGAAAGTCTTTTCTCCATTGTGTATTCTTGCCTCCTTTGTCATAGATGAATTGACCATATATGCATGGGTTTATTTCTGGGCTGTCTATCCTGTTCCATCAATCAGTCTGTTTTTGTGCCCATACCATACTGTTTTGATTGCTGTAGCTTTGTAGTATACTCTTAAGTCAGGGAGTGTGATTCATTCTTTATTTCTTCCTTCCTTTTTCCCTTCCTCCCTCCCTGCCTCCCTCCCTCCCTTCTTTCCTTCCTTCCTTCCTTCCTTCCTTCCTTTTTCTTTCTTTCTTTCTCAAGAATGTTTTGGCTATTCAGGGTCTTTTGTGTTTCCATACAAATTTTTAAATGATTTGTTCTAGTTCTGTGAAAAATGCCATTGGTATTTTGATAGGGATTGCACTGAATCTGTAGATTGCCTTGTAGTATGGTCATTTTAACAATATGAATTCTTCCAATCCATGAATATGTTATACCTTTCCATCTGTTTGTGTCATCACCAATTTCCTTCATCAGTGTCTTACAGTTTCCTGAGTATAGGTATTTTACCTCCTTAGGTAAGTTTATTCCTAGGTATTTTATTCCTTTTGAGGTGACTGTAAATGAGATTGTTTCCTTAACTTCTCTTTCTGATAGTTTGTTGTTATCATTTTTGTTATCAATTTTGTTATCATTTTTGTTATCAATTTTGTTTTTTAAGATTATTTATTTATTTTTTGGCTGCATCGGGTCTTAGTTGTGGCACGCAGTATCTTTTGTCACAGCACGCAGGCTTCTCTCTAGTTGTGGCGTACGGGGTCCAAAGTGCATGGGCTTTGTAGTTTGTGGCATGCAGACTCTAGTTGAGGCGTGTGAGCTCAATAGTTGTGGCGTGTGGGATTGGTTGCCCCGTGGCATATGGGATCCTAGTTCCCTGACCAGTGATCAAACCCATGTCCCCTGCATCGTAAGGTGGATTATTTACCACTGGACCACCAGGGGAGTCCCTGCAATAGATTTTTGTATATTAATTTGTATCCTGCAACTTTACCAGATTCATTGATGAACTCTAGTAGTTTTTTGGTGGTGTCTTTAGGATTTTCTATGTAGAGTGTCATATCATCTGCAAACAGTGACAGTTTTACTTTTTCCTTTCCAATTTGGATTTCTTTTTCTTGCCTGACGGCTGTGGGTAGGACTTTCAATACTGTGTTGAATAAAAGTGGTTGAGAGTGGACATCCTTTTCTTTTTCCTGATCTAGAGGAAATGTTTTCAGCTTTTTACCTTTGAGTATGATGTTAGCTATGGACTTGTCATATATGGCCTTTATTATGATGAGGTATGTTCCCTCTATGCTCGCTTTCTGGGAGAGTATATCATAAATGGATATTGAATTTTGTCAAAAGCTTTTAGTGCATCTATTGAGATATCATAAGATTTTTTATCCTTCATTTTGTTAATGTGGTGTATCACATTGATTGATTTGCAGATGTTGAAAAATGCTTGCATCCCTGAAATAAAGCCCACTTGATCATAGTGTATGATCCTTTTAATGTATTGTTGAAGCCAGTGTACTAATATTTTGTTGAGGATTTTTGCATCTATGATTGTCAGGGATGTTGTCCTGTAGTTTTCTTTCCTTGTAGTGTCCTTACTAGTTTTGGTATGCGTAATGCTGTTCTCATAAAATGAATTCAGAAATGTTCCCACCTCTTATGTTTTTTAGAAGATTTTGAGATTTTTGGTATTAATTCTTCTTTAAATATTTGGTAGAATTCATCTGTGAAGCCATATGGTCCTGAAATTTTTTTTAATGCTAATAATATATTTTATTTCATGCAGTATAAAAAAATGATTGTAATTTTAACATGTAATCAATAAAGATTATTAATATATTTTACTTAAAAAAGTCAAGTCTTCAACATCACATGTACATTTTAGACTTAGAGCACATCTCAATTTACATTTCAAATAGGGATAGCCACATTTCAAATGCTCATTCACCACATGTGGCTAGTGGCTACCATGCTGAAGAGTGACGATTTATACAACTCCTCCATGACTAATAAGAAATTCTGAATGTTTATAAAGACCATAGAGCAAGTATGTTTCTTGGTAAAGGCTAACTCATCCTTCAAGTCTTACCTCAAAGTCATCTCTTCTGTAGGACTTTCACTGAGCATCCTGGCCATAACATCCCATACATATTTTCCTAGCATATGTTATAATGTTATATAATTATTGTATTATATAATATTTGATTTTTTCTTATACAAAGTATTGATCTTAATGGCAAGAGCTGTCTGCATATCTACAGTCATAGTACCTTGCCTGTACTTTATCAATTAAACAAATATTTATTGAGTGCATACTGTCAAGCTCTGTTCTTTGTGCTTTAGATATATCTTTGTAGAATAAGATCACTGCCCTATTAGGTCTTACAGTTTTGGAAAATCTGTGCTCAGTAAAAAATATTGTTGAAGTAAGTGAAATTCAGGTGTTAACATTTTGGTAGTAGTCTGTAAACAATGGGTTAAACTTAAGAAAGTGATATTTAACAGGTATACATATAAAGTCTTGCAATTTGATTTAAAACAAAAACTTTCTACAGAGTTTTAGGTTAGGGAAAAAACTGTCTTAATGGTAGTTTACATGACTGAGTGGTTTTTTTATTGTAATTATATATGATATTATGTAAATTTCAGGTGTACAACAGAATGATTCATGCTTTTAAAGGTTATATTCCATTTATATTTATTATAAAATATTGGCTATATTCCCTGTGTTGTTCAATATATCCTTGTAGTTTATTTATTTTATGCATAGTAGTTTGTATCTCTTAATCCCCTACTCCTGTCTTGACCCTTCCCCCTTCCCTCTTCCCACTGGTAACCACGAGCTTGTTCTTTATATCTGTGAGTTTTTTTCTTTTTTGTTATAGTCACTAGTTTGTTTTACTTTTTACATTCCACATATAAGTGACATTATACAGTATTTGTCTTTCTCTGTCTGACTTATTTCACTTAGCATTATACCCTGCAAGTCCATCTGGGTTATTACAAATGGCAAAATTTCATTCTGTTTAATAGCTGAGTAATATTCCATTTTTTGTGTGTGTGTGTGTGTGTGTATGCCATATCTCCTTTATCTGTTCATCTGTTGATGGACACTTTGGCTACTTCCATATCTTGGCAATTGTAAATAATGCTTCTATGAACATTGGGGTGCATGTATCTTTTCAAATAAGTGTTTTTGTTTTTTTAAGATATATACCCAGGAGTGGAATTGCTGAGTCTATGGCAGCTCTATTTTGAGTTTTTTGAGAAACCTCCGTACTGTTTTCCACAGTGGCTTTACCAATTTACATTTGCACAATAGTGTACAAGGGTTCCCTTTTCTCCACATGCTTGCCAATATATGTTATTTGTGGAATGTACCTCAACATAATAAAGGCCATATGCGACAAGCCCACAGCTTCCATCATACTCAAAGCTGAAAGCTTTTTCTTCAAAATTGGGAACAAGACAAGGCTGCCCACTTTCACCACTTTTATTCAACATAGTATTGGAAGTTTTAGCTTGAGCAGTTAGGCAAGGAAAAGAAATAAAAGTCCTTCAAATAGCAAAAGAAGAAGTAAATCTGTCTATTTGAAGGTGACATGATATTATATATAGAAAACCCTAAATATTCCACACAAAAGCTGTTATACTAATAAATGAATTCAGCAAAGCTGTACGGTACATAATCAATAAACAAATATCAGTTGCATTTCTATACACCAATAACAAACTATCAGAAAGAGAAATTAAGAAAACAGTCCCATTTACAATTGCATCGAAAAGAATGATATACCTAGGAATATTTTAACCAAGGAGGCCAAAGACCTGTCAACTGAAAGCTAAGATACAGATGAAAGTAATAGATCATATAAATAAATGAAAAGGTATTCCATACTCATGAATTGGAAGAATTACTGTTGTTAAAATGTCCATACTGCCCAAAGCAATCTATAGATTCAATACAATCTCTATCAAAATTTCAATGGCACTTTTCACAGAAATAGATTAAACAATCCTAAAATTAGTATGGAACCACAAAAGATCATGAATAGCCAAAGCAACCTTGAGAAAGAAGAACAAAGCTAGAGGCATCTTGCTTCCTGATTTCAAACTATATTACTAAGCTATAGCAATCAAAACAGTATGGTATTGACATGAAAACAGACACACAGATCAATGAAACAGAATAGAGAGCAAAGAAATAAACCCACATATGTATGGTCAATTAATATATGTCAAAGGAGCCAAGAATATACAATGGGGAAAGGATGGTTTCTTCAATAAATGGTACTGAGAAAACAGGACCGCTATCTTACACTGTACCCAAAAATCAACTTAAATGGATTAAAGACTTGAACATCAGACCTGAAACCATAAAACTCCTAGAAGAAAATAGGTGGTAAGCTCCTTGATCTCAGTCTTGGCAATGATTTTTCACATTTGACACCAAAAGCAAAGGCAACAAAGGCAAAAATAAATAAGTGGGACTAAATCAAACTAAAATACTTCTGCACAGCAAAGGAAACTGTGAAGAAAATGAATAGGCCCACCAAATGTGAGAAAATATTTGCAAATCATCTATCTGATAAGGGGTTAATATCCAAAATATATAAAGAACTCATACAACTCAACAACAGAAAAACAATCTGATATAAAAACGTGCAGAAGATCTGAATAGACATTTTTTCACAGAAAACATACAGGTAGCCATCAGGTACAAGAAAAGATACTTAAAATCAGTAATCAGGGAAATACAAATCAAAACCACAATGAGGTATCACCTCACACCTATTGAAATGGCTATCATCAAAAAGGCAAGAGGAGGGCTTCCCTGGTGGTGCAGTGGTTGAGAGTCCGCCTGCCGATGCAGGGGACACGGGTTCGTGCCCCGGTCCGGGAGGATCCCACATGCCGCGGAGCGGCTGGACCCGTGAGCCATGGCCGCTGAGCCTGCGCGTCCGCAGCCTGTGCTCCGCAACGGGAGAGGCCACAGCAGTGAGAGGCCCGCGTACAGAAAAAAAAAAAAAAAAAAGGCAAGAGGGGCTTCCCTGGTAGCGCAGTGGTTAAGGGTCTGCCTGCCAATGCAGGGGACATGGGTTCAATCCCTGGTCCGGGAAGATCCCATATGCAGCTGAGCAACTAAGCCCATGCGCCACAATTACTGAGCCTGCACTCTAGAGCCTGTGAGCCACAACTACAGAGCCCGTGTGCCACAACTACTGAAGCCTGTGCGCCTAGAGCCTGTGCTGTGCAACAAGAGAAGCCACCACAGTGAGAAGTCCACACACTGCAACGAACAGTAACCCCTGCTCGCCACAACTAGAGAAAGCCTGCGTGCGGCAACGAAGACCCAACACAGCCAAAAATAAATAAATGAAATAAATTATTTTTTAAAAAAAGATGGCCTCTCAATTAAAAAAAAAGGGCAAGAAATAACAAGAATTGGAAAGATGTGGCTAAAAGGGAATCCTTGTGCACTGTTGGTGGGAATGTAAATTGGTGCAGCCACTGTGGCAACAGTATGGAGGTTCTTCAGAAAGTTAAAACAGAACTACCACATGATCTACTTCTGGACATTTATGCAAAGTAAATGACAGCATTAACTCAAAAAGATATCTGCACCCCCAGGTTTATTGCAGCATTATTTACAATAGCCAAGAAAGAAACACCCTAGTGTCCATTGATAGATGAATGGATAATATATACACACACACACAAACACACACAGACACACACACACAATAGAATATTATTCAGTCATAAAAGTATGAAATCTTGCCAGTTATGACAACACGGATGGACCTTGAAGGTATTATGCTAAGCGAAATAAGTCAGACAAAGAAAGACAAATACCATATGATCTCGCTAACTTGTGGAATCTAAAGAAAATCATATATACAGATTGGTGGTTACTAGAGGTGGGGGATGGAGGGTATGTGAATGGGTGAGGGTTGTCAAAAGGTACTAACTTCCAGTTATTAAAAAATAGTCCTGTGGATATAATGATAGCATGGTGTCTATCGTTAATAATAGTGCATTACATATTTGAAAGTTGCTAAGGGAGTAATTTTAAAAATTCTTCACCACAAGAAAGAAAAAAATGTGTGGCAATGGACGTTAACTGAACTTATTGTGCTGGTCATTTCACAATCTATACATGTATTGAATGGTTATGTTGTACACCTGCAATTAATATAATGTGTCAATTAAATCTCCATAAAAATTAATCCAGGGGCTTCCCTGGTGGCGCAGTGGTTGGGAGTCCGCCTGCCGATGCAGGGGACACGGGTTCGTGCCCCGGTCCGGGAGGATCCCACATGCCGCGGAGCGGCTGGGCCCGTGAGCCATGGCCGCTGAGCCTGTGCATCCGGAGCCTGTGCTCCGCAATGGGAGAGGCCACAACAGTGAGAGGCCCGCGTAGCGGAAAAACAAAAAAAAACAAAAACAAAAACAAACAAAAAAAAATTAATCCAAAAAATTTTTAAAAGAAGCACTTTAATCCACACCTAACTTCCTGTGTTCATTCTCAAGCAGGTTCAAAAGAGGGGAGTGGTAATCAGTGAACACTCTCCCCAACCCCAGCTTTGATTTTGGTGAGTTTTAGCACCTAGTAACAAGGCTTAAACCTAGTTCTTAGAATTGGGCATTATTTCAGTGTTGTACTGACACAAAATTGGTAATTTGATATACAGATTTCGTGGCCCTAAAGCTAATAAAACGCCATCACCTTACTTGCGATTAATCTTAAGAATTGCAGGCAGTGATGAAACTTGGGGTGGTACTCAGGTGTTCATTTCAAAGTTACAGAAATGAACAATATATAGTCTTGAAGTCAATTTAGGTTTAGAAGGTAGGATGCTGTGTTTTTTATTAGGCTTATTCTAACATCAGGTTCTTTCAATAATGTTGAAACCTTTTAGAAGAGATAAAATGTTTTTTGTTATTTTTTAAAAGAATTTAATCTATAATGAATTTTCATGATTGGCTGTCTCTGGCTATAACTTTCACCTATTCCTTCCTTGGTTTATGACATGGACTGCTTGAAAAGAAGTAGCCAGTGATACAAAGTTATATAACTGATCATTTTAACGCAGCTACTTTCTTATGTTAGAACTATAAGGTCTGATATAAAACAGTAATTAATGATCTTTCAGAGTAATTAATAATCATTATTGTCCTGGATCAAAATGTTATTCTGTAAATTAACCTGAGTTTCCAGGGAGCAAGATTTCTGATGTACATGTGTCATCTATCTGTAGTGATTATCTGAAAATAGAATTAGGGAGGTTTATTGTATGCTAAAAGGGTTTCTTTTATTTATTTATTATTTGGCTGCGTTGGGTGTTTGTTGCTGCACGTAGGCTTTCTTTAGTTGCAGTGAGCAGTGGCTACTCTTCGTTGTGGTGCGCAGGCTTCTCTTGTTGTGGAGCATGGGCTCTAGGCGCACGGGCTTCAGTAGTTGCGGCATGTGGGCTTCAGTAGCTGTGGCTCACGGGCTCTAGACCTCAGGCTCAGTAGTTGTGGCACACGAGCTTATTTGCTCTGCGGCATGTGAGATCTTCCCTGCCCAAGGCTCGAACCCATGTCCCCTGCATGGGCAGGTGGATTATTAACCACTGCACCACCAGGGAAGACCTAAAAGGGTTTCTTGGAAGGTTAATTTGGGAAGAGAGGGTCATCTAGCCTCTCTTTCTCTTGTTGATCCTTTCTAATTCTAATTTAAACACTAATAAAAACAAACACTTGAGAAATTTAGTGTATTCTAGAAAAATTCTCAAATGCCAAACATTAAGAAAGATTCTTTGTCTGCACTAAATGATGATTAAATTGTGCCTGGTCACAAATAACTTGGGTAACAATGGTGCCTAAGAAAGTTGGGGTACCCTGGCAGGAGAATCCTTGGGCACTCATCCTTTAATTGCATTTGGTATCTCAGTGCATGGTCTGTGCATTGTGTCCCCCAAACCTGGTCTAGTGTCTGGCACATTAAAAGAAATCAATAATTATTGAACACACACATATATTTATTTAAATATTTATTATTTATCCCCCTAGATTCTTCTCTACATATATTCAAAGAAGCCAGAACACACACACACATACACACTTTTTTAAAAACATTTTTATTGGGGTATAATTGCTTTACAATGGTGTATTAGTTTCAGCTTTATAATAAAGTGAATCAGTTATACATATATATATCCCCATATCTTTTTCCTCTTGCGTCTCCCCTCTTCCCACCCTCCCTATCCCACCCTTCTAGCTGGTCACAAAGAACCAGGCTAATCTCCCTGTGTTATGCGACTGCTTCCCACTAGCTATCTATTTTATATTTGGTAGTGTATATATGTCCATATATACACTACCACTCTCTCACTTTGTCCCAGCTTACGCTTCCCCCTCCCCGTGTCCTCAAGTCCATTCTCTAGTAGGTCTGCATCATTTCCGTTTTGCCCCTAGGTTCTTCATGACCTTTTTTTTCTTTTTTTTTTTTTTTTTAAGATTCCATATATATGTGTTAACATACGGTATTTGTTTTTCTCTTTCTGACTTACTTCACTCTGTATGAAACACTCTAGGTCCATCCACCTCACTACAAATAACTCAGTTTTGTTTCTTTTTATGGCTGAGTAATATTCAATTTGTATATATGTGCCATGTCTTCTTTATCCATTCATCTGTCGTTGGACACTTAGGTTGCTTCCATGTCCTGGCTATTGTAAATAGAGCTGCAATGAACATTGTGGTACATGACTCTTTCTGAATTATGGTTTTCTCCGGGTATATGCCCAGTAGTGGGATTGCTGGGTCATATGGTAGTTCTATTTTTAGTTTTTCAAGGCACCTCCATGCTGTTCTCCATAGTGGCTGTATCAATTTATGTTCCCACCAACAGTGTATAAGGGTTCCCTTTTCTCCACAGCCTCTCCAGCATTTATTGTTTCTAGATTTTTTGACGATGGCCATTCTGACTGGTGTGAGATGATATCTCATTGTGGTTCTGATTTGCATTTCTCTAATCATTAATGATGTTGAGCATTCTTTCATGTGTTTGTTGGCAATCTGTATATCTTCTTTGGAGAAATGTCTGTTTAGGTCTTCTGCCCATTTTTGGATTGGGTTGTTTGTTTTTTTGATATTGAGCTGCATGAGCTGCTTGTAAATTTTGGAGAGTAATCCTTTATCAGTTGCTTCATCTGCAAATATTTTCTCCCATTCTGAGGGTTGTCTTTTCATCTTGCTTATGATTTCCTTTGCTGTGCAAAAGCTTTGAAGTTTCATTAGGTCCGATTTGTTTATTTTTGTTTTTATTTCCAATTCTTTAGGAGCTGGATCAAAAAGGATCTTGCTGTGATTTATGTCATAGAGTGTTCTGCCTATGCTTTCCTGTAAGAGTTTGATAGTGTCTGGCCTTACATTTAGGTGTTTAATCCATTTGGAGTTTATTTTTGTGTATGGTGTTAGGGAGTGTTCTAATTTCATTCTTTTACCTGTAGCTGTCCAGTTTTCCCAGCACCACTTATTGAAGAGGCTGTCTTTTCTCCATTGTATATTCTTTTTTTTTTTTTTGAGGTACGCAGGCCTCTCACTTTTGTGGCCTCTCCCATTGTGGAGCACAGGCTCCGGATGCGCAGACTCAGTGGCCATGGTTCACGGGCCTAGCCGCTCCACGGCATGTGGGATCTTCCCAGACCGGGGCACGAACCTGTGTCTCCTGCATCGGCAGGTGGACTCTCAACCACTGCACCACCAGGGAAGCCCTCCATTGTATATTCTTGCCTCCTTTATCAAAGGTAAGGTGACTATATGTGCGTGGGTTTATCTCTGGCCTTTCTTTCCTGTTCTATTGATCTATATTTCTGTTTTCGTGCCAGTACCATACTTTCTTGATTACTGTAGCCTTGTAGTATAGTCTGAAGTCAGGGAGCCTGATTCCTCCAGGTCCGTTTTTCTTTCTCAAGATTGCTTTGGCTATTCAGGGTCTTTTGTTTTTTCCATGCAAATTGTTTTTTGTTCTAGTTCTGTGAAAATGCCAGTGTTAGTTTGATAGGGATTGCAGTGAATCTGTAGATTGCTTTGGGTAGTATAGTCATTTTCACAATGTTGATTCTTCCAACCCAAGAATATGGTATATCTCTCCATCTGTTTGTATCATCTTTAACTTCTTTCCTCAGTGTCTTAGAGTTTTTTGCATACAGGTCTTTTTGTCTCTTTAGGTAGGTTTATTCCTAGGTATTTTATTCTTTTTGTTGCAATGGTAAATGAGAGTGTTTTCTTAATTTCACTTTAAGATTTTTCATCATTAGTGTATAGGAATGCAAGAGATTTCTGTGCATTAATTTTGTATCCTTCTACTTTATCAAATTCATTGATTAGCTCTAGTAGTTTTCTGGTGGCATCTTTAGGATTCTCTATGTATAGTATCATGTCATCTGCGAACAGTGACAGCTTTACTTCTTCTTTTCCGATTTGGATTCCTTTATTTCTTTTTCTTCTCTGATTGCTGTGGCTAAAACTTCCAAAACTATGTTGAACAATAGTGGTGAGAGTGGGCAACCTTGTCTTGTTCCTGATCTTACTGGAAGTGATTTCAGTTTTTCACCATTGAGGACAATGTTGGCTGTGGGTTTGTCATATATGGCCTTCATTATGTTGAGGTAAATTCCCTCTATGCCTACTTTCTGGAGGGTTTTTATCATGAATGGGTGTTGAATTTTGTCGAAAGCTTTCTCTGCATCTATTGAGGTGGTCATATGGTTTTTCTCCTTCAATTTGTTAATATGGTGTATCACATTGATTGATTTGCATATATTGAAGAATCCTTGCATTCCTGGGATAAACCCCACTTGATCATGGTGTATGATCTTTTTAATGTGCTGTTGGATTCTGTTTGCTAGTATTTTGTTGAGGATTTTTGCATCTATGTTCATCAGTAATATTGTTCTGTAGTTTTCTTGTTTTGTGACATCTTTGTCTGGTTTTGGTATATGGGTGATGGTGGCCTCGTAGAATGAGTTTGGGAGTGTTCCTCCCTCTGCTATATTTTGGAAAACTTTGAGAAGGATAGGTGTTAGGTCTTCTCTAAATGTTTGGTAGAATTCACCTGTGAAGCCATCTGGTCCTGGGCTTTTGTTTGTTGGAAGATTTTTAATCACAGTTTCAATATCAGTGCTTGTGTTTGGTCTGTATCCTGGTTTAGTCTTGGAAGATTGTGCATATCTAAGAATTTGTTGATTTCTTCCTGGTTGTCCATTTAATAAGGCATACAGTTGCTTGTAGTAATCTCTCATGATCCTTTGTATTTCCATAGTGTCATTTGTTACTTCAGCATTTTCATTTCTAATTCTATTGTTTTGAGTCTTCTTCCTTTTTTTCTTGAAGAGTCTGGCCAATGGTTTATCAATTTTGATTTTCTTCTCAAAGAACCAGCTTTTAGTTTTATTGATCTTTGCTATCATTTCCTTCATTTGTTTTTCATTTATTTCTGATCTGATCTTTATGATTTCTTTCCTTCTGCTAACTTTGGCATTTTTTGTTCTTTCTCTAATTGCTTTAGGTGTAAGGTTAGGTTGGTTATTTGAGATGTTTCTTGTTTCTTAAGGTAGGATTGTATTGCTATAAACTTCCCTCTTAGAACTGCTTTTGGCGCATCCCATAGGTTTTAGGTTGTCGTGTCTCCATTGTCATTTGTTTCTAGGTATTTTTTGATTTCTTCAGTGATCTCTTGATTATTAAGTAGTGTGTTGTTTAGCTTCCATGTGTTTGTATTTTTTACAGATTTTTTCTGTAATTGATATCTAGTCTCATAGCGTTGTGGTCAGAAAAGACACTTGATATGATTTCAATTTTCTTAAATTTACCAAGGCTTGATTTGTGACTCAAGATATGATCTATCCTGGAGAATGTTCCATGAGCACTTGAGAAGAAAGTGTATTCTGTTGTTTTGGGATGGGATGGCCTATAAATATCAATTAAGTCCATCTTGTTTAATGTATCATTTAAAGCTTGTGTTTCCTTATTTATTTTCATTTTGGATGATCAGTCCATTTGTGAAAGTGGGGTGTGAAAGTTCCCTACTATGATTGTGTTACTGTCGATTTCCCCTTTTATGGCTGTTAGTACTTGCCTTACGTATTGAGGTGCTGCTACGTTGGGTGCATAACTATTTGCAATTGTTATATCTTCTTCTTGGATTGATCCCTTGATCATTATGTACTGTCCTTCTTTGTCTCTTGTAATAGACTTTGCTTTAATGTGTATTTTTTCTGATATGAGAATTGCTACTCCAGCTTTCTTTTGATTTCCATTTGTATGGAATATCTTTTTCCGTCCCCTTACTTTCAGTCTGTATGTGTCCCTAGGTCTGCAGTGGGTCTCTTGTAGACAGCATATATACAGGTCTTGTTTTTTTATCCATTCAGTCAGTCTATGTCTTTTGGTTGGAGCTTTTAATCCATTTACATTCAAGGTAATTATAGATATGTATGTTCCTATTACCATTTTCTTAATTGTTCTGGGTTTGTTATTGTAGGTCTTTTCCTTTTCTTATGTTTCCTGCCTAGATAATTTCCTTTAGCATTTGTTGTGAAGTTGTTTTGGTTATGCTGGATTATCTTAGCTTTTGCTTGTCTGTAAAGGTTTTAATTTCTCCGTCAAATCTGAATGAGATCCTTGCTGGGTAGAGTAATCTTTGTTGTAGGGTTTCCCTTTCATCTCTTTAAATATATCCGGCCACTCCCTTCTGGTTTGCAGAGTTTCTGTTGAAAGATCAGCTGTTAACCTTATGGGGATTCCCTTCTGTGTTATTTGTTGTTTTTCCCTTGCTGCTTTTAATATTTTTTCTTTGTATTTAATTTTTGATCGTTTGATTAATATGTGTTTTGGCATGTTTCTCCTTGGATTTATCTTGTATGGGACTCTCTGTGCTTCCTGGAACTTGATTAACTATTTCCTTTCCCATATTAGGGAAGTTTTCAACTATAATCTCTTCAAATAGTTTCTCAGTCCCTTTCTTTTTCTCTTCTTCTTCTGGGACCCCTATTATTCGAATATTGGTGCATTGAATATTGTCCCAGAGGTGTCTGAGAATGTCCTGAATTTTTTTCATTCTTTTTTCTTTATTCTGCTCTGCAGTAGTTACTTCCACTATTTTATCTTCCAGGTCACTTATCCATTCTTCTGCCTCAGTTATTCTGCTATTGATCCCTTCTAGAGAATTTTTAATTTCATTTATTGTGTTGTTCATGATTGTTTGTTTCATCTTTAGTTCTTCTAGGTCCTTGTTAAATGTTTCTTGCATTTTGTCTATTCTATTTCCAAGATTTTGGATCATCTTTACTATCATTATTCTGAATTCTTTTTTAGGTAGACTGCCTATTTCCTCTTCATTTGTTAGGCCTGGTGGGTTTTTGCCTTGCTCCTTCATCTGCTGTGTGTTTCTCTGTCTTCTCATTTTGCTTAACTTACTATGTTTGGGGTCTTCTTTTCGCAGGCTGCAGGTTTGTAGTTCCTGTTGTTTTTGGTGTCTGTCCCCAGTGGCCGAGGTTGGTTCAGTGGGTTGTGTAGGCTTCCTGGTGGAGGGGACTAGTGCCTGTGTTCTGGTGGATGAGGCTGGATCTTGCCTTTCACGTGGGAGGTCCACGACTGGTGGTGTGTTTTGGGGTGTCTGTGACCTTATTATGATTTTATGTAGCCTCTCTGCTAACAGGCGGGGTTGTGTTCCTGTCTTGCTAGTTGTTTGGCATAGGGTGTCTAGCACTGTAGGTTGCTAGTCATTGAGTGGAGGTGGGTCTTGGTGTGGAGGTGGAGATCTCTGGGAGATTTTTGCTGTTTGATATTATGTGGAGCTGGAAGGTCTCTGGTGGACCAGTGTCCTGAACTTGGCTCTCCCACCTCAGAGGCACAGCCCTGATTCCTGGCTGGAGCACCAAGAGCCTGTCATCCACATGGCTCAGAATAAAAGGGAGAACAAAAGATAGAAAGAAAGAAAAAGGTAAAATAAAATAGAAGTTATTAAAATGAAAAGCAAGAAATAATTATTTCAAAAAAATTTTTTAAGTTATTATAAAAAAGGAAAGAAAGAAGAGAACAACCAAATCAGAAAACAAATCCGCCAATGATAACAAGCCCTGAAAAGTATACTTAAAAACAAAACAAATGGGCTTCGCTGGTGGCGCAGTGGTTGAGAGTCCACCTGCTGATGCAGGGGACACGGGTTCGTGCCCCGGTCTGGGAAGATCCCAAATGCCGTGGAGCATGTAGGCCTGTGAGCCATGGCCGCTGAACCTGCGTGTCTGGAGCCTGTGCTTCGCAACAGGAGAGGGCACAACAGTGAGAGGCCCGCGTACCACAAAAACAAAACAAAAAAAAACGGGCAGAGAGAACCCTAGGACAAATGGTAAAAGCAAAGCTATACATAGAAAATCACACACAGAAGCATACACTCTCACAAAAAGAGAAAAAGGGAAAAATATATATATGTCATTGCTCCCAAAGTCCGCTTCCTCAACTTGGGATGATTCATTGTCTCTTCAGGTATTCCACAGATGCGGGGTGCATCAAGTTGACTGGAGATTTAATCCGCTTGCTCCTGAGGCTGCTGGGAGAGATTTCCCTTTCTCTTCTTTGTTCGCACAGCTCCCGGGGTTCAACTTTGGATTTGGACCCACCTCTTTATGTAGCTCAACTGTTCTTCACTCAGACAGGACGGGGTTAAAGGAGCAGCTGCTTTGGTGGCTCTGTCTCACTCAGGCTGGGGGGAGGGAGGGTTACGGATGCGGGATGAGCCTGCGGCGGCCGAGGCCCGCGTGACGTTGCACCAGCCTGAGGCGCGCCGTGCGTTCTTCCGGGGAAATTGTCCCTGGATCACGGGACCCTGGCAGTAGTGGGCTGCACGGGCTCCCAGGAGGGGAGGTGTGGACAGTGACCTGTGCTTGCTTCTTGGTGGCAGCAGCAGCAGCCTTAGCGTCTCATGCCCGTCTCTGGGGTCCGTGTTGATAGCCGTGGCTCACACCGGTCTCTGGAGCTCCTTTAAGCAGCACTCTTAATCCCCTCTCCTCGTGCACCATGAAACAAAGAGGCAAGAAAAGAAATCTGTTGCCTCTTCAGCAGCTCCAGACTTCTCCCGGACTCCCTCCCAGCTTGCCGTGGTGCACTAGCCCCTTCAGGCTGTGTTCACGCCGCCAACCCTAGTCCTCTCCCTGGGATCTAAGCTCCGAAGCCTGAGCCTCAGTTCCCAGCCCCTGCTCATCCCGGCGGGTGAGCAGACAAGCCTCTCGGGCTGGTGAGTGCTGGTCGGCACCGACCCTCTGTGCGGGGATCTCTCCGCTTTGCCCTCCGCATCCCTGTGGCTGCGTTCTCCTTTGCGGCTCCGAAGCTTTCCCCCTCCGCCACCCAAAGTCTCTGCCTGCGAAGGGGCTTCCTAGTGTGTGGAAACCTTTCCTCCTTCACAACTCCCTCCCACTGGTGCATGTCCCGTCCCTATCCTTTTGTCTCTGTTTATTCTTTTTTCTTTTGCCCTACCCAGGTATGTGGGGAGTTTCTTGCCTTTTGGGAGGTGTGAGGTCTTCTGTCAGCGTTCAGTAGCTGTTCTGTAGGAGCTGTTCCACATGTAGACGTATTTCTGATGTATTTGTGGGGAGGAAGGTGATCTTTACGTCTTACTCCTCCGCTATCTTGAAGCTCCTCTCCACAGTTATTTATTATTTACTGTTTATCCATCTAGATTCTTCTCTACGTATATTGAAGAAAGCCAGGAGACACACACATTTATTTATTTACTTATTTATTATTTATCCATGTAGATTGTTCTCTACATATATTCAAGGAAGCCAGAACACACACACACACAGCTTTATTATTTATCCATCTAGATTCTTTATATATTTTTTAAAAAGCCAGAAAATGGGGCTTCCCTGGTGGCGCAGTGTTTGAGAGTCCGCCTGCCGATGCAGGGGACACGGGTTCGTGGCCCGGTCCAGGAAGATCCCACATGCCGTGGAGTGGCTGGGCCCGTGAGTCATGGCCGCTGAGCCTGCGTGTCCGGAGCCTGTGCTCCGCAACAGGAGAGGCCGCAACAGTGAGAGGCCCGCGTACCGCCAAAAAAAAAAAAAAAAAAAAAAAAGCCAGAAAATGAGTAAAGGGTGGGGGTTGGGTATTTAATTTCTCCAGGAAAATATTAGATGCTTGGGTAATATGTTAGTTATCACATATTTTATAGGTGTGTACCATATATTTTTTCATTATGTTATGCAGTTCTTTATGAATTCAAAACCGCTGGTCTTAGTTTTGATTGCGATTATGATTCCATGAGTAATTTTGTTTACCCTCTTCTGCCATTAACTTCTTCCTTTTTGTAGTTCTTGATTTATCTGGAATCCATTAGTGTATTTTTTGAGGTATGGATCAAAAGCAGCTCTTCTCCACATCTGTTTAATTGCTTTTATATGTTTTTATAATCTGTGTGTTTTCCCTTAAGTTCTGTTTAATCATGTGGTTTAGGAAGAGGGGTGGGGGTCAGAAGGGGAAGGAGTGTAGGTGTAACAAAACAGGGATGTATAGGGTACTTCAGTTTCCTTTCAAAGTGGTTTGGTTAATAGCTCTAACACCACATTGTCTACGTTATAAGTAACCCCCAGCCCCCAAAGCAAGCATTTGTGTCCCACTACCAATTGTGCCAGTTCCACCCACCACCCAGCGCACCTTGGAGACCTTGTGAACTCTGGGCTGGATGTGTAACTATTCAGGATAGTGTGTTTCCAAAGTGAGAGTTTTTAGGTTGTGTGTCCATCATTACCCCAGATCATTCCATTTAGTCATCGTCTCCCATGTGTAATTCCCAATAAACGACTGTGTTTATGTCATCACCATGTCACATGAACCCAGTAACTCTTCAAAACTGGCACATCATCAAGAGTCCCTTTTTCAGGTTTTCTTTTTCTAAGGAGGGGGGAAGCTGGCAAACTGTTGGTGTTTTTCTTCCAGTTTTATTGAGATATAACTGACATACATAAGTTTAAGGTATGCAGTATAATGGTTTGACTTACATTGTGAAATGATTACCATTATACATTTAGTTCAGGTTTTGTATATGCAGCCTATTATTCTACAACTCTAATGTTATTATGTTTTGAAATTTGATAGGTTGAGTGCCTCATGAACCTCATTTGTCACTTTTCCTTAGATAACTTTCATGATCACTCTGATATTGTTTTAGTGTTACTTGGCATTAAAAACATCTGTATCCTAATTTCTCTGCACGTCATACCTGACTATATTTGGTATTTTTTTATCCTCACTGAAGTTTTAATAATTTTCTATTAATAAACCTCAAATATTCCAAGTAAAATTTATATAAAAATAGTTTTATATATTATGTCAGTAGAATCTCTATTAATTGTGTGGCTTTAATTTATATGTTAAAGTTTTGCAGCTTAAAAAGTTTTTTTATTATGTCCATAGAGTCACTATTAATTGTGTGGCTTTATTTTATACATTAACGTTTGCAGCAGGAATGATTTCGTTGATTTCCTGGAGTATTCTGGGTAAATAATGGATACTGGGTTGCTTGATTGATGTATTCATTATATTACCCCCACCACTTCCCCCCCCTTCCCCCCCAACCCCATCCTCTAGACCCCCTACCCTCCTAACTCCTTCCTTCACCCTCCCTTGTCCTCTCTCCACCCCTCCTTCCCCCTCTCCCCCCTTCCTCACCCCTCCTTCCTTTCCTCTTTCCCCCTCTTCCCGCTTCTTCCCTCCTTCCCCCTCTCCCCCTTTCCTGTCCTCCCCCCCACCCTGTTCACTTTATGCCAGTGTATGCTGAAATGATTGAGACACAGTTTGCACTTAACCACTAAATCTTTATTGAATTTTTACTCTAACATCAATACAATATTAGTAAATAGAAATACAGAGTAAAGAGAAAACAGCAATAAAATGGGGAAGGGCAGGGAGGTGGGGCAGGGATAGGTAGGAGGTGTAGAGTTAGGGAAAAGGGGCAGAGGTGAGGAGGAGGGCTACTGACAGGGGCATAAGCAATGGTTCTTATTCATCATTTTCCTGTAACTTCCATGAATCTTTACTCTCCATCATTATCAATTTCACTCCAGCAACAACTTCTCAAAGGGCATCTATCTATCCTAACTCTCTAAAGGCTTTGCTTACAATCTCAATCCCTGGAGTGAATATGCAGGGCCGAGTGGCTCTATTAAATTATTTATCCAGTCATCTTTGAACTTTCTCCCACTAGGTTTTTATCCATGTTTAATAGCCCTAAAAAGATTGATCTCCCTGCAGTTCCCTCTGAATTTATTTGAAATCTTTAGGGGTAGCAATCATAGGGTAAGGGATCACAAGTAAGTACACATGTCCACTTACAGAGATATCTAATACATTATATCATGCTTTTTAACTAATCCCACCCACTTAAGATTACTTAATAGTCCCTCCCACTCTAAAATACTTATGATTATATATATATCCCCAATTACTTATACTGATTACACAAAGATATAGAAACAATGCAATTTTCCACAGACCAATTTGATAGCATTCTACAATCTGAAACAACAAAGAACTTTCAGTCCCAACCGATGTGCATTCTTTCTTTAAGATGAAAACACAGCATGGTTCCCATCAGGCTCTTCATCTCTGCAGGTGGTCCTTTATCTCTGCCCAGGTCTTTCTAGCAGAGTGTTCTCTGTTGCCAATCTTGGAATTCTATCTGATGTTAGACATCTGTGGTGGACGATGACTGGATCAATTCAGGAGTCCAAGAGGTACCTGCAAACTTAAACAGAAATCCAGACTGCACTATGTAGATGTGCCCCTCTTATTTTGTGCACCTGCAAGTTCACTGTGCTAGCTCACGATTTATTCCAACTAATTCTCCATTTTCCAGTATCTAATACAAATACCTCATTGCTCAAACTAAATTGACCCTTCAGAAATGTATGTAAACTTCCTCCGTTTCAACAACCTACCATGGTGACCTTAGCTAGTTCTCTCCACGTCCGCCTAACAATGGGAGCTTATACCTTCTTCCTTGATTTTTTTAATTAACACTGAAAATTTGGGCCAAAAGTCAATCAATTTTGCCAGTTTGTTTCAAAAGGTAGACTGTTGGCTTTTCTTAATAATTTTGATGTTTTAATTTATTTATCTCCTTTGTTTCTACATTGCTCCCTTTCCACCTTCTTTAGAGATTTAATTCTTTGCTTTCCCCTTTCTGTTGAATAAGGCATTTTGTTGGGAAATGCCAAAAAGATTGTATTCAGTTAAAATAGTTGATCAACAGCAATGAAATAAATCACATGAGCGAAAGGAAACTTAATTCTGATTCTACAGAATAAATTTGAGATTACTTATCCTTAACACCTACACTTCTAGATGGCATATATAGCTATAGAGCATAGTACACACTGCCAAACAGGTTTTCACAAGCTTTACGAAACAGCCAAAAGCGTGTCAGGGACTTCATCCGTGGGTTGTTCACCCACACCACCATGCTCTCCCTGACAGCTGTTGTTGCCACATTTCCAGACTTCTGCTTGCAGTGATGGCAAATGTCCATGTGCACATGCCGGGGCTGCAGACAATAGCCCATTTCTAGGCCCTCTGCAGCTTGAAGATCAAGTGACAACTGTAAATGTGACACAGAACTACTTAAATTCAAATGTATGGAGGATGGATTGGTATCTGAGGTAAACTGAAGTGACGCTTCAAAAAGTCCAGAAGCACAAATGCACCATTTAAAAAGTAATTACTCTAAAATACGAGTGACTGACAAGCTTTCTGCTTCCATTGGGGGGGGAAAAAAAAAAGGAAAAGTTGTTTTGAATTAAATAGCCAATTAGGTATCTTCCTTGAATTTGTATATCATCTTGTGTGGGTTTTTAAAGGCCCAATAAAAAAAAATTGAAATTATGGATGATGTTAAAACAGAAGTTTAAAGATGAACAGGATGAACTATTATACAGGTACTCCAGTTCTGAGGAGCCTCTCATTCACAGTGTTGTAAGAGTTCACAGTAAAGAAATATTTTATACTACCTTACTTATCCATTTTAATTAATTTAACAATAAGACTTGGATAGTACTTTGTAATTCAATGGAAATCACTTTTGAAAGCAGAGTCACCACTTTAAAACACTGTTAAAAGGACACTATCAACCTACAGCTAAAACTTTTAAGTATTTAAACATGCAAGGATAAGGGTGGGTGATCATGAATATGTGAAAGATGATGTTGATGAAAAGTGAAACTTCACCATAAGACTCCTCTTCATGACAGGCAATTTGAAATATACACCATGTTGTTTTCCTACTCAAACTGTTGGAGACTGTGTGTTGAAACACATGCTCCGAGAAGCCTGCCTCTTTCTTCTCCATGCATGGCAGCAAAATAGAGTCTCAGCAGCCAGGCAGGAGGGATGACACAAATCCTGCAGCAGGGTTAGTGGCAGTAGTAAATAGAAAGAGACAGGTTAGACAAACAGTTCAAGGTAGTAGCAAGGGACCAGGCTAAAGGAAGTCAGGCAGTGCCAGGTTAGCACAAAGCGTCCGGGAGACACCAGCTGATGTTACTGGATTGAAGACAACTCTTGTGTTGTCTGTTGCTTTGAGTTGCTTTCGCAGGCCTTTCATTCCTTGGCAGCTTATCGGCTCCAACCCCTAGAGGGTGCTAAAATCATTCCCCCTCCCTAAGCATCCTAGTGCTACAGTCTAGTGAGGGGACTGCTGATGAAATGCCCAGATGCATATGGAGGCAGAGATATGGATAGATGCTCCCAAGACTTCAGGTGATGCTCTTCCAGCCAATTAACAACGCTCTTGAAAATTCTTTCTGAAGTTCCAGGTCAAGGTGGTAACATTAACTCTGAGTCTCCCCTTTAAGAGTTGGGTAAGGGGATTTAGGAGTCCTTTTGATTTGCTACTCGTTAGCCCTCATACATGACTGAGAGGTGATCACATTTCACAAACATTTAATACACCTGGAGCCACCAATAGTCTCTGGTTACCAGGTTTAAGGTTTTGTGGAAGCCATTGCTGGCATGGTGATGCTAAGGTGTTGTGACAAAGCCAGAGTTATTGGGTACATGTGATTTGCACCAGGATGTGAAGGCACACTCAAACATGCCAACGTCCATCTAGGAGTACTTCCTTCCGAGGCCTGAGGTGTTTCTGTTGCAGGGGTTTTGCCTGCTCCTGGGGGAACCAGTTGAGTTGCTACTCCTTGCATCATGAAAGTGGAGTTTGAAGATGGTGAAGTTTCAAAGGATGCAGCAAAAAGATCACGGAAGCCGTTTCACACTTGCACCAGAAATTGTGGCTTCCGTAATAAGGCCTCGGTCCTCCAAAGATGTAAAGAGAGTACCGAAACTGCAAGAAAAGTCATGTCCTCCTCCTCCTTGTCTCCCCCTCTATAAAGAAAACAGCATTTCCTGTGTTTGCATCAGCTTCTCAGTAACTATTAAATGAGGAACCTGGCAGCCAATCATTCATATGGTGACAGAGGTTTCAGCAGGTAAAACCCAGGCTTCCAGGGTTTGCTGGGAAGTAAACTTATTACGAATTTTAATTAGACTGGCAGTTAAGGTGGAAAACAGAGATGATTCGTTGGTAAATATTTTGTCACTTCCACCAATCAGTGGAGGTCTGTTGGTGCTTTAGGATGTGCCCCAGTCCGGGGTGGCCCTGATCTTCTGTAGCCGTTTCAGAGAAAACCTGTGCCTCAGGTTGGTCTGAAGGTGCAACAGCCCAATTTAGCACGCAGTCACTGATTGAGAAGCTGAACAGGAGTTCATTTCGAGGGCAGAGATCCTGAAGGACATGATGCGTATTTACATGGTGCTGTAAGACGGCGGCGGGGGTGGGGGCGGCGGTGGCGGCGGCGGCTGTGGCGGTGGGTACTGGGGCACCGGTGGCTGGCGGTACCAGTGCGGATTCCAGGTGATCATCACGGGGACATAGAGCGATCGCCCCTGTCCATCTCGCCCCACGGGGTACCAGGCGAATCCTACCGGGTAGGTCGGGTACGTGGCATATGCAGGGTAGGTCGGATATCCTGGTATTTGAGGTACGTATTCAGTGTACGTCGCCAGGTGAGCTTGGTCTTCTAAATTTGGAATAGAGAGTCGAGGATACTGATTCTGGATGGTGAAATTGTTGGGAGCTCGGCAGTCGTAAGAAACTTGCAGTTTCCATCCCCTTTTCACTTGGAGAACTTGGGCTCCGTTGGGTGCGACGGTGGGAGTTATGAGCCCATCTTTCACGTTTCGGGCCACAAAATCTCGCAGAGCTGCCATTTCGGGTTCCGACAGTGAGTACACGTGTCCGCTGGGAATACTGTGTGCTCCAGGGATCATTTCTATGTTAGGGTCAACCAGACGGTGGTCTGGGTAGACGTTTTCATCTACTGGAGTGTACACATTCTGGACGTAGTAATACCTCACGGGTTGGTAAACTCTGTATCCTTCCACCGGGTAATAGAATGACGGTTGT
Organism: Phocoena phocoena; assembly: GCF_963924675.1. NCBI lineage: Eukaryota > Metazoa > Chordata > Mammalia > Artiodactyla > Phocoenidae > Phocoena > Phocoena phocoena. Next base: position 48,060,658 of record NC_089227.1, read on the forward strand.
GCTGGTGGTGGGAGCGTGGGTGGTATCGGTGAGTACATCCGGCAATGGTATCGGCAATATTCGGAATCGAAGACGATCGATCGGGTGCTCCACGTGATGTTGGGATCGTGTGTGCTCAGCCAGCGCACCCCTAGGACGATGGGGAAGAACGGAGACTGAGTCACATCGAACGACAGCACCTCACGGTGATCTCCCAAGTCGACGATCAGGTCGTGCGTTTCATGGACAACTGGGCCCGATGCTATGGGACGTCCATCAATCGCTTCTACAAGTATTGGCCAGTCCTTGACTCTCAGAGGAATGCCATTCTGGGCAACGTATTCGTGATCAATGAAGTTGCCGGAAGCACCAGAATCAATCATGGCTCGGACAAACAGGGTGTGTCTGCCCGGAAGATGAATCTGGAGCATCACTTGCAAGTGTGGCGATGAAGCTGCATCATCTTGTGGGGACCTTATTAATTCCGGCCCGGTCGCTGAAGGTCCCTCTACAGCGGGGCCGGGGAGTTTCCCGCCGGCGAAGCCTTCGAGGCCTTGGCAGGACAGTTGTCGGCGTAGTGACCTCCATTCCCACAGTAGAGGCACAGGTTCAGCTTTCGGCGTCTTTCTTTTTCTTCCTGGGTCAGGCGCATGCGGGCACCTCCCACGGGCTCGGTCGGATCTACCTGGTGGTGGCTGTTGACGTGAGGCATCACCAGCGCACGTGGCGGGGAGCGCGGCTTGCGGGCGGCAGCTGCCCGGGCCAGCCTTCTCTCGATGTGGATGCACTGGCCGATCAGTGCGGACAGCGACTTGGCGACTTCGAGGCGCGACAGCTCCGCCTGAATGTGGTCGCTGAGGCCCTCGTGGTACTGGTCAATCAAGGCAGGCTCGTTCCAATCCAGGTCCTGTGCGATCATCTGGAAAGTGTTGGAATAGTCGACGACTGACCCCATGCCTTGGCGCAGACGTCTGATCTTGCGTTTGGCAGCCTCGCGCCGCTGAGGGTCTTCAAACACATGCTTCATTTCGGTCATGAAGGCTGGGTAGTTGTGCATCAGGTAGTGGGATCGCTCTAGCTTGGCGGAGGCCCAGCGGGCAGCACGGCCGGTCATCATGCTTGTCACGAAGCAGACGCGCACGCGATCAACGGAGAAATCTCTGGTGCTCTTTTCCATGAAGAGCTGGCACTGGGCCATGAAAGGCACCAGCATGTCTGGGTTGCCGTCAAACTTCTCGGGAAGGTCTTCTGGGCTCTCTTCCTCCATCGGAGTGGCTGGGGCAGCAGCGGCTGCAGCTCCGCAGAGCTCAATGTCATCTTCCTCCTCCTCAGGGGCGGGCTCCACCTGCTCGCGGAGGGAGGTGTTCTCCTCTGTGAGTTTCTGTACCTGGTTCTGCAGGTTGTTGTTCTCCTCGGACTGCTTCATGACCTTCTCTCTGAGGTTGTTGATCTCTTCAGAGAGATCCTCCCGCCTTCGTTCGGCCAGGTTGGGGTTGTACTGGCCCCTTTGGCCGCTGCAGGGGGAGCTGGAGGGGGAGGCAGGATCGTTGGGGGGAGGCGGAGGAGGAGGAGGTGGGCAGTCGGGCCCCAGGGTGAGAGGTGGGGTGGGAGGAGACCTCCCAAGTGCAGCTTCACTCCGGTAGGGAGAGAGGCCTGGATCCTGGCCTCCTCTTCCACCCTTTCGCCTTTTGGTTTTCAGAAGCTTTTTGTTTCTGTAAGTGAAGATAAAAGCATACATTCAACATATGTATTTAAAGCACCACAATACAAAGAAGATTTTATCATTTAAAGTATCTACTAAAGTACTCTAAACACATGAGTATTTCAAGCATCTCTTTGTTCTGCTTGCTCACATCAATAGTTCATAAACAGACAAAAGCCCTGCAAAAAAGATATTAATCAGTAGGACAGTAGATAATGAAAAGCATCCTACTTTTTGATGTCCAAATGACTTTTTCCTCCTCAAGAATCAACTGTTCATCATGATACAACAATACACAACTGTATCAACAGCACTATGACCTTTACTGACTAATAAAGAATGAGGAGACACTCCAAACAAGAAGTTTTATAAGGAGAGAGCAGAGCAAGAAACTTTCAAGCAAAGATTGATAGTGGAAAAGTTACACAAAATAAAGTCAAAATTATAACTTTATTATTAGGGAAGCTACCCGAAAAGTTGCTACTATTCCAGCCAATAGAAAACCAAGAAAAAGAAGAGGGAGGGGTGAGTTAAAAATCACAGTGCCTGTATTCATCAACCTGGGGGGAGAGGGGCACTCTGGCCCACTGTCTTGACCCTGATCCACCTCTACAGAGAAGGCAACTAGTCATCAAAACAAACAACAACTGCCACCAAACCAGTTCGGATTGTCTGAATTACTTTTCGGACCATAATTTGATTTCCCAAAGAGAACTCCCTTTGGGACAGAAATGGCAATGAGCAGCAACCTGTGTATATCAGTTTCCCTCCTTATTATGCAGTCAATCAACAAATATTAATTGACATCTCCTAGGAGTAGCTGGGCTATAAAATGGGACATTCAAAGAAGCCCAATAATAGTATACCTCAAACTTATAAGGATTTAATTAAATAATGCAGGTAAAGCACATAGTGAGTATTCAATAACTGTTAGCTGATATTAATGAAGTTATTAATAAAGAACAGAAACTTTAAATTTCTGTATAATGAGGCTGTGATTAAAACAGGGAGGGGCTGCAACTATGGCAACCTGGGTATGCACATCCCACTAAAGATACTAATTTTTTTTTTTTTTTTAATACTGTGTTGGTCAGACAAATCCAGGGCCTCTTTAGGCTTGCAGGTCACCAGTGTGCAATCCCAGGTTTTTAAACAAGGTTTGTCAATACAGCCCCACCCAAAAGTTTTGAGAGTGCGATGGGTCACTCCTAGCCGGGTGAGTGACTGTGTGTGGGGGGGGGGGGACAGGGGGGTTAAATGTCCTAATTATGGGTAGGGTGACAATAAATCATACATATAATAAATCAGCACACAGGGCCTGTGTACTTCCTGGAAATAGGGTTAAATTCATTTCGAGTAATTATTTTAACACTTTGATGATTTTTTTAACAGGCATCAAATTCTCATATTTGGAAAACTCTAGGAAAGTGCTCAAAAGTTTAAAAATATAATATGTAAAGCAGGCAGACTGCCTATTCACTACATGTTAACTTGGCAGTCCTGGTCACCTGTTCCTCTCTGACCCATCAAGGTAAAAAATGGACACCAAATTAATTATGTAAAATAAAGCCACAAAGATAAACGTGTTATTCAGAGAAGTTAGGTGAAAAATAGCTAATATTTCAACCAATAGTGTACAAGGGAAAAAAAAAAGGTGATGGTAATCAAACATGATGCTTGGCTGTAGAGAAATACCCCTTCCTCCTTCCTTCCTAAGACCCCTCCTCATTCTTTAGGCCCCTCCCCTGCCCCAGCCCTGCCATCCACAGCCATTTTCTCTATGCCCTGGACTGTGGGTATGGCCTCTTCAAGGAGTGGCTATACAGCAAGTAGAGTCCTTAAGGAACAGAATTACTGTGCCATTTTAATAGTTTTAAATGCTACTTAATTACTTTAGTAGCTTAGGCTATGGAAACAGCTAATAGTTGACATGCAAGATAAAATCTTCAAGTTTAGAAAAAAAAAATCAGAAGATGTAATTAACACATCATAGCCTGTGACATTGTTTCATTTCCAGCTGCTTAAAGACAATTATATTGGTGACATTCAGAAAATGAGGTCACAAAATAATGCAATTTTTATTAATTAAACTTAAGAGTTTTAATGTCCCATTAAAAAGCAACTAATAAGCACAGGTCAGGTGACTCAGGTGTCACTTCTGTCATCAAGACACTAATACTTAAAAACTTAGAGACAAGACTTCTGAACAGGCATTCACAGCATGGCCTGGAGCATCGCGACCCAGGTCAGGAAGGTTAACAACCTATATGTCAATCACAGTCACTGGGGTGGGCTTTAATGAGGCCCAGGTCTGATGGTTTTCACATCTGCAAAACATGATAGGAGAGAAATAACAACACATTAGGAAATCAGCAAACAATCACTGTATTGTTTTTGGAAACAAGATTAATAAGAGTTTAAAATTCAAATGCTTTTGGTGACAGGAAGGTAATATAAAGGTGAGAAGAGACTGGAGATAGGAAAACAGGAAGGGGCTGCAGCTATTTAACTTGGGGATGCATACCCCACCCCCCCCATCTTTTAATTCTTGTAAAAATTTTAAATACAGTGCTGGTCAAACAAATTCAGGGCCTTTTTTTTACCTTCGAGGTCACCGGTTTGAGGCCCTTAACTTTTACCAATATCAGGCCTAAGGCCTACACTCCCGGGGTTTGTAATTTGGGGTGGGACTCTAAGTCCTAAAACAGTTAACTGCCCAGAACAGAGTCGTTTAACCATTAAAAGTGATAGGGCAGTGGGCAGGCAAGTCAACAGTATAAATAAAGTTTACAAATGTTTAAACAGCAATTGGAGCACCAGTTAACATGGGAACAGGAGAACCCTAACTTGTCTTGAATATAGGACTATGGCTCCTTAAACACCCCCTTAGTAGGGGCTGGACTGGGAAGGTGGGTCAAGGGGCCCCGTGCCTAAAACCTGGAAGGACACACAGCATAAAGCTAAGCTCCCTGGGACAGATGCCACCTTTACACATGAAAAAGAGTTCAGTATTACTCTATTTAAGAAGTAAAGACATTTGCTTCATCTTTGACTCTTCACAATGACTTTTGAAACTTTCTATCCCTCGCACCCCCCCTACAAACACACCAAGGTGCAAAAGTAGCCAAAACCCGCCATACATTAAACATTGCGCTAGTAAATGACACTTCATTAAAACAGTGCTTAATTGTTTTACATTTGCAAACGTCCACATTTCTTTTTGAGAGCTATGAGTACTATTTGCGAAATGCAAATTCTAATAATATGCACATTTTTCAAACCATTGTTTTGAACCTCTTTAAAATGCAGACACAAATTCTAAAGAGAAGAGGGGTCAGGGTGGCAAGGTGGGTAAAAGGGGCCTGGGGACTTACTGAAAGGTGTAATTATGATTAGCACACGTTATCCATAGATTGTATACTTGTTGGGGGCTGGGGGGAGGGGTGATTGGTGGGGTGTGACAGGTTTTTGGGAGCCAGTGCTTCTAAAAGCCCCTGTAACAGTCCTGGCTCATGGTTTCTAATATATGGAACCAGGTTTTAAAATTTCTTCATTTAGTTAGAAACATAAATAGCGATTGGCAGTTAGCTATAAATTTGTTTTATAGAGATATTTTTAAATGCCAGCTAAAACCTTCAATCTATATTTTCTCATGTAACCACTTTGTTACGTTACACAAATTTTAAATGACAATTATGTACCATTAAATAATCCACTTGCCCCAAATTTAAATAATTAGCTTTTGCTTTTTGGTTTATAAAAAAGATAATTATTTTGAGTGCTTTGAATTAATTTAGTTGCTTTGAATTATAATTACTGCTTACATTATTGGAGCTTAAAAATGCTTATTTTATTTTATTTTTTTTTTAAAGATCCTGTTGAATGAGAGGGAGATAAGGCAAGCAATGTCTTGGACAACCCAGGACAGCAAAACACCATAGGAAATAGCCAGGAGCAAAAAACCAGAACACAACTGCAGACACCAAGGAAGACACTGAATAAACCAGTTTACTCTGGTCATTTAACACTTATTTGTGCCTACAATGTGTCAGGCACAATTATGTAGGCAAGTTAGCCAGGGCTAATCCCCTAAAATTCCAAGAAAAAAATCCAGATAAACACCTCATCCTTGCTCAGAGGCCAAGCCAGTAGCACCAACAAAGTATCTTAAAACTCCTGTGAAACAAAGTTCAAGTTGTTCTTTATTTTGTAGCCACCAAAGCGTCTGATTCCAGTAGGTCCCACCACAAAGGTCCACTAGTGTGTCAAAAAGAACTTGAGTTTTTTAGTTTTAAAAAATTAAATTTTAATTTTTTAAGGTTTAAAAAATCTTAAAATGATGTTAAAAGCATTTAAAATGTTTTTTCATTTGCAGTAAAAACGTTTAGCTAGATTGCCTTTAGAGGCGCCAGCCACGTCAGCTTGGAAGCACCCTTCATAAGCCACTATCAGGAGTTTAAATTGTGGGATTATGTTGTTTAACATATGCAAAGTGCTTATTAATGCCATGTATAATTACTATTGTTGTTAATTGTTCTTATTTATTTTTCTTATATTTATTAGACACTGGTGGATAAAAAGCAAAACCGGCGCAGAAGAGAAACCGCAGCAGCGAAACCGCAGGAGAGCTGGGCTGTGCAGCCAGGCGCAGGCAGCGAAGACGCAGGCGCAAAGGAGGGGTACCTGATGGGAGGGGTACCTGATGGGAGGGGTGGGGGGCCCACACTGCGCAGGCGCCGGTGGGCCCTGGGGAGGTGGGGCCATAGGCCAGCCCAGAAGAGGCTGGTTCAGGGCGGGGCCAAGTTTTGAGAGGTGCGGTCTGGAGGAGCCACTCCAGAGAAGGGGGGCTCAGAGGGAGGAGGGGTCTAGAGGAACCGCCTCAGAGGAGGCGGGCTCGGGGAGACGCGGGGTCTGGGGAGGCAGGGTCTAGAAGGCGCGCTCTGGGAAGGCGCGCCGCAGAGGAGGCGCGCTCTGAGTAGGTGCTGGGAGGTGCTAAGCCTGTTCCTAGGAGATACTGCAGAGAAGGCGCGCTAGGATGGGCGGGGCAGGTCTGAGACTGGCTGCATGCCTCTCCCAGGATTCCCCCCTCCCCAAGCACCTCCCACCAGCCTCCAACAGGCAGATTCATTTCATGCAACAAGAGCAATCACCCCCAGATCCAATCCCCCCACCACCACCCCGCGCCTTCCAAGACTAAGCAAACCAGTTTCCACAAACTGTTGCTGGACGCCAATTCGCGCCACCACTACAACTATACCACCACTTCAATCAAGCGCAACTAGGCAAGGCAGCCCGCTCTGCCACCACCAAAAGATTTTTTACGCTCAAGTCAGCGCCCTTCCACTCACTCCACTGCCATAGCAGGAATGGTGTGGACAGAATGTTAAACACTAATTTTTGCCCAGGGCTCCATTTTGTCTAACAGCACCATCATGTAGAGAACCGTCCTGTAGAAAAACATAGTGGGAGCCATTCCAAAAGGTGTGTAAGAGACAAAGGGTGGGGTTCCTCCAAGAAGACAGAGTAATCTTACTCTTCAGTTCATGTGCACTTCAGCTGGTTTCTTTGTAGCGCAAAACAGTGCAGCTTGTGTACCTCTGCAGCTGTTATTACTTTGTAGCGCATTTTAGGTGTAAATTGTTCCGCAGCTCATGTACCTCTGCGGTTCCTGTCTTGGAGCGCAATGAAGCGCTGTTGTGCTAATCGTTATCATTTTTGTAGAGCTGATCTTCTACAGCTCAGATTTTGTAGCGCATTTAGAGCGCAAATCAGTCATCAGTCTGCGGCTCACATATCGTTGCAGTTCATACTGGTTCTAGTGCAAAGAAGCATCCATCAGTCTGTAGCGCATTGAAGCGCCCATCCGTCCGTAGCGCATTTGAAGCGCTCATCAGTTTGTAGCGCATTTGAAGCGCCAATTAGTTTGTAGTGCATATCACTTTGCAGCGTATTTGCAAATTGGTCTGTAGCTCATGTCCGTCTACAGCTCATGTTTGTCCGCAGCTCATATGTGTCTACAGTCCGTATCTGGACTTAGGTTCTGGAAATCATAAGCCCTGAAGGCTTGGTTTCTCCATGCAGTTTTGGGGCACAGCCAGTGAAGGCGTGACAAGGTGTGCGTGGAGACATTCCAGGCGCTACTCCATCTCCCGCAGCTTCTGATAAGAAGGGGGAATGAATGTGATCTTAAAAAAAAAAAAAGAAACATCCTCACCGCATACTCACCACGCGAGGACTCCTCTGCGAAGACACTAAGGATGGGGTCCCACACCTGTGCCAGGCGTGGGCTCCGCTGGGTGCTCGGCAGCCCGGAGTGGCTCCGGACGCGAGCCCGCTCAGCGGACCTTTCGCGAGGCTCGGTGGTCCCTCTCCGCTGGTCTCCTCAGGTCGTAGTCAGGTTTCTTCGACACACACCAACCGAAGTTGAAGCGCGTGTACTGAGAGCGACGACTGGGAGCCTTATATAGGCTGAACCGAGGAGGGGGGCGCCAAATCCCAGCGTGCTTCGCGGGTTAGGGGGGCGGAGGGGAGAGCGGGGGCGGAGGGGATGGGGGATGGTGGATGGGGGGGTGGGGGAGATGGGGGTTGGGGCGATGGCCACGCTACACTGGCCCGCCGCTAGAGGGAGCACGGGATTAAGGAGGGGGTGCAGGATGCTGATGCTGAACTGGCCAAGCTGGGAGGAAAGAAGAAAGGGAGGGGAGTGGAGAATCGAGGACGGCCGGCCTAGGCAGGCCAAGAATGCAATTGCCCTGGTGGTGGGAGCTGGGAGACCCTTGTGCTTGGACGGGACAGTGTCGGGGGACACGCAGGATGAGCCCCGCAACCACTGGCACCTTCTTGCTGACAGGTTAGTGGCCCGCGCGCGACTGGAGGTCCTGGGGCCAACAGGCCGCCGCTTCCCCATCCCCCGCCCGGGTTTTGGGTACCCGGGTGCATTTTCTGGGCATCAGCCCCTCTTGCTGCGGAATCCCCGGTGCACCCCTCCTCCAGGACGCCCCGCACCCCACTTCCCGGGCCCTGTACGTCCCCTACTAGGCTTGACCGCTGGCCTTTTTTCTCCGCGCCCCCTACGGGGCCCCTCCCTGCCCAGAGGCGCCGAAATTCCATCTCTAATTTACATTCCCATTGCTCCCCCACCCCACCCCCAGCAGTCCTGGTGGTGAACCTCTCCCGATCCCTGCCTGAAAGAGCTGGGGGTCGTTGACCATTTGCGGGGGGGGGTGGGTGGTTGTGGCTTACCCCGCGAATGGGGCTCTGCGGCCCAGAGGCGCGCTGTAGGAAATGGGTGTCAAGCTGCGCCCCCCTCTACACAAACGCATCTTTTTTTTCCTTTTCTTGAATCCGATCTGGAGAGAACACAAAAATGTGCATTTGAAACGCCTAATTCTCCCCTCTAAGAGAATTTCTCGGCGACGAAAATCTCGTTTTTCTTAGGTTTTGCGGAGCAGGGAAAAGGAATCATGAAACGCTAGGAGCCAAACAGGGTGTTGAGGTCAGGGTTAACCTCGGCTGGGGGCCAGAGATGCTGCAAACAGAACGGTTTGCCCCACCAAGTGCACTATTTCGAGAAAGCAAAAACAATTAGAAACAGCTGTGGATGCCTCCAGTGTAGTTGGCGGGCTTCGGAGGCTCCCAGCTACGGCCTTGTGGTGGTGATTACGAGGTTTACGCAGAGACCTAGATCTCTCTGCAACATTACATTTTTCTAAATCTTGTAGGGTGAATGAATACATTTAGTCACGGTTACCGCACGTTTAATCCTTTGAAGCGTGTTGCCGAGATTCGGCCGCAAATATTTGTGTATATTTATACGTATAAACATATATTTTACGTTAGAGAAAATTGCAGTGAGTTACAAGACTTTAAAATACTGGAAGGAAGGATGCTGGAAAAAAAGCCTTAACGTGGGTTTCCATTTAAGTGCCTCAGAGTGTTACGCACTGAGGAAAGGGACAATCTGTTGATAATCTTAGTAAAAGGAGTTTAAAATGAAAAACCAATTGCCTACAACTGAGTGAGGTTCCTGAAACACAGATGAGACACATTTGTATATAAAGGCTAAAACTGAGCATATTTCAGTAACATTGCTACAGATTATTTTATACATAGAGGATAGATAAGAATTTGACCCATTGTAGGAGGATAGATAAGAATTTGACCCATTGTAGATGATACGATGGCAGAGATCTCACTTAAAGCGAGCCTTTCTAGGAGTAAACAGAACTGTAGCACATTTATTGAGATTCTACTTTTTAATCAGAAATAAAATGTTGACTATCAGATATGTGAATGAATGAAGTGCAGATATCCAACACTGAAAGATATTTTTCTAGGAAGTTGGGTGAACATAATTATACTGTTTAGAAGTGCCTAGTGCCTTTTAATGTTTAGGATGTTCACTCTTTTCTGCAATGTAGAATTTCAGGATTTCTTATGTATGCTAGAGTACTGTTCTGGTGACCACCGGACTGTCAAATTCTTAGCATTTTTAATCCAGGAAAGTTACTTCATTTACTTGTTTGTTAACTGATAGACATTCTTTTTTCTAAAAAATGAAATTAAAAAATAGTATAGGTGATAGAGAAAATTCAGGTTTAAAAATCTATCCCAAGACTTTTAAAGTTTGAACAAGTTTGAACCTATTTGAATTTTTATTTCAAAATGTTAGCCAGGATTTTTTTTGGTGGGGGGGGGGAGTGTGTGGGAAAAAAACAGCTTTAGTATTATCCTTATCATAATAAAAGTAATTCCTATTCATTGTACAAAATTTAGGGAAGAAAAACTCCAGAAACTGGGGGGAAAAAAATCAAGAAGAAAATCAAGATCACCTGTAATATCTTCATCCTGCGATAACCCCAGTAAACATTATGGGCTCTACTTTATCTGTGCATATATATGTGCCTAAATAATATACATTTTTCACAGAGTTGCACGTGTATACTTTCTAAAAATTGAAAATGGGATCAAATTAATTTCCTCCATTTTTTCTCTTCAAGGAGCCTTAACTATCTAAATAACATTAAATTTGCAGAGTTTTTTTAAAAAGGAAATAGTATTAATTACTTTTTCTAATTAAAATTTTAAATGAACAACATTGGTACGGAAATATTTAAAACCAAAGAATAGAGAGTTTCCTCTGATCTCACTATTCTAACATACACATAGTAATCATTTGTTATATTTCCTTGTGTTTTTTATTCTTCTACATATGAAATAATTTTTGCTCAGAAATAGATTTTTCTAAGGAAAAAACAACATCAGTAGATAAGTAGTTTTGATAAAACTTTTTAATCTAAAGCAGCAAAACAATGTTAAACATAAAAACAAAAATACAATGTTAATAGATAAATACTTGAGATAACATGTTACCTAAAACAACAAAACTACATTTAAAACCACCCCCCAACTTAATAGACAGGAATTTAAAACACTTTCTTGACATTTGATATCATGAGTGAATTTTGGATTTTCTCAGATATTTGTTCCCATTATTGTTTGTTTCTCACCCGTTTTGCACAAGATTACACGCAAAGCAAAAAGAGGTGCTAACGTGCATTATATACTTTATCAGATAATAACTGGGCATTGTATCTAAACATTTTAATCCATTTTTATGAGAATTTCCTGTGGATCTGTGAAGCCGTTGATTTACCACCTGTATTTTAACTTCTAGTGTAGTGGGAAAATTGTATTTAAAAACAAAGTGGGATTTTCACTTGTCAAATAATAGCTAGAGTTTCTAATTGGACGTCTTATTTATTTAAGACAATTTGCCATGTATCTGTGAAGCTGTTGATTTGCCTTATATGTTCAGCTTAATTTCTTGGGTGGTGGGAAAATTGTATTCCGAAACAATAAAGTTGAATTTTCACTTGTCAAATAATAACTGGACTTTCTAGTCGGACATTGTATCTATTTTAGATGACAGTTTGCTGTGGCTCTATGAATCTGCTGATTTACCACATGCATTTGACTTACCTTTTAGTATATTAGGAAAAATTTATTTCTAAGCAAAGTAAAATTTTCAGCTGTCAAATATTAACTGGACTTAGTACTTGATCATTTTATCCATTTATTATAAGAGTTTGCCATAAATCCCAAAACTGTTGCTTTACCTCATATATTTAGTTTAAATTCTAGTATGGTGGACAAATTGTTTTTCTAAGCAAAGCGGAATTTTCACTTGTCTCTCAGACATTGAAAATTAGCAAGGGACAGTGAGAAAACCGATGAGAGAGAAAAGTAACACGTATCCAGTTTCTAGCACTGGTTTTCACTGATAAAAACCATGCTCCAAACAAAGTGTTGAAGCATTGAAGAAACCCTGACATGTTAAAAAATTCTCAATCAGATATACAGATTGGTTGGGATTGTAATAAGTGCAGTATCTATGGATCACATTTTCTCCAAAATAACCAGCTACTTTGTTTCTTTTTCTTTTTTACTAACTGTCCACACTTACTCTATCTGATCCCTTTTCTTAAAACTTACCGTTAAGTCAGTTCTAGACACCGAAGTGTAAATTCTATTGTTGGTCTTATTTCCTACTCTTAGTGTAAAAAAGACTGTAAGTGAATAGATGACATGGGTTTATGTGTCCGTTAGAGATTCTTGGTCTGGAGCTCTGTTTAAGTCCAGAGCTTCACAGAAATATTAACATTGTGATTATTTTCTTTCTATCCTTTCCAATCCCTCCATCAGAGACAGAGAGACAGGCATGATAGAAAGACAGATACACATGGGTAGGCAGATAGACGGACAAACATGGACAGATAGACAGACACTTGGGCACACACACATGCATGACATCCAGGCTTTTTCTGAACTTTAGGATCCAGTTCTCCAGTTTGCTATCTCCCTGATTTCTAAAAATATTAAGCCAAAAGCATCAGTGCATAATTCAGAAAAGGAAGCTGGTGTTTCTAAAGATCAACAAGTATTTTTCAGGTTGGTAGAATCGGATAGAGTCTCAATGCTCTTAAAGTTGTTCCACGTGAACTGCTTCCGAACTGCTAACAAGCAAAATTCTGTCTAAGCAAAATTCAGTTTTTTTAAACAATGTAACTATAGTAAAGACAGTATTGAATAAAAAACAATCTCCACCATCTGACACTAGAAGAAACGTTTCCATTGATGTTCCTTCCCTTCTAGTCTTTGTTCCATGTGCATATATATTTTTACATGACTATAATTTTAATATGTATAGATTTTTTACGCTTTGCTTTGAAAGATAAGTGAATCTTGCTTTCAGCTAAGCATTTGTCAAGACTTTAGGATGCTCTTGTGTGTGGGATGCTGTGTTAGACTAGCAGGATTGCTTTGTGAGCATGAGGCAGGCTGAGCCAGTACCCACCAGGTGTGGGGTTTACTGGGTTTGGGTCTGGGAGCAGTCCCTCGTGAAGGATCACAAGTCTTTGCCCTAGGTTTTCTCTTTTTCAACATTTTTATGGATAACTGTGATGAAGATCTAAGATGCTTGCTTTAAAACCCATGGTTGACTTGAAAAAAGGTTAACTGTTACAAATAGATAACAGAATTTAGAGTTAACAAGGTTTAAGTAGGCTGTAGTGCTATTCAAAAATATATTTTATAGCAGTAAATGCATCATAATTCATTGGTGTGTAAGGAAGGAGGTGACTTTACATGGTGGCAGTTTTTGAGGAAAAGGACAGTTAGTATGAACTGGTGGCATAACATGGCTACAAAAATATCAAATTTAGATTCCGATAATAGTGTAGTGTCCATATGTCACAAAAATTAACAGTACCCTGCTCTAATTAACCACATCTGTAGTATTGTGTCCATTTCTGGCTGTCGCGCTTAAAGAGAGACATTGACAAAGTAGACAACTTCCAGAACAGTCTGTGGGGATGGTGAGGGGTCTGGTAATCCTGTCATAGGAGGTATCCTCCAAGGGTCTGGAAATGTTTAGCTTGAAGACTAAAAGTAGACGTAAACTCCCTTCTGTCTGCTTCAGAAAGCACATCTAGCTGCAGTGGGTGAAAGGTAGAGATGGATTTCAACTTGAGGCTTTCTAACAGTGCAGCTGAGGAAGGGAATCAACTTAACACCTTTACTTGGTCTCTTATTTTAAAGTATCAGAAATATTTACCTTTCTTGTAATGAATATTTAATTTGAAGGCCATAATAACATTTTAGTGTAGGATAGCAAAGATACTTGTGATGGAAACATTTATTTTTTCCGATCAACTATCTAAAAAGAATAGTCCTATGTGTTGCAGGTTGATTTCTTACAACTTGAAAACAGCTGCAACAGGACATTTCAACACATTCTTTCCTCCCTTCTCATTTCATTTCAAACATGAAAATCTGTAGAAGTAAAGTTGTTTCCCCCCCTGCAAGTTATCCTGGCTTTAACTTGCTTCCTAGAGTTGTTCCTTTCGTAGTGTTTCTTGCTTGCTGAGAAGGGGCTTCTCAGGCAGAGTGGCTGCAGATGCCTTGGGGGGCGCCCTGGGTTAAGGGGGAGTGGACCGCTGCTGGGCAGCTGAGACCTCAGCTGCTGGAGCCTCTTACTCAGGGGAAATGTGGAGCCATTCTCCCTTCTGCAGTCCCCGCCCTCCCCCCCTTATATGTCCTTGCAATACTTAACAGTTACAATTTTTAGCTTTTCAATAGAAAATAAAACCTTTCAATGAAAAGTAGCTGCGGCCCCTGTGCTCTTTTAACTTCTCTTCCTTTCAAGTTAGCCTCGTTTCTGACTGCCAGTCTTAGCGTTTCAAACACGTCTCGGGACAGATTTTTCTTTCCTCTTCATCTGCCTATTGATTGTTTATTTTGATTATCATCTCTAACTTTGAAAATGTGATTGCTCAAAATTAACTTGTAGAGTATGCACACAGGACCCCACTTCTAAGAACTGATAACCTGTAACACATCTGACTCCATAGCAACGATTTTTATGCCCCTGACCCTTGAAAACTAAGACTCCGATGAGAAATGTGAAGAAAGAAGAGAACATTCTTCGGTCATCTTTTTAAACCAACTTTTTCCTGCCTCTTTTACTCCTGCCTATTCTCCCGACACCCAGAACTTTCTCCTCCACTCAAATTGTTAGGTCAGATATATGGGCAAGCTAACCTTGACTATGTGAAGTGTATTTTTAATGTTGAACAAGTTTCTCCTCTTCTTATTTTCTCTATCTTTTATAAAAGTGTCGTGCACTTTTGTGGGATAGTAGTAGTACACCGGGCAACTTGTGATGGCTGGGTTCCCAGTTGTTGAAGATGCCACAGGCGTTCCTGAGCTAAGCTCAAATTTCCGAGAGAGAAATGCTCAGCGATGAGCGTCTGGCTTGTCAGCGCTCACGCACCTGATCTGCGGGCGGCTACTTGCAATTCCTTGAATGCAATACTCGCTCCTCTGCTCCTGGGTTTGGGAAGCAAATGATCTCCAACGTTTAAAATTTAAAACTTCAAGAAGTTATCTTAGGAAATAAACAGGTAGCCTTGAAACATGAGTTGCTGTGCTTATTCATGTTCTGTTCTTGCAAAAATCAACATATTAGTAAAGCTGAAGTGCTGTTTTCTTCTTGGGTCACTTTGGTAAAATTCTTATTTTTCGTGTCTTCATCTAAGAATTTCTATGCACTCTTTATGCGATCGCGGTTTAAATGTGTCTTATCACTTAAAAAGCGCTCGTCTTTAGCACGTCTCATTTTCTACTTAATTGCCTTGGACTAATCAGATTTTGTAGACCAGCTCTTTGGCATTCTGTACCACGGGAACCGCCACGGCATCTGTTGTGACACGGAAGGCAGACTTTTTCTCTTCTGACAAATGAAGCCGCTCATTTCAAAAATGTTTAGGAGTTAGGCAGCTCCAGTGTAAATTCTTTCCCATTCTTTAGCTTTTCACTCATTCATCTGGTCACCACTTTGATTATTATGGAGATTTGGGGTTCACTGTGAATTTGAAAGAAGAGATCGCAGTTAATTTTCCTATAGCAGTTAACGTGAAATATTTTAGTTCCTGATTTCTTCAGCAATAGACATAGAAGTAAAGTTGATTTTTTTACTTTGGAATGCAGAAGAAGAAAAAATTAGCCCCATGGTTTTTCTTTTTTGTTTTTTTTCTCCTTAGCAAATTGGTGTTTTCTCACTGTGCCGTAAAATGTCTGTGGCTCTTCTGTCCTATGAAAGAGTTAAATCAGTGTAGCACCTTTAACATCTTTCATTTTTTGTAGTTATAGAATTGATTCTAATCAAAGGCCAGTACTGCAGAAGTGGAAACAGAACAGGTTGCTACATGTGCTTATCAAAATTTGAAATGTATGTTATTTTTTGTCTAGCCGTTTAAATTCTAGTTTAGTTTACAAATATACTCCTTTAAGTGATGAAAAATAAAAATATAAGGACGTTTTTTGTAGGATTGATAGTAATAATGAAAAACTAGAAAAAAAATTGGGTCATCTTACTAACTAATACTTTTTTCATTCATTTATTTTTTGAGTATTGACTGGTTTTGAGACTGTGTTAGATGCTGGGGAATACACTTTCCCAGCCGTTAGGGAAGTTTTACATTAGCGGGGTTGACAAAGATTAATCAATTAATCACACATATAAATGTGCCCTCAGAACTATGATAAGTGCTACAAACACTGGCAGAATTTCTAAGCAGGGGATTTGGCCAGACAGGGGGATTAAGGAAGGCTTCTCTGAGTAGGTACTCAGATCTGAAGGATGAGTAAACGTTGAGAGAGGTGAAGAGGAAAGGTATATTTGAGGTCAAAGGAAGAGCTCTGTAGAGGCCCTGGGGCAGGTTACCCTGGCAAATAGAAGGTGTTGGAAAAAGTCCAGTGATGTTGGAGCTGGGAGGGAAGGGGAACTACAGAAAGGAGGCTAGATAGGGGGTCAGGGAGCAAATTTTGCCGGGTCTGTTAGACTACCTTAAAGAGTGTAATCTTCATCCTAAAACCAACGGGAAGTCTTTGGAGGGGCTTAAGCAGGACTTGATCAAATTTGCATTTCAAAAAGAGCACTTTGGCGGCATTGTGATGCAAGGATTGGAGGGATCAGAATAGAAGCGGTAGTTCGAAGGCTACTTTACTAACCCAGAATAGAGATGATGACCTCCAGGCTAGGGTGGTGATGGGGAAATGAAGATAGGAGGGATATCTTGAGGGGTAAACAGCAATCGGAGTGGGTTGTGGATTGAATTTGGGGTGGAGAGTGACAGGAAATATCAAGCATGATTTCTAGATTTCTGTTGTATTCATGAGAATGAATGGTGATACCATGCTCCTGATGAAGAATGCCGGAAGAGGACCAAACTTTAAGGGAAAGATCAGGAGTCCTAGTTTGGACAGGCTGAGTTTGAGGTGATGATAAATAAATTATGATTGAGCCACACAGCGTGAAGCTTTGCAGTCTTAAAATGTGATATCATGTAAACACGTTCAAGATATATGCTAAGGGAGAAAGTGTGATCACATTATGTAAAGAAAAGCATGGTGTATGTGTGTGTTTATATGTGTATGTGTATAAACGTACGTTTGCATATGCATAGAATATGGAAAGATGCAGGGATTATTAAGAGTGGGTACCCTCTGCAGTGGCATTAGGAGGATGGCATTGGAGGGGACTTTTATATTTTATACCCTCCTGGTTATACTATTTGAATGTATTACAATGAAAATGTGTGGCTTCTATAATAAAGAAAAATAATGACTGTTTCAAGTAAAGACCCATTAGTATATTATTGTTATATTTTTTATTTTGAGCAGAATTTTTTCCTACAGCTTTGCTTCCCTAACCCAGTAGCTCTTAACCACTTTGCCTTTTAATCCTTTCCCACTAGATTGCACTATTAGGCTAGATTTCACCGTCTGCATAGTATTTTGTATTCTAACTTTCGCTAATTTTATTAATTTCAGAAAAGTCCAGCATTTTGCAGATGAGGACATTAAATTGTAATGGTGCGTGTAACTACTGCATATATTATGTATCCCATTTTCAAGGGTCCCACTGGTGCTCCTTACGCATCTAGTGTTTCTCAGATAGAATATAGATAGTACCATTTCCGGGCAGTGAAAACCCAGTACGTGCCTTGGTTGGGCTGTTTGAGCAAAGGTGTAAAACTCAAAAGAGAAGTGGATAACCCGCCCTTCTCCATGAACTATTCTATCAAACCAACACTTTTTTTTATCAGACATTTAATTTTTCATCCAGTTTTGATATATGTAATGCAAAGTCGAATCTTGTGTCCGTGCAGTTTTTGCTTTTGTTGCATTATTTCCTCAGAATAAATACCTAAGAGTTTGTGAGAGTCAGAGAGTACAGATATCAATATAACTTGCTTCTTTTTATTTTATTTTTATAACATCTTTATTGGAGTATACCTGCTTTACAATGGTGTGTTAGTTTCTGTTTTATAACAAAGTGAATCAGCTATACATATACGTATGTTTCCAGATCTCCTCCCTCTTGCGTCTCCCTCCCTCCCACCCTCCCTATCCCACCCCTCTAGGTGGCCACAAAGCACCGAGCTGATCTCCCTGTGCTATGCGGCTGCTTCCCACTAGCTAACTATTTTACGTTTGGTAGTGTATATATGTCCGTGCCACTCTCTCACTTCGTCCCAGCTTACCCTTCCCCCCACCCCCGTATCCTCAATTATAACTTGCTTCTTATCACACCTGGCTCTTGCAGCTCTCAACCAGTCTGCCTTGGCCGGTACTGGGAATGAAGACTTGCTAAGATGCCGTCTTCTTAGCCCTGTGAAGTTTGGGGTGGTTGGAGCCCCTGGGCTTCTCCTTCCGCTGGTGAGCAGCCTCTAGTATTTACTCCACTCTGCCATACAAATATCATTTTTCATGTGTCTCATGACCGTGAAGAAAAAAAAAAAAAAAGAGTGCTATATTCTATAATGCCAACTGTAGTGACAATAGTTTTTCCATTTGAACATCTATTTTTTAGAAAAAAACACATTTAAAGAAATCTAAAATTTCCTTCATATCAAGTGAAGAGTAAATGTAATAATAGCTTATATTTTTTGAGAACATCATTGTGTGCTAAGCACTCTTCTAAGGGTTTTAAGTGTATTATCTCATTTAATATTCACAATGCCTCTATGAAGTGGGCACTGTTCTGGCCCTACCAGATGAGTAAACTGAGGTACAGAGACATTGAATAACTCGCCCAGTGGAGAAAAACTGGGATTTTGAACCCAGGCACTCTGTCTCCAGAGATGCTGATTTAAACCCTACCTTTCTGTGCTCCCAATTTTTATTTCACTCTAAAGTCTAAAGTCTTACCTAGCTTGTGCTAAAATTATAAAATTCTAATAACTTTAAATTATATTAATTACTTACATTCTGCCCCGCCAGCTCTTGTGTTTTAACGAAGTTTAGAGGCTTCTCATTCTAGCATTTTCAGTTTGAAGTCTTGCTATTACACTTCTCTTAGGAATATTTTTTTCTGACTCCCTTTGAGGTTGGGGTGGACAGTTCTCAGCAAAGCCATTTTTTTCTCCATAGATTCCAACTAACCTTTTAGCTTTCCTCTTTTAATGAATTGTGTGTGTGTGTGTACATACGTACATAACACATAGGATTAATTCTCATGGGTATTGCCTCCTTGCTAGCTGTTTCTTATCCAGCAGTCAGGGAAAACTTATTTTTTTCTAGAAAGAAAAGTAAGTTGAAGAGGACCTACTAGTAATAATAATAATATCTCAAATTACTTAAGAAATATACAGTTCACAGAGTGCTTTCCCATTTAACCATTTGGGGATCGTATCGCTGAGTAGATAACGGGGACTTTGAAGTCAGTCAAGAAATGGGTTCAAAATCCAACTCTGCTACTTACTAAACATAATGACCTGGGATAAGCTACGTAATTTCCTAAGACTTCTTATCCTCATTGTAAAATGGAAGTAGTAATACCTGTTTCACATAGTGATGATGTAAGGATTAGAATAGTTATGTGTAAAACCTTTAGTGCCTTGTACTTAGCACTCAAAACTTGGTAGCTAATGATAATGTCAGCTAACATTTTTTAGAGAGAAAAATATAAAAACAAGATTTCAGCATAAGAGACAATTTTAAAAGTATTAAGGATAGTTGCATAGACAAGGGAAGAGAAAATGTAGAGGGCAAGGGAGAGCCATAATGACGTGAGGAATGATAAGAGAAGGGAAGAGATGTAGGCGACATGAGCTGTCTCTCCTACTTATGAAAACAAAGTCTTTGTCCCCTTTGAGTGAAATAGGAAAAGAGACAGATGAAACAGAGGACAGAGAAAGACTTGACAGTTTGGTTCTAAGGTGAGTGTGTCAATCAGATTATATTTCATCTGGCATATTCTGCTACTTACTTGGACAGTGATGTCAGACTAAATTATTATTTATTATTTCTATCCCTTGACATTTTGATTAGCTCATCAGCAATCAGTCACTATTCACAGCTCTTCAATTGCTTTTATTAAATAGCAAACCCTTCCTCACTAAGTCAGCAAATTATTCAGGTTTGGGAGAGTCATGTCTCTTCAGAGAGTGTTTGCCCCAGGCCAGATGAGATGCAGTCATGCTGCTACAAGACTCCGCATGAATCATGGAACCTTAAGACAAACTTTAAGGATTGAATGGTTTCTAGGGAATTTAAGGGCATGCCAGTCACCATTGGATTAATTCAGGCTTTGATGAGTTTTGAGAGGGAGCATTGAGGAATTGGTTAAATTGTATACCATGCTATGCTAGCTAATTGTGTGACTGTCGTCTTAGTCTGGGCTCTGTAAACACAAGATTCATATTATTCTTTGCTTTTGTGTTTATGAATTAGAGCAAAACTCATATCCAGGTACAAATGTAGCATAGATTGTCATGAACCCAATGAGTGCAGTGGAGTTCTTTCAGGATTTCTGAGGATGGTCCATTATCTTTGGAAGGAGTCCAAGAATCAGTCTATACAGGCCGACTTTATTTTTTTACATACTAGATTTAATCTTGAAAAGTAATGTACAGAGTAAATAGTTTCAAAAATTGAGTCATGTTTTCCCATCCTAAGGAAATTTGTTCTCCTAGAAAAAAAATGGTGTGCTCCTTTTCTAATGAAAATTAAGCTTATTAAAATACTACCTTTTTTTTCCCCAGTGAGTATTCTGCATTTGTCAATGTACAGATTACAATAATTTTCTTTACAAGAAGTTAGCTAAGTGGATCCATGATCTTGGACACACAGTGAAAAATAGATATTTCAGTGTTACTGAGATTTCTCCCTCAAGGTGTGGGACTTGAATGTTTAAGCAGACACATTATCCGTGGTGTTGTGTCTTGCCTCTATTGACATTGTCTGGTGAGTAGAGCAGTAAAAAGTTGTCTTTTTATTTAGATTTATTGGACTGTGGTCTCCTGTGGTCGAAGTAGGACTTTAGAGGGATCAATATAAACTTAAAAAAATTGAATATGCTCAAAGCAATGCCAGCCTTAAAACAGAGGTATATCTGTGAGATGTGTTTAAACTATTTTACCCTGCCTCTATTTTTTAACAACTGAGGCACCAATCACATTTGTCTTTTGAATTTTGAAATTCTTGTCTGTAAAAGCCAAGTAGGCTGCACTTACACAGGACCTGGAAAGCATGAGCAATGATACGTCGGTTCACCCGGCAAGGATGTGCAGTGACATTAAATCTTATGGGTTAGTGAGGTTCTAAAGGCCAGAGTATAAGGCAAAAAATTCCATAGACTTAAGTTACCCTAGTGAATCCTTTAAATTACCTATGGAGTACATTATGTGTAGTTTTGTGTGTATAACTGAACAATAATTCTTATGCACAGCATGGTCTGGGAACCACTGGGCTAGAATAAAGGAAGGAACAAAAGGGGTGCTGTCTGGACACCCAAGCCCTTCTTTCTTTATGGTAACTCCCCAATCCATGGAAAAGTGGAGGATTCTGAAGCGTGCCTGCTTGCCTGCTTGCCTGCAGGGTTTACTCCATTCTGCTCTTCAATGAAGCCTCTATAACCTTCAGACATGTTAACAGATCTCTTGGTTTTGTATGGATTGAACTAGACAGTCTACATGAAAGCACCTTGCTCAGGACCGGGTGATGTGATGGATTTAAATGTAAATGTTGCTTGTCAGGTCCACATATATACATTGTTTTTTGAAGAGTTGTAGAGAAGAATTTGGCCACCTGCTTCCTGTCTTTCTAGGTTGAGACTTCCCACTGTACAGCAGTGACTTTCATGTTCTTGCAAATTGGCTGCATCTGTGGGCCAGTTGGGGATAAGAGAGAGTAAAGTTTTCAGTTATAGGGTTAGCCCTACGTTTGTCACATTTGATGTGACTTGGTTGAATATCCTATATACCCTTGGGTTCTGTAGGTCTTCTGTTGGTCTTCTAGAGTTCGTATTTGTGTGTGAGAATCACCTGATGAAACTGTGTAACCCACCTACCTAGATTCTCCATGGTGGAGTCATGAATATGTGTTTTAAATTTTTTTATTTTGTAGTTTTTGGGGTGTGTGAGAATATGTATTTTTAGAGAGCTGCCCAGGTGATTCTTACGTAACTAGCATGTTGCCTTTGGAACCCAGCAATTAGGAAAACCCTTGGAGGTGGGATATTTTGCCACAAGAGGCCATGAACATTTCTGATCCATTTTAGCTTAAATTATTTAGGAAATGACCACTGTATTCTTCATCTAGATTTAAAAGGACATAACTTCAGTTCTTAGGTGAATCAACCATTTATTAGGTGAATCAGCCATAAGATTGGTCTTTTAGTAGATATAAAATTAGTATACTTAGGTTTACATAATTTAAAAATTCAATACCAACCAACTCATTTATTCACTTGGGGTGCTAAGGCCTTTGATTTCGACTCCCAGGTATCACTGAAATGATCACCTGAGGTTTTGTTTGATTGTTTATTTTTAATAACTTGGGTTTTGAGTTGTATTCTTTTTTTCATTTTGGAAGGGGACTTGGTATTTCTCATAATTTAGTTTAAGTTTAGAATTTTACTCAGAATTCAGTTTGAGAAGGAAATAACCATTTCACCTCTGATTTACTAGGGTGAGGAGCTCTTTCAACATTAGGTGTCCTGTACCCCAACAAATGTTTCTCTCTTCACTTGTCCTTACTCTCTGATTCATGAAGTATTTTCTTTATATGCTTGTATAAAGCATATATGCTTTGTATATGCTGTACAATATACAAATACATGTATATTGTATGTTTCTGCTTGGTCCCACCCATTCTAGTTTTTCTGGGATTGTGTCTCATCATTTATGTTCCTTTTCATTACACCTAGTCTCTTTCTCTCTCCTTATGTGTTTTCCTCAGCTTATAAACAAAATTTGTTTCCCTACACTAAAATAAACAATCTTTTTCTCTACCTTGCTGCTCCTCAGTCTGCCATATCATCTTATCTCTTTGCTTCCCTATTCTGGCCAGTGTTCTTAAAAGATTAACTCTGTTTGTTGCATCTACGTCTTGGCCTTTTGCTGTCTGGCTTCTACTCTTACCACTTTATTGGAACTCCACTTTCAAGGAGTCACCAATAATTTCTCCCCTTTCACATCTAGCCATCTTTTCTAAGCTCTCATCCTCTTTGACCTTTTTGCAGTAAGTGAGGATGTTGATCACACTCTCCTTTTTGACAACTCTTCTGTTGACATATGTATATGACACTTCAGGCTCAGTTGTCCAACCTCTCTGACCGCCTTGTCTCTTATTTCTTTGCTGAATTATCCTCTGGTTTTTGCTATGTAAATGTATTTATTAACATGTTCTTCTGCCTTTGTTGTCCCTCCCACTTTTCATGCATTCCTTCTTGCTATATATTTCAACCCCAGAAGCTAGGACAAAACTACGGGGTACACCCTGGGGGATTTGGGAACTGAGCTGAGCTCAAAGGGAACATATCTGAGATGGCTAGAGGAAGGGAGAATGAGATGGTGACCCAATGTTGTAGTTAGGAAAATGGTACCCAAATATCAAGTCTGGAAGATAAGGATGAAAAATGGGAGAGTAAGCAGTAAGATTGGTAGTTTGGATGATTGGAAATAGTATAGGCAAATAGGTCAAGAACGTGAATGTGTATCTTCTCCAGATCATTTTGTACCTGACAGTCTAATGCGTGTTACCTGAGAGCATGATCTCTTTAAGGAATTGCACTGGGGCTTTGGCTTCAATAATCATTTCTCTGGTGATGAACTTCAAATCTGCATCTGAAGCTTACCTTAGATTCTCCTGTGAACCAGAGCTCTATTTCCATCTTCCTCTTAGGTGGTTTCACCTGGATATCCAACTGGTACCCCCACATTTAACATATCCCCAAATACATTTGTCATCTTTCTACTGAAATGGACTCTTTTTTGGCATTCCTAATATATCACTGTTCTGCGTCATCCTGGATCAAAACTTCAAAGCCATTATTCTTTTTTAGCCCACATCCAGCAATTTGAGAAGTACTGTCAGTATTCTCTCCCATGATGTCTTGTAACTGGCCCCACCTTTACTCTTCCTTTCTTCAACCCCTGATTATGGGCTGACTGCTACTCTACACTCCAGAGATAACCCCCTGTATAGTATCCACTGACCCTGATTCTGTTCATTGCTGCCAGTGTAATGTTTCCAAAACTCAACTGTAAATTTCAAAGACGTTTTAAACTTATCACAACATTCCTAGCCAGGGAAAGTTGCTTCCCCTCTCAGTGCTATTGTAGCAGGTATGCTTTCTACCACTGTGTGTATATGTGTAATTGCTATGCATATACACTATATTATATATTACATATATATTTTGGTACATGAATTATCAATCCCTATAGATTGTAAGCTCCTTGGAGGGCAGGAACTGTGTCTTTACTTTGTATCCCCATATATTCCTTGTATTGACATGCAACAGATATTTATTGAATGGAATTAAACAGCTCACTGGGGCTGGAAGGAATCTGATACCAGTTAATATGTAGTAGGTGATTTGTGATAGTCATTTTAATTTGACATTAATTTCATTTTTTGTGCATTTGTTTTATTCTGAAAAGCTTTTTTATTAAGCTGTGCTGATGGCATAAGTGGAACAGTTAACTGGAAGACCAAACAGGCCAACAATTTTATTATCAGCAGAAAAATGACTGCTGGGAAGAAAGATGGTGAGTTTAGGTTGTAAATCTAAATCCTTTTGGGGAGTCAATTAAATGTCCGCTTCCAATAGTCCTTTTGCTTTTTTAGTCATGTGTGGACTTTTTTTTTTTTTGATAAGTCAGTCTGAAAAAAATCAAATTTTGTTTTCCTAATCTTCTAAAGCTTCTGATCCTCTGTGTTCTTAATCCATTATTCTCCAAGTTTTTTTCCTTTGCTGTAGTTTTCCCTTTTTTTAACCAAAAATAATTCTTGTTTTTAACCTATTGTTGCCCCTTATCCAGTCACTAGCTTGCCACTTATGAAAATTGTCCCAGTGTGGTTATTATAACAATTTACTTACAACATTGAAAAACATTAAGAAGTACATTGAACATAAATCGTTTAAAAACAGTATTTACATAACCTTAGAAAAATGGTCATAAAATATTTTGGCTAGTTGTGGATGATTTTTTGAATGATTTTTGTTGCAAAACCAAATTGGTATGTTTGCTATTAACTAATTAGATGGCGTTTGTTTTCTATGGAAAAGATAGCCTGACCCTTGAATGATTGATTGTCCTTCTAAATTTTTCTTCCCTATCTTTAATGTGTTCATTAGCAATACGTCGGGACCTTTGAAATAATGCATTTCATCAGGGAGAAAAAGACTTACTTAAAAACCAAAAGATTAGTTGTTTTAAAAATATCAATTATCAATATGAGCTTTCACTTAATATTTCTGGATTACTTGTCTTTATAATCCCTCTTAACCGTACCCTCCCCCCCCACCCCCACACACAATTTGGGCTATATGTGGTCATGAACAGAACATTAGCAGAGCAGTAGCCTAGTCTCCATAGCTTTGGGGTAACCAGAATATCTGTGAAAAAAAAACAACGGTTTTAAAATATTTTGAAAAGAGCAGTAATTTTATGTGATAAAATGGCCTTACTGCCATATAAAACTTTCTAGGTATCTTGTAGGAGTGATTCCTGGCTTACCTCATTTTCTTCTTACATTTCTGAGTTGGGGGTCACTGATTTTTTTTCCAGCTAGCATCAAATTATTCCTCAGCTAGAATCTTCTACTCCCAGATCTGTTTCACAGTAGGACCAAGGCTCCCAGCATCTCTTCTACTCTGCTGTCTTTGAAACAAACCCACAAACACCTTTGCATTTTTAAGGAATTTTCATCTCTAATATAAAAGAAAAGAGTTTTTTATAACAGTAAACTCTCATGAAAAGTTCACAAAAAGTTGTTTTCAAAAGCACTAGACTCACTTGTTCTAGGATCTAAGCGCATCATCCCACAGTCCTTTCCCCACACCCTCCTTGGATATTCTCAAGGGATTTTCTCTGTTTCCTTCAAGGGAATCACCCCCGACTGCCTTATCTGGGCTGCTCCTTAATCAGGCTGAGGGCCTTCGGCTTCTTCGGCACATCCACTATTCCTGTTTTCTTTTTATTTTCTTTTATTTATTTTTGGTTGCGTTGGGTCTTCGTTGCTGCGCACGGGCTCTCTCTAGTTGCGGCGAGCGGGGCTACTCTTCATTGTAGCGCAAGGGCTTCTCATTGTGGTGGCTTCTCTCGTTGCTGAGCCCGGGCTCTAGGCGCATGGGCTTCAGTAGCCATGGCACGCGGCCTCAGTAGTCGTGGCTCGCAGGCTCTAGAGCGCAGGCTCAGTAGTTGTGGCCACGGGCTTTGTTGCTCCATGGCATGTGGTATCTTCCCGGACCAGGGCTCGAACCCGTGTCCCCTGCATTGGCAGGCGGATTCTTAACCACTGCACCACCGGGGAAGCCCCTTCCCGTTTTCTAATCTTACCAATTATGGCCCCAGATGGCCCTCAGTATTGCCATCTGCAGTTTACTTCTGTCATCTCCCAGGGATTTGGGACCTGCCGTGATTCCTGCTGCCTCACACAAGATCACTAAAGACCCTTCCTCTGGACTTCACACTATTTTGCACTAAATTGCAGTCTTTCCCTTTTCTTCAGTTTCTTCTTTTTAACGTTGATCCCTAGAATTTCTGTCCTCTTTAAGCGTGTCCCTCCATTCCTATTTGATTTTGCATAAAGGTACTCTCTAACCGGCTGTCAGGCTCAGCTATGGCGCTCTTCTTAGTGAAATGTATTCCAAGGCCTTTACCATAGCATTCTCTAGAATCTCCATCTCTTCCTTTTTCAAATTTCATGCTCCCTCTGGACCTCAAACTGATTTTCTCCTTGGAACCTGAGCCATAACTGTAGTTCTCAAAATCGAAATGATCAATACATCTTGAGGTAACCAGTTCAGATTATCGCATTCTCTTATTTCCTCAGTTTCTCTTGAACTCATTCTTTTGCTTCTACCTCCCTGGTCTCCTCCTCTAATTTAAATCCTATCATTATAGTTCTGCATTATTAAAATATCTTACACAGAGAGTAATGAGTTTACTTTAGTGGGTTGTAGTAATGTAATGGACAGCCACCAAATGTATTACCTCATGTTAGCAAATCAACAAAATACGTAACTACCCTGGGTTCAAGTCCTGGCTCTTCCTCTTCCTAGTCCTGTAAGCTTGAACCTGTCATTCAGCCTCTCTGGGTTCAGTTTTGTTAACTATAAAATGAAGGACTGAACTTGATTTTTTGCATGCAAACTCCGATTGATGTTATCTGTCAGGAATCCTGGATTGAGTAGAATGCTGAGGCCATATCCAAGCAGGAAGTAATGCAATGATTTGTCTCTTAGTAGAGAAGGTTATTTGGCACGCCCTGCCAGGATGACATCTAAAGCCCCTTTCAATTGCAGTGTTCTATGAGACCAAGTTTATTGATTACCAATTGAAAATGGTTTGCAACCCCTTTCCAGCCGACATTTAAGAAAAAAACAACAAAACAAAACAAACACATACATGATCATTCTATGGAAAAATCAGGATATTTAACTCTAGTATAGAAAAATGGTTTTAGTAAGTGGCTTTGGTTGGGGGGAGGGGAATCTCACAAAGTAACCTTTCTGCTTCTTGTAGAAAAAGATCCAAGTAGTGGTTTCTTTTCTACCTCATGTAGAGAAAAGTGGCCTATCTCTTAGAGGAGTGAAGTTTTAAAAGGCAATTTAATACCTTCCCCATGATGAGCTCTACAGCCCAGGTGTGGACTATCTGTGACTGAAATAAAACAATAGCTGACCACTGCCCAATGAATGGCCTTCAGTACTTTGATGTTGAGTAAACTTAAGGGGTGAAGGGTAGACTGCGGAGAAAAGCTTTTGACTCTAAGCCAAGATTTATAAAGCTGGATTGATAAAACACAGGGTAAATTTTAAAGAGGAAGAAACAAAAACAAAACAGGTTGTTTACCTGGCTGCATATTGATGCCTTTCAAACTATTTTTCTACAGACATTATCTGGTCTAGTAATTAAATTTCAATTAGACTATAGAAATAACACATTGAAAAATAAATTAGGAAGGAAACCATAAATATATCAAGCTCTGAAAACCCTGAAATGAGTTCTCTTGGTGCAGAGATATCAAGTGGAATTCATCTCTTATAATCAATTGCCATTAATTGGTAGCAGCTTCTTGGAGTGCTGTGTATACAGGGGCTCTGAGCGTCATAAAGAGCTTTTAGCTGTTAAAACTATAAAAGAGAAGTCAAGTCTTATTTTTTTCTGTCCGTACTTACAGTTTCTAATTATCAGAGATGATCATATAGTAAAATAAGTTTTCAGCAATTGTATTTTTGTGTAACTTTCTTTTTAATAATACTCCAATTCTTTAGCAGAGACGTGGTGTCTCTTCTGTAAATAGGATTTTAAGGAATTGGGATACCTAGTTGCTTAGGCAAAAGTTTATTTTGAAAGCTGTACCGGATAAGGGGCTATTCAGTATTATCTTTGTATTTTAAACATATTTAAAAGTCTTCTTCATCATTCTTATCCAAATTTTTTTCAAATAATACTATTAAGGCAATACTATGAACAGTTGGAAAATATGCACTATCTTATTTAACTAATTTGCACTCAGTTAAAGCACCCTTGTCATGTTTCCCAATGAGTAGCTTACGTCTTAAAACTCTCTGAACACGAGAGACAAATTAACAAAATTGAAATGCTTTTGGAAATGGGCTTCAGTTTCTTATTAATAAATTACTTATTTTAGTGTGTTATGTTCTTAGGCTGATTTAGCTATTGCTAAGGTTAATAGATCACTTAATCAATAGATCTCTTCGTTTAAATTATGCGGTATATTTCCCACACATCAAATATGTAAGAAATTATTTTATACAGCACATTAAATCCCCTCCTTTTGATTTGGCAGTTTGTTTACGTAACATATGGGTTGAATTAAGACTTTCTGTGGTACACTTATTTATTTCTGAATGCATTTAATACATAGAGTTTATGTTGCCACCTCCTCAAGTAATGGCTGTCTCCCAATTATAGTTAAGACTTTCAGAAGTATACTGTGTCAACTAAGAATCAGGAACTACACCACAAAGGGGTCTCTGGGTAGCAAAAACAGATGCAGCAAATGCAGGCTCCTGTTTTTCACACCTGGCAGAGCCCTGCGTGCGTTAAGACAGTACAAATTTGTTCTTACTTTAACATGCAGTCCCACCTCACTTGGTAGCCTGGTTTCTAAACCTGCAGCGGATTAATAGCAGCAAATTAGAAGGGATAGAGGAGCTGTTACAGGAAACATGGATAGCAATGAGAAGTGACGGCTGACAACATGTCTACAGATGAGAAAACAGAAAATCTATAAAACACACAACCATAAAAAGCATTAGCAGACGGTGACCCGCTAGTGCTACTGGGATCGGTAAATGACAAGGCAACCAAACAGTCCATAAGGGCATGACTGTATTATAGAGGGAAGTGCAATAATTGATGTGCCAAATGATGATCTTATGCCATCATGAAGAAGGATCGACCGCTGAGTACTTTAGAAAACTCAGCTCTCTAAAATGTTCCCTTCGTTGGGGTTCCTGCGAAACTGAGATTTTACGGTATTCTCTCAAACTGCAAAAATTAGAAAATGATGATGTAAGTGGACCTTTTAAAGTGATTAATTTGTTGATAAAGCATCTGTGAGAGAGAGATCACCTTGACGTGAATACTGACAATCCTTTATGACTTCAGAGGAGAGACTTTAAGACTTAAATCTAGCTGAGACTTGTAGGGTGTCACACTCAGCAGCCAGTTTAGAGTCATGTCCTTGTTCTTGATGCAGAAAAAGGGCTGATAGGGGTTCTCCGGACTCTTTTTGTAGAGAGTGGACTTTGTATGTGCCTGTGCACGTGCATATGCCATTAAAAAAATCATTGTGATAATTGTGAAGTGTTAGCTCTAGATTCGTTAGCAATGCACCACCAAACCCTTTCAAAATTTGATGTTTACTAAACACATACAGATTTGCTTTTGTTTTTAAGTAATTGTAAGTAAGCACACAAATGTGCACCCTCATATTTTCATCTCAGTGTTGCTCCCATAGGGAGAGAATTCCAAATGGACTATTAATAAAGGAAGACAGGATGCTATTTAGCTAGCGTGAGGTCCCACTTTATTGCTACCGCCATCACCGTCTGTTACTTGGTTCTTGGCTCTCTGCTGTCCCATAAGATACATTTTCGAAAATGGTTTGTAGTTTCTATGCCTTATGATTAAAACATACAGGGAACAGTTTTATAGAAAGATTTTGGTAGCATGTTAACAAGGAATATTGGACCTGCATTTAGGGAGGGTGAAATATAACCCCGCCACTTGCCCACATATCCTTTTGCTCTTTTCAACTCAGATATGTAATTTTTCCTGTAAAAAATGCCGTTATTTATGACTACCTGTCTTCAGTTTTTAATCTTTGCAAATCTAGCTACCCTTGTGGTTTGGAGATGATGTTTTTGACCCCCCGTGGGTTGGACTTTTGGTTTGTTTTGCCCATTAATGGTGATGGATTTGCACGGATTTAGCCACAGACTGGTTTCTAGTTTCATTTGTATCCAGTGGCATGTGTTTGCAGAGGTAATGGATTTGCAGCCCTAAGGATTGGAGAGCCATGCAATACACAGAGCAGCCAGACCCTGTGACCTCAGCTTGATTAGCAAGGCACTGTATGCTTGTATATTTCAGAGACTGTTCAGAGATTTTTTTTCAGAGATGTGTATTTCAGAGATTGTTAAAGTGTTTCAATTTCATTTTCAAGACTTTCTTTTAGGGAAAACAATATGCGCCAAGCTTGCTGTTTGTGAGTACTACCTAGACATACGTGAGTGCAACATGTGTTCACTGTTAAGTAACAGACTTTTTTGGTGTTAGTGCAAACCCTATCAGTATTGTTTATATCGCTCATGTTTAGAACAAGAGCCCATAAGTCTGAATTCTCTGTGTCACTTTGTTGCTTTTGAAAGGAAGCTAGGTGTAAATACTGCCCAAATAGCCTCTGTTGAAGAGCTATTTGTTTTTGCAAGTAACAAATGGGAAAGGTAAGGTAAAGGGCACTTCTCTAAAACGTTCTGTTGGGTGCCCATAATTTAAACTGATGCTACAGAAAGGAAGTATTATTTTCACAAACAAGACATAGTGGCTTAGTCATTTTCCATTTCTAGATGATGAGTGTGTCATACATCTGTATCATGTTTTTCTCAAAGTGAATGGCCTACTATACTTACGGTGAAGCAGGCTTTACTGCAGAGTTGCCAAGGTAACTGACCAGCAAGTATGCAGTTCAGCAGATTGCAGAAAGGCAGTTTTACACATGAATAAAGAAATGTGCATGTAATCTTAAAACCCAGGATGGCCATGGTAGATTGTGGTTTGGCTCTGTAGATTGTAGAAATGTTGTTTGTTGTTTTTTTTGTTTGTTTTGTTTTATGAAAGCAGAAAGTGAGATGTTCTACACTAGTCCTTGAAGTGAGGTAATAAACAGTGACAAGTACCCTTTTATGGTTCTATTTTAGGCCCTGCCATGGGCCATATAGAAAATAGGACCATTTCAATATTATTAATATGAACAACTTTTCTTTTTGATTTAAAAGCTAGCTTTTACCACCTTATGTCAGCAAAAACTACGGGAGACTGTTAGTGGTTTATAATGTAAATGGAGGATGGTAACCCATAAACTGCTACACACATATGAGAATTAATTTAGGTTACAAAACTGAAAATGAAGTTAAGTATTATATATATTTAGAACACAAACATAAGAACTGTGTTTCCCTCTACAGTGCTTTGTATTAGAATGTATTCATCCATTTATAAAATTATTCACGTATGCCAGACACCTTCTAGGTGCCGAGAAAATAACAAAGGTAAATAAAGTTCAGTGCTGGACTTAAAGGTGTTTTTAATCTCTAGAAAGAATAAATTGGATAAGCTCCAAAGAGATTCCTTTGAATTATGCAAAACATTCCTCTGCCTTGGATGTAGGATTGTGATCTAGAATTTAAACTCCTTTCTGTATAGAATGAAGTAACTTCTCACCAGGAGTTCACAGCTCTCCATAATTTGACTCATCTTCCCAGTTTTCCTACCCCCTACCAGGATCTAGCGTTACTGGCTTAATTCCATTTCTTGAAAGGGCACTGCAGTATCCCACTTTTGTGTCTTGCACATTTCAACGCTGAAATTGCCCATCTCTGAGTTTCAGAATCTTGCTAGCACTTTAAAAGCCATATTGAATTCTACTTCTTATATAAACCTTTCCCAGGTCTTTCCAGCTTCCATTGCTCTTCACCATCTTTCCGGGTCTTGCCAGAGCAGTTTGTCTCTCTGGGGTCATACCTAGTTAGGGGAGTGTTGGTCTCCCAAACCAGATGGTGAGCTCGTGAAAGGCAGGGACTGGGTCTCCTTCATCTTCACATTCTCCACAGCACCAAGCATTCAGCGGATGCCATGGAATCCAGCTGGTGAAAAATCTTTAATTCTCATCCTTACTATTTTTCTGTGATTCACTTATTCTTGTTTTTTTGGAACGGGACCATTTTCACAGGTGAGTAAATTGCTCTTGGGTAGAGAATGGGTATTCTAAATGCCATGGGAATGCTTACCAGTGCTAGTACAAAACAAGTCAGGAAAGAACGAGTCTCCCTATTACCTAATTTAAACCTAACTTGCCACTTCCTTCCTTCTGTTACCACAGCCTTTGAAGTTGTGTTTTTAGTAGTAAAGCTATGGATACATGAAGCTACGAGCCAAATATTTTAGTTCAGTTCCCCATTTTTGGCAGCCATCCACAGAACTGTAGGGGCAAGTTTTCACAGATAAAGAAACATTTTTGTGGGAGTTCCTATTTTTATGCTGAAAAATTCACTGTCAGTGATTTTGCCATCCAAGGGCTTTTAGTTAGTTGTGAGCCCGGGACTGAGCAGCCTTGAGTTCTTAAGGTTAATTACTACATTTACAAATCCATCAGTGACTAAGAGAAAGAACTTGCCTGATAGGGTTTATCTGTTTAAAAATTGCAGCCAGTAGCCAAACAGGAAGATAGAAAATCAAAAGAGATTGTAGAGGTGACAAGGGTAATGGCAGTATTGTGTTGGTGGAGATGATGATATCAGAGGAAAAAAAACGATAAGTTGAGACTAATCAAACCAATTTGGTCATTTTAATGTACTCACATCATGTATCTTAAGTAACCAGTAAATCATGAAATCTGCCCCATCTCACTTAAAGAAATGATTTGCACTGAATTTTGTGATGTAATTGTTATTGCTTATTTAGGAGGTAGCATAATAGACTAGATTGTATGTGTGAATTATTAAATGTCGAGATCAGGTAAAGAGGAATAAATCATTTCCAGGAAAGATGGGGGAATAATACTCAAAGAAAGAGTATCCAATGCATTTTTATAAGTATCAATATGTATGAAAGTCACCTTACATATATCAATGGTATTATGTAGTTCGATATGCTCTGTCTGGCAAACAGTTAATACGGTGGAGATTGTTACCATTTAAAAAAAATGACTTTTTGTACTTTGCTTTGAAAAAAGAAAAAATGTACTGTAGCAATTATATAGCTGATCAGTTCTCATGATGTATTTTGTTGGTAATAATCTCCATAAAAAT
Source organism: Phocoena phocoena (assembly GCF_963924675.1). Taxonomy (NCBI): domain Eukaryota; kingdom Metazoa; phylum Chordata; class Mammalia; order Artiodactyla; family Phocoenidae; genus Phocoena; species Phocoena phocoena. The sequence goes on from NC_089227.1 coordinate 48,094,479, forward strand.
TACAAAAGAGATTTCATGGATGTCTTTATTATTTAATAATAATTTAAAATATTAAATATGCCTAATTCTGCTTACATAATATTTGAAAAGTCTATAAACACAGCAAGTTGAGAGTTGTTCCATGCTTTGTCCTAAAACCACTCCCCTTTAAAACAAACTTCTTAACAATCTTGCATGTTGCTTCAGTTTTCTCAGAAATTTCTACATAGTGAAACCCTTCTTTACAGTGTAAGTGAATTTTCAAAAGCAGAGCTCATTATTTGTCTTTCTGTCTCTTATCTTCCCTCTCTGTTTTCAGTGTACACTATTTTCTCCAAGGTGCACTCTGATCGGAATGTCTACCCATCTGCAGGTGTCCTCTTTGTACATGTTTTGGAAAGAGAGTATTTTAAGGGGGAATTTCCACCTTACCCAAAACCTGGTATGTTCTGGCGGGAAAAAAAGTGGTTAGTTTACTAAATTTTTCTTTTTGTTCAATGTGCGTAATCTAGATGATATATGATCAAATATTACTGACATTACTGGACATGGTCTGGATATGTGATAAATTGATTGTTATAGAATATTTCCTATTTTAAGATTAGAAATTTAATTACCGAAGGAAATAACTCATTTTTGAAATCTAAAGAAAGTGTATTTCTGATTTCCTAGTCTTGAGTTTTGTGCCTCTGACAAATGATCTACCTGTATTCTCAGAGAAATAATTATAGATGTACAATTACAATTTTACACATTAAGACTTAAGAATCTTACAGAGTACATTGATTTTTGGAAAACTATACATATGTTGTAGAAGAGATTGAAATATGGTATTAAGAAAGAGTTCTCAAAAAAACTTTTACAATATGAGATAATTTTATATAACTTCATAATCGTATGATGGAGATTAATTTTTCTTCAAAGTAATACCAGTTACGAAGTCCTATTTAATTTACTATCGGTTTAAATTATGTTATGTTGGATTGTCACAAATGCCATCAAATTAACGAAGATAGAAAGAATAGCAAGAGAAAATACATTGTTATTATGACTTACTTAAGTAACAAATAAAAATGAATTTCTGAAAATTCCAGCATTAGAATTAATATAAATATTATTTTTGTGGATTATATGATGAATAGCATACCTGAAAACACTCGTAAAATATAGTTAAGCATGTTCTCACCAGCATTCAAGAAACAAGGCAGTCTTTTTTCATCAATTACTTAAAAAATGTGTTCTCGTGAGGGGCATTCTCTTTTTGCAAAACTATATAGCTAAACCTTGTGAGCAGCAGCTTCAACACTGGAGAAGAAAATGTAGTTAAGAGCATACTTCTGGAGTCAGCCAAGATTAGATTCTAGTTTCAGGGGCTTCCCTGGTGGCGCAGTGGTTGAGAGTCCGCCTGCCGATGCAGGGGACACGGGTTCGTGCCCCGATCCGGGAAGATCCCACATGCCGCAGAGCGGCTGGGCCGGTGAGCCATGACCGCTGAGCCTGCGTGTCCGGAGCCTGTGCTCCGCAACGGGAGAGGCCACAACAGTGAGAGGCCCGTGTACTGGAAGAAAAAAAAAAAATTCTAGTTTCACCACTTAATATGACCATGAAGAATTAACATGGAAAATTACGTATTTCATCAATAAAATTAGGGCTAATAAGCGTACTACTTTCGTTGGTATGTTTGAAAATCAGATGAAATAGTGCCTGTAGAGGCCAGGCACATGCTAATAAAATGACACCATTATTATTTATTATTAATAAATGTCATGTTATTGAAGTTCTTTTGGACTTGGATTTGGATTTTTTTCAACTCATCCTCCATTGTTTTTAAATTACATTATTTTTGTTTTGATGACACTTTTATAATTTTGAGATATCCCTTAAGATGAGTTTGATAGTGCTCAGAGTTTCATGAAAGGAAGGTTTCTCAGAAGAATGAATGCATCAACATGATTAGGGGATTTTCCTGAAAGATAGTTGTCTCATTGGTAGAACTTTTCCACTGCTATGTGACCTCCTCCCTGCAAAAAAGAAAAGGAAATTTACCCCCAAATTGTATGAATATGCTTTCTTTGTTGAATCAGATTTCTAGACTAACTAAACAACCAAAAGGATATTTTTCTTACATGAGGCCCTAATCTAAATTCCCAGATGGATTTTATTTTGGTGTGTATTTAATTTGCTACAAATGTTAAGAAAAAAATTTTTAGACAGACATATTTTTATTGAAACAATCAAAGCAACATGTGAAAATAACTGTCTTATATCTTACTTTTGTGTTTCTTACCTAGGCGAGATTAGTAATGATCCCATAACATTTAACACAAATTTAATGGGTTACCCAGACCGGCCTGGATGGCTTCGGTATATCCAAAGGACACCATACAGTGATGGAGTCCTATATGGGTCTCCAACGGCTGAAAATGTGGGGAAACCAACAGTCATTGAGGTAATTTACTTAGAAAGAGCAAAATTATATTCTTGATTTTTTTGTAATTTGAGTTTCAAATGTTGTGATTAAAATTACATGGCAGTGGTTTTCAGTATTTTATGCATGAAAACACACTAGATAACATTTGGAAATGTACCATTCCTTTCTGTTCATCTACAGTTTTTTGTTTCAGCTTTTATATAAAAAAGCGTCGTCTAAATTAGTGAAAAAAATTAAAAGGTATTTAAAAGAAATAAATTACTGTGAATTCTATTTAATAAAATGAACAAAAACTTAAAACACTTATTTTCTCCAAATTTTAATTTCAGATTTCATGTTCATTCAGTCATTAAGGAGACGTCTTTTGAGCCCCTACCATGTGCTGAACATTATGATAGGTGTCCGTGGTAGAAGGATGAATAGTAGCTGTGCTCTGCCATGTCTTACAGTTCAGGGGTTGAAGCACTGAATGGAAACCCAAACTTAGCCAGCACTGACGTAACTGTTATAATAAGAAGGGGCTGTTTGATGCAGAGTTATAAGAGGGTAAATAGAAATTCACTAAGTAGAAGGAAGGCTATTTTAGGCAGAAGATGCAGCACATCAAAATCTTGGAGGCATAAACATAACCACATAGTCTTAGAGAACTACAAGTGTGGCTGGAGGACAGGATGCACTCCAGAGGGCAAATGATGGGAACGGAGGTGTTGATGTTGGTAGGAGCAGATCTTTGAGGGCTCTGTAAGCCATGCGGATATGTTTGACCTTTACTTTGGGAGTGATGATGGTGCTATAATTAATCAGATTTTTACCAGTACCTAATATCATACCTGGAAGATATTAGAAGTTGAAACAAAAACAATGATGACATCAAACTTTTAATGGGAATTAATTTTTTTTTCATGAATGGATGTAAAAGCTAAAGGTGTTTCACTCTTTACTATATCTAACAAAATCAGAATTATAATGGCCATTAACGGCAGGAGAGGCCTACTATAGTTTCATGCCTAGATGCCTCTAGGATCTTAAACTGGAATTTAACTCTTCAATTCCATAAAAGCTTACTGGTAGTGACCAGGGCACCAGCATAGGAACTGCTAGTGGAATTGCCAGGAGTTTGCATATGTCCTGCGTGGCATGTTTTCTACCACCAAAAATTTGTAGAATTTCTGTAGATTCTCAGGAGATTACATGCTTTGAGGTTTTCTCCAAAGTTTTAATCAGCCGTGGACTCTGGATTTGAGCTTCCATGCTGGCTGAGAGAAGGTGTTTCTTCATTTGAAGTGAAGTTTGTATTAACATGACATTTCAGTGATTTCTATCTATAAATCTGCTTTCTTAAGGCAATGTTGATATAAGATAGAAATATATGTAGATGTAAGAAAGAAAGTTATTTGGAGTTATTGTCAAAATAATTTTTAAAATACTCAGTAAAGTTACAAAAGAAATATATAAATGTAAGTCACCACCTTGCTAGATTAAAAAAGAAAAACACAATCACCTTGAAGATTCAGAGAAAGCATTTAATAAAATTCAACACCTATTCTTGATAAGAAAAAAATAACTCTTAGCAAACTAGGAATATAAGTGAACTTCCTTAACCTAATAGGTTATTTATCAAAAATAATAGCAAACATCATTTTTTAATGGGAAAACACTAGAGGAATGCCATTTAAATTCAGGAACAAAACAAGAATGACCCCCTGTATCACATCCATTACAGAATATATTAGAAGTCCTATCCAGTGCAGTAAAGAAAGAAAAAGGAATTTATAACTATTTGAAAGGAAGAAATGGAATAGTCAATGATATAAAGAGTCTATAGGCTATTAAAATCTTCAGAAAGCCTAGCAGTAAGCTATGGGATCAATATAAAAAATTTAGTTATATTTATTCATTAAGTACAAGTACTGAGAAAAATACATGTTTTTAAAAGATACCATTTTTTTTAGTAGCAACAATATTATAATGTACTTGGAATAAATCTAACAGAAGGTATGCAAGTTCTGTATGGGAAAAATGATAAAACTTTGTTGATATTAAAGAATGCCTATATAAATGAAAAGATAGTTCATTCAGGGATAGGAGGACTGAAAATCATGAAAGCATCACTTTCCCCCTAGTTGATCTATAGATTCAATGCAGTTCCAATAAAAAAATCTCAGTAGGTTATTTCACGGAACTTGGCAACTAATTCTAAAATTTATAAAGAAGATAATAAAGCAAAATCAAGACATGCTTAAAGAAGAATAAAAAGGGGAAAGATTTCTTTCCTTTCCAGATAGCAAGATTTATTGTAAATATGTAGTAATCAATCATAAGTTTGTATTGATACAGGGATAGACAAATTAACCAATGAATAAAATAGGGAGCCCAGAGACAGGTCCATCTACATAAAGAACAATGATGTATGTCTAAAGAGATGCTGCCAGAGATCACAGATTAGGGAAAAGGAGGTCAATTTATTGACTGGTGCTCAGCATATGGCAAACATAAAATTAGATTCTTACTTCACAGGAAATACAAAACTCATGTCTAGGTAGATTAAGGATTTAGCAAAAATTTAAACTATTATATAAAACTGTCGAGGAGTATCTTTCTGAGTTTGGGGGAGGGAAAGATATCTTAAATAACACCTAAATTTTTTTATTTAAGAGAAAAGATTGATAAATTTTACCATATTAAACTTGTGAACTTCTGTTCATCAAAAGAAAACATTAAAGAAAAGACAACCCACAAGCTGGAAGATGATATTTTAAATATATATAGCTGACTAATGATAAGTATGTAAAATATAAAAAGGACTCCTACAATTTCAATAAGAAAAAGACATGAACAGACATTTCACCAAAGAGGAGACATCAATGCCATTTAAGTAAAGAAACTTACTCTCCTCAGTAAGGAGGAATATTCAGTTTAGAACCTCAGTGAGAATTTTATCCTCAGTAAAGGTCATTGCAATGGATATGGGCTGGAAAACGGAATATTTCACGTAGCTGAGTATCACTATACCCTATGATCTAGCAGTCCCACTTCCAGATATGCACTTAAACAATTGCAGGGAATTCCCTTACGGTCCAGTGGTTAAGACTTGGTGCTTTCACTGCTGTGGCCTGGGTTCAGTCCCTGGTCGGGGAACTAGGATCCTGCAAGCCACGCAGCATGGCCAAAAAAAAAGAAAAAGAAAAAAAAAGAAACACTTGCAAATGTCCACCCAAAGGCATGCACAGTCATGTTCACTGAGCAATGTATGTATAGGAAAACACTGGAAACCCACAAACCAGTTGAGATCCAGAAGTCCAGCAGCAAGAGAATAGATAAATTGTCGGGTATTCGCACAGTGAACATTTATAGCAGCAATGAACTTAAGCTTGCCTGGCAACATGAATGAATGTTTTTAACATAATGTTGAAAAAAACCAAACAAACCTCAGAAGACTGCATACAGTTTACTATTTTCATAGGCGCTCAAAACCCAGAAAAATGGACAATATATTTTAAGCATACATGCATGGATAATAAAACTATATTTAAAATGGATGGGATGATAAACACAAAATCCAAAATGTTTACTCTGGTTGGAGAGAGGCAAGAGGCTAGGGTAGGAGAGAAACACGTGTTGAACCAGGATTCACAGCAGTGCATTATACCTTACTACCAACATACAATGTTATGAATATGTATCAAATAATATCTAAAAAGATGATGAGGGCTTCCCTGATGGCACAGTGGTTGAGAATCTGCCTGCCAGTGCAGGGGACACGGGTTCGAGCCCTGGTCCAGGAAGATCCCACATGCCGCGGAGCAACTAAGCCCGTGCACCACAACTACTGAGCCCAAGCTCTAGAGCCCACGGCCACAACTACTGAAGCCCATGCACCTAGAGCCCGTGCTCCACAACAAGAGAAGCCACCGCAATGAGAAGCCCACGCACCGCAACGAAGAGTAGCCCCCGCTCGCCACAACTAGAGAAAGCCTAAGCGCAGCAACAAAGACCCAGTGCAGCCAATTAATTAATTAATTAATTAAATTTTTTTAAAAGCTTATGAAAACTTAGCATATCTTTCATCTAACACAGTATTGATTTATCTGTAAATAACTCATTTCTACATCCATATATAATAACATTTTCAGTGTTTAAAAATATTTTAATAATATAGTCAAAAGATTTTGCATATCTTAAACTAATATTTAATCATATATATCCACTAATTAATTTATTCAGTAGCTACTTATTAAGCATCTAAAATAGATCAACCACTATTTTAGAAATAGGGGATCAGAAAGTGCACAAACATGCATGCCTCTTTGCTATGAAGGGCTTCACATCATCATGATAAGTAGAATTCGACTGAGGATATTACAGTATTTAAATATCTCATTAGAAGTCATAGAAGAATTGCATTCTGTTACAGCTGTTAAAATTAAGCATTAAATATAAATTCAGGTAATAAAATTCTTCCTCCGGATTCATGAAAAGTTCTTCACTCTCTTGTGTAGCCTCTGATTTAAAAACACTTATTAGAATTTATGAAATTTACAATAATGAAATTTGTGATAATTATGGGAAGGCTAGCCAGAAAAATATTGCCATTAATCTGAAAATGTTTAATCTTTTTTTCTAGCATTAGCTTTGAGATATTATAACAAATAGTATCTAGTATTTTTTTTCCACTGAGAATATTATTAAATTTTTTGCAGGGTAAACTTTTAAAATCATGAGGATTCCCAAATGTTTTTGCATTTCTTCATTTGCTTGTGAACAATAATGCCTTGTTAATTTTAATGACTACTCTTAATTTTAGTGTTCAGTGTGAACCTAATTGATCATGTGTCCCAATGGAGAGCAACAAAGAAATCATTAAATCCAAAAGAAATTTGACAGATTGTGGAGAGATAAGTGCTTTTATCTTTGTGGAATAAGACACATTTCAGAATATGTACTTTGAAATATTGTTAAAGGTTTGGAATTCTTTATTCCAAACTTCTGATTTTCACTGTTCTCTCAAATAATATTTCTGATGAGTGTAATGTATTTTATTTAAAGCTCATATGTGATGCTATTAAAATCTTTGATACTTGTTTTTAAATATGCAAGATATTTCTTTTCAGTGTGCGTCAGTTTTGTCTTTCTTGTCTCAGTGTCAACTACAGCTGCAGTTATGCCAGAAGGCTAGTGCTGGGATGCTAAGACGTTTACACAATCATTGGGGGTTTTTTTGAGGTACTGCAGGCCTGTGTCTGAGTGATTTAATATCTGTTATAAAGTTAATTATTCCTTGATTTTTGAAGCCATATCCTGTTGTTGGCCTTTGCTTTGTTTGTTGTTTGCAGTGGCTGTTTCTGAATTGACTTTGATGTAAGTTCATTGGCTCTGCAAACATTTACTAATATTTGACTCTGTGAAGGGATTGATTTGTGTTTTTGAGCATTTGCCATCAGCTTCTTAGACTGTGATCCTTACTGCTCTACTCCCATTGTGAGACGTGATTTCCAAAGGGTTCGTGACATTTCTTGACTGGTTGGTGTGCAGAGATGTGCACAGAGATGTGCGTGTTTTAAAGTGTGCTTTCTGGTATGATCCTTAAGCTCCATTTAAAAGTACACCAATATATTGTTTTGGCTTTTTTGAAATTTTAGAACAGCTCTGGTAAGTAATTCGTAATGGTTAATCCATTTACTAATGATGCATCTGCACTGCTACTGGCACTTAACAGTCTTCTATAAAAGGGTTTTTCTGATTTTAACTCGTTTTAGCATGTTAAATATACCTAATTATCTGTTTTCCCACAATATGGCTAAAAGCTCTGGATTCTTGTCCAGAGAAGGAATATTTTGTAAGTATATAAACAAATAATGAAAATGGAAAGAACGACAATTTGTTTTCATTTTGTCCTTAATGAATTTCGTTTTCCAAATAACATTTTACTTCTTTAATATGACTTTCTTTTTCTAATAGATAACTGCCTACAATAGGCGTACCTTTGAGACTGCAAGGCATAATTTGATAATTAATATAATGTCAGCAGAAGGTAGGTATGGAAAAATATGTTGCTGATTGTTTCCTTATTTGCAAGAAGTATTTCATTATATTTTATATGTATGTAAAACATAGTTAAGGATTTTAAAGGACCACATACCTACTATAACTAATGAAATAGTAAAATGTAGAAAACTAAACAATATTTAATTCATTATAAAATATCACGATGTGTTTTGGTGCTGAAAACCTCAGGGTAGGGAACCAAATGTAGAGGCCACTTATTTTCTCCAGGCCTTGGTTAAATCATCTGTAAAGTGAGACTAAGAATACTATTTCTCTCATAAGTCTGAGGTAAGGATGCCATCATTTAAGTCTCAAAACGTGCTTGACGTAGGGCTGATCGTAGAATGCATGATTGGTATTATTTTACTTTCAAACCTATCATCGGTGGTAGTTCGGTTGTATATGATGATAAAGAGTTGTTGATGGACAGAAATAAACCATAATTTGGGTCGCAGTCTCCTTTCTAAATAGCTAATCATGCATCTGTAATTGCTGGAGTCCAACAACAATTTATTGTTACACATGCTTGAATTGTAAGTGATGCCTAAGGATTTAGAAGGTTAGGGACACAGGAGAGATTCCAAGAATTACACTCTCAAATATTCTGATCCTGTTTTGGCATTCAATGGGAAAAATACATACCACTAAACACTTTGTGGTTAAAGTTTATAAATCATGGGATACTATACCAGATATCATTTATGAGGGTGACAGGAGAAGAACTGATACAGCATTTTTCCCCCCAAAACAGTAAAACAGTTGTGCATCCTGGGTAGGAATATTCTTACTTCTATTTACTAGTATGATTGAAAACAAATAAGCAAACACAACACATTTTATCAGAGCCTACTAATTCGGAATTCATAATAATTCAGTAAAGGCTGAGTTAAAAATTACCTTTACAGTATATGAAAGAAAGCAATTTCGATAGAATTGATAATGCAGTACATAATTGGGGAGAAGATTGCTGGAAGTTTTTGAAACCCTTAGCCTGAGTTTTTTTTCCCCAGGCATTTTAGCTGTAATAATTGCAGACAACAAATGTGCTAGTTTAAAATTTAAAATGACCTTCATATATGAAAAGAAAGTCCAAGTACCAGTTCCTTTGTCCTGGACAGAAGACTCTTTACCCACTTTTCTACTTCCCAAGGGCTTTTGGAAGGTATTCATGTTTGGATCAAGGAGATTTTTATTCTTGACTCCAATTGTAATTGGATACTTGTATCCAGTCCAAGCTGTCCTTGTAGAATTTGGAATACCTTTAATGAGCAGAATGGTTGCGAAGTTCCCTTTCTCCTTGGGAATCCATCAGTTTAGTTATATACTTCCATTGCAGCGGGCTTGGACCACTAACCTCACTATTATGCTCTCAGAGGGGCTCAAAACCCTTTGTCCGGTATGGGAGCCCCTACAAACTGAAAGATAGCCAGGTCTCCAGTTTTGAATCTCCTCCTTCTCAAGTCTGGTCTCAGTCCTGTCAATACAGAGTACACAGGCATCTGTCAATACAGAGTACATGGGTCCACACACATGTACTCAATACATAGTACACATGTGAGGACCCATGTTCAAGCAGATACTAATGTAAGACTGTTAGATGACTGAAGGATTAAAAGTTGGCATTAGGGGCTACTTATTTAAATCAGGGTTGAGGGAGCACGAGGACGTGGGTTTTGAAAGTCTCCTTTTACATAAGGGTCAGTGGCCCAAACTCTGAAAATCAGTGCACCAAATGGCAGGCATTTTTCCTTGCTTGTCTCGATGGAATGCATGTGGACACTAGGACGTACATCTTTGAGCATGGCCTGTACACATGCCGTTTCTCCCGGATAAGGTTAGGAAAGAAGTAACAAGGGTTGAATATCCGGATAACCATGCTCGGTGCAACTCCCTGCCCAGCAGTCTCCTGCTCCGGGAGACCTAATGGGAAATTAGTCATGTAGAATCATACAGCATGGAGCTCAAGGAGAGTACATAGAGTGATTCTCTAAATTGGGTTTAGTGCCTCAGAGGCCTGCCACCAATCTGTTGGCTACTGTTCCCTTGGCCTCTGTGATATCCAAATATAGCAGGCACGGGATTTCCCCAAAGTTAGAAAGCTACTGTGACTCATCTCTGGGAGGCCTGGCAGCAGCACTTGGCGGGGTAGACGGCAGGCAGCTGCACAGCCTGGAGCCTCGGAGGGCGTGGCGGCCGCAAGTCTCAGAAAGGAGCCACCGAGGGTCACATGGATTAGGGAAAGCCAAGTAACAGTTCTCCAAGGAGTAGCACTGATAATAAGGAAAAAGTTTTGCACGCTTTTTTAGAAAAATTTCACTGAATGAAATTAGTAGATGATAGACTTCTAGCATACCCAAAAACTGTACTTGGTATTATTTATAAATATTATTTATTGCCAAGAAACTGTTCTTCATGACATTTTTCTGCATGACTGTTTCTCAGTATGGGGAAAAATGTAGCATGATTAAGCTCCTGTTTATCTGTATAAAACAGGAAACGTATCAGTATAAAACAGGAAACTTATCTACATAAAAGAGAATAAACATAGCATATTTTAGAAGATTGCAGATGGGCTATACATCAAACAAATCTAACAAAATCATAAGCAGAATAAATTACAGGGTAGGGGATGAGTAAAGAGCCTTCTGTGATTAGGGCTTTGAAAGACTTATTCTTTAGGGAGAGACACCACACTCCAGAAAACTCTCCTGAAAACTCGAAAGCCAGAATATCTCCTTGATTTCATCTCTGGCATCAAATGTCCTTTAATATTAAAGAGGCTTGATAATAAATGAAGTCATCAAGGTTTCAGTTATTTGTCGTATAATTTTAGTTTTAGTTTATTAAATAAGAATGGAATAGTACATGAGATAAAAATAGTATAAGAAATAAGAACATATAGTACATGAGTTTTAATGAAATAAGTCAGAGGATATACCTAATATAATTATTGTTGGGGACTTTAAATCCGTGTATAGTCCAGACGTATTTTTTTTCCTTTTAAGTAAAGTGCAGAATCCAAGTAATTAACTTGTGCATATTATTGTAAGAATTGCTAAAGTTTACCATTTTCTCAGTTCTTACTCTATATTGGGAGCTCCATTGAGCACTTTATATATACAGTCTCTTTTAGCTTAGATGAAAGTCATATGAGGTAAATTCAAATGATCGAAAGATCAGCTTCCCTTTCTGAACCTATGGAGAAAAATACAAGTACCTGTTTACCTTCTGCTTGTGAGAGTTAAATACGGTAATTCACCTCTTTCCCTTAGCTTGGCCTGCCTCGTAGTAAGTATTAAAAAAAAAAGTAGCCTTTATTCTTACAGAAATATTACTAAACAAAAAGAAAGCTATCCTTTGTCTTAACAGAACAACCAGAACACAGGAAATGATAGTTTGTAATTGAAGAGTAACATTTGAGAAGCTGAAATAAATTATATTTATTTAAAGTTTCTTATATTGAGAGTCTGAATGGGACATTGGGTTGGTTTAAAATATTCATTTTGGCATCTTTAGAGGGAAATCACTGATGAGACATTGGGGAAGGAAAAAGCGAACTCAATCTCTAACAATGTGAGGTATGGAATTTCATGAGAAATTTAAAATATTATTTCTCTAGAATATTTAATTATGGAGTGATCCAAAAAATGAAATAGCTATGATTTCAAAGTTCTTGTTGAAAATACAGTCAATATTTATTTTAGTAAAATGTGATGTTTTAGCATGCTCTAAAAAGATCAGTAACACTGCAAATTAAAAATATGGCTTTCCATATCATATATAAGCAACCCACAAGCAAGTATAGATATTTTGCCATGTCTTCTCTATTTAGAAAGGATGGTGCTGTGTTCAGCCCCTCCTTTGTTCAAATGGGAAATAGCACTACCTAGGATTGTAACGATTAAATTAAACAATGTATTTGAAGATCTGTCAGCTTGAAAACACTACAGGTACAAAATACTTTTCTAAGTTCTGGAAATGCTTCTACCTGAGTACATTGACAAGACAAGGAGGCCGGCAGGTCGCTGGCAAGTTAGCGACAGATTTGAGATTTGACATTTTTTTTCTTGTCCTTTTTATTTTTTTTCTCTAATTGTGAATTGCTCTGCTGTCCCTTAGATTTGACTGCATTGTAGATAAAGTTCTGGGTCTAATGTACATCGTGTTTTTAGATATATCCTCTGTTATATAGAAAGCCTTTAAAGTCAGTAATAATATCGTTCCCAGAAGCCAGGATTGTGACAGAAATCAACAAATCTCAAATGGTTCTTTGTTTCCCTTTCAAAAGACTACTTCATTAAAGATATGCATACCCTTCTTCACCAAAATTAGACTTCCCGTTACCGTATCAAGCAGAATTCTTCATTAAAAATATGAACGTAGAAGAAATGTTGGCCAGCGAGGTTCTCGGAGACTTTCTTGGGGCCGTGAAAAATGTGTGGCAGCCAGAGCGTCTGAACGCCATAAACATCACGTCAGCTCTAGACAGGGGCGGCAGGGTTCCGCTTCCCATCAATGACATGAAGGAGGGGTAAGCAGACTTACCTTAAGTATGGATTTTTAAATATGGTGATCTTATCAAACTTATTATAGATGGAAGATGGCCTATTGCATTTTTCTTTTTAATAAGAAATAGTTATTGTAAAGATATGAAAAAACTAGCAATTTTCTGTATTGACAAAGAGATTTTATAGCTGATGTTCCAGGTCCTGTGAAATCTAATCATAGATGAGGATCCACATCATAAATTACAGCACTAAGTCTTTTGTACCTTCCATAGAGAAGCTGTTTATTTAGGGTCCTGAATTTCAAAGGAAGTTGATGCCCCAGTTATCAGCTGCAGAAGGATGTACAAACTGCTGTAACTTTATTCTAGGAAACTATTTCTTCGCCTTTAACATTCTTTCCACCATGTGGTGGTGATTGATGGCTGGGGTGGATTTGAAACCCATTCCTAAAGCCTGGCCTTGTCACTCACAAGCTGGGTGACACTGGGCAAACTGCTGCACTCCTCTGGGCTTCAACTTCCTCATCTGCTCCAATGGGGACTATACTCTCTCCCTCAGGGTTGTTGTAATGATTAAAGGAGACAATGCATTTGAAAGGGACTTGTCTATTCTCAAGCCTTACAGATTCAGAGTATGACTTACATTCTTATAGAGGTTATGAAGCACTCCTTATGCCTGGGTACATTGACAGATCGAATCTCAATGTCAAATGAAATTTTGCTGTTTAATTTCTGTTCCGTAAGTTGAGGCAGATTTGCCTTTTTAAAAACCAATCCTATAAATATGCGAGATACGGAATAAATCACATTTTATGTAGCATGTCCTTTTCCAACTCCTCCTTTATCCATATCCTTGGTAACATTTATACAGATGATATCTGGAATTAACTGGAATATCTGGGTTAATAAGAATCAAATTTAAGGGAAACTTTAAAGGAGAACTTTGTTGGAGATGAGAGAAAAGATCACAATAGATGAGGTATGAGCGAGTAGTCCGAAGGGGGATAAAGGATAAGCAATGAGCTGCAAAGTCCAAGTTACAAATTTCAGAATTAAATTGTACCTTGTATGGTACAATAATGGATTTTGAAGTCAGTCAAGCACACATAGAAGTGCTTGGAGGAAAATAGTTGCTTTATCGCTTGCCTATCATCTGCTGGTTGGCTTTCTCTATGAAAACATAATTCTGGAGCTTAAAATTTTACTTGAGAGGTACAACATGGATCTCTTTCCCAATGAGTAATTGAAGGAGGACCATAAAAGGAGATGAACAGGGGTATCTCCCCTGAAGACATTCTCCAAATGTGGAATCTTTTCAACAGGTTTTTAAGGTAATGTGTTCCACAGTGATTGTTAAAACAATGACCAAAGATGTTGGAGGAAACAACATGAAAACCAGGTATTGGTAGAGTTTTCCATAGTTGTGCTTTCTTCTGGGCTCACCGCTTCTCTAACCAGTAGTGTAGACCCCACCTGTAGAGGCACTTTAAGAAACAACTGGGCTAAATTGAACTAACAGCTCTCTAAACCAAACTCTGACCTAAAACAGGGCTGCACAGCTATGTCTAGCCTGAGAATTGCCAGTAGAGCTTTATGAAGAATATACCTAGGTTCCTGGCCTCTGATTCCCCCTAGAGATTCCGGATCTTTGAGTCTAGGCTGGGCCTGAGCATGTGACTCTAAATTAAGAACAGAATTTTTTGTCCTACAAGTACTTGTTGGAGAATTCAGTCATTAGCTGACTGACCCCCAACACCTGCTAGCGGGAGGCATGTGCTGTCAGTCCCGTGGCATTTATTTGGACCCTGTTGTCTCAGATCCTTTCCCAACTTGAAATGCTTTCCATGAGTTTTAATTTAATGTTAAGCCGCAACCTTTACAGAGTATTCATATAATAAGTCTTTTAAAATAGATTTTCTATAAATTATACCCAGTGCCAACTCTGTTACTCCAGTGTCCCTATATGTGCACCAATGAAATAAGATCCTACTGGAGTATAATTGCAGGAGAAAAATTTGCCCCTGGGAATGATTTTGCATATTTTCTTTGGTTGTTACATAATGTCAAGGTAACAAAAATAGGGTTGTTTTTTTTTTTACGCTGTTGCCTTCAATTTAGAAATAAATCCAGTGCTTTACTCATCTCTTGTGCTTTCCTTTCTTTTTAATGGTGTATATCATGATTCTTGATTCACTTACAAAACTTTTTGCCTCTGTACTTTGTTTTGAAAATAACATGGACTATAAATCTCTTTAAAAATGAAATATTGAGCGCTTCCCTGGTGGCGCAGTGGTTGAGAGTCTGCCTGCCGATGCAGGGGACACGGGTTCGTGCCCTGGTCCGGGAAGATCCCACATGCCGCGGAGCGGCTGGGCCCGTGACCCATGGCCGCTGAGCCTGCGCATCCGGAGCCTGTGCTCCGCAGCGGGAAAAGCCACAACAGTGAGAGGCCTGCGTACTGAAAAAAAAAAAAAAAAAAAAAAATTGAAAAGATTGAGGGTGGGATCAGAGATGCAAAGGAATTGCATCCCTTTATTTTCTAAAATTTTATTTAAAAATATATTTAGAAGTGTTAATTAAACACCTAATAACCGTGTTCTGCTTAATATTTTGCATAAGTCTCAGTCTCTGATTAAAAAAAGAAAAAACTCCTCGAAAGTATTTCCTATTACATACGGCAGCCACAATTTACTAACTGCAAACTTTTCCATGTTACTCAAACCAACAGCAGAAGACAAAGAGGAGCTCTCAGTAGTAGACCCTCAGAGTAAACCAACAGCCCTTCCACGGCCCAGAGTGCCCTTAAGTGTCAGTCGTCAAGAACCCCCTCTACAGCATCCCAGCTCCTCATCCTTCTTGATGTGCATTTTTTTCATCTCTGCCGACCTCACTGACAGCCTTTAAACTCCTTCTAAATCTAACAGAAAACAATTATAAAGATTTCCTTCAAAGTGAGTAAGCTCCTGCAAAGGAACCCTAAACCTCCTGAAAAGATTCCCTTTCACTTTCCAGACCCATAACCTCAGGGCAACTGTGCTCTCTCTGGGTGTGGTCTCGGGGCTGCTTTGCTCTTGACACTGAGCCGGAGGCTAAGGACTCATGGATGCATTTAGCCTGGGATAAAGCTGGTGGAAAGAGGAGCAGGTTCATGTTTCATTCTGGGCATGGCAGAGCTGCCAACTCAGGGTGAGTGATGCGGTGTAAATGGTGGTTAGGAAGGGAATGACGGGGTGTGAGGATTAAAGAATATACTCACTTTTCATAAGAGATTGTCAAAGCTACCACTGTTTCCTCTGGTTACCAAAGCCTGTGGATCTATCCTCAATCAACAACAGAGGATCCTAGTTTATTCTCTAGACAATCTCACAAAGTACTCCCTCTAATTAATTGTCTGTGTTTTGCCCTGTAAAGGGCTCAGGGAGAAGTTACACTTGAAGAAGAGAATGTAAGTCAAAGGCTGCCAAAGACCGCTGTGATGTGAGGTCATGGTCCTAGGCCAGTCTGTAGTGCTCTGCTGAATCTGTCCCCATGTTTGGTGATTTACAAGATAGTCTTTAATTCTTTTTTTTTTTTTTTTTTTTTTTAGCGGTACGCGAGCCTGTCACTGTCGTGGCCTCTCCCGTTGCGGAGCACAGGCTCCGGACGCGCAGGCTCAGCGGCCATGGCTCACGGGCCCAGCCGCTCCGCGACATGTGGGGTCTTCCCGGACTGGAGCACGAACCCATGTCCCCTGCATTGGCAGACGGACTCTCAACCACTGCACCACCAGGGAAACCCAGTCTTTAATTCTTAAACAACGTGCCTCCTGTGTTTTTGATACAACTATTCTTTCTTTTAGGGAATGATGGTGATATGAGATTGGAATTTTTTTAAAAAAGGCTTAATAAAGTAAAAATTGGAAGCCTATATTAGTCGATTTTTATAAGTATAAAAATAAATAAATTTTAAAAGTCAATGCAACTATATGTCTATAACTATATTTCTTTAATATCTGTTCTAAGTTCTAGGCATAGATTCACTTTTTTTCTTTCATAGTTTAGCAGTTATTAAGTATTTTTTATGGGGGAATAATGTGTTAGTCTCTAGGGTACAGTGATTTTAAAGAATGCAGTCTATGCTCACATCTATTAGGGACCAGGCAAGTAATCAGATAATTAGAAAGCAGTGTTGTACCTATCACAGTTGAGGTATTCACAGAGACAGCTCCTCTCCCACTTCTGGTCCATGTCAAAGCGTTCATAGAGGAGATGAAACCTGATCTGAGTTTAAAATATGAGTACAAATTAGCCAGCTCAAAAAATGAGAAAGCGAGAGTCTAGGCAGAGGAACAGCTTGGGCAAAATCCATTAGGTAGGAGGAAGCCTGGTCAATTTGGAAACCTACTTTGTGTGGAAATGGGGGACAGGGATCCAGAAATGATAATGACCAAAGAGGCAAAGACCAGACCATGTAAGGCCTTGTACACCTGGAAGAATTGTTTGGGTTTTTATCTTGAAGCACTAGGGACGTTTGAAGAAAATGGTTTGTATTAAAATTTTCATTTTAGCAAGTAGGCCTGCTAAGCCCTACCACATGGCTGAAAGAATAGACCAAACCTAAATGCCTCCTTTCTGCAAGCAGGAAAATCCTCCCACAAAAAACTCCAGAAAGGTCTGAGCCTTGTGTGCCAGTTCCCTCTTTTGTTAAGATAATTCATCCCTTCTCCAGTAAAGATGAGTAACAAGCAGTAGAACTAGAGTCCAGAAGTGACCTTATTCTTTGTTTTATTTCTTATTCTGAATTAGATTCTTTATTTAGTTTTATTTCTTCTTTATTTTTCATCTTATTTTTTGATTGACTGATATGCACAGAACAAAGAAGTGGGGTGGAGCAGAGAGGCAGGAATCATGATGCATTTTCTTTCAAGAGCTCAAGAGTTCCCAGGCAACATGTAGCATATGCGGACACTTTCTTCTCTAAACTGTCCCTTGTCTCCTATATACATAAAATAAGGAATAAAATACATTCATTACTTGGACAATTAGGTAAAAAAATACAATCAGTGGATCTGTTTATCTGGCTGTTGCTGACAAAAACCAGAGTTTTGACTTAATTTTTTTTAATAAATTTATTTTATTTATTTTTATTTTTGGCTGTGTTGGGTCTTCTTTGCTATGCGCAGGCTTTCTCTAGTTGCGGCGAGCGGGGGCTCCTCTTCGTTGTGGTGCGTGGGCTTCTCATTGCTGTGGCTTCTCTTGGGAGCACGTGCTCTAGGCACGCAGGCTTCAGTAGTTGTGGCTTGCGGGCTCTGGAGCGCAGGCTCAGTAGTTGTGGCGCACGGGCTTAGTTGCTCCGTAGCATGTGGGATGGGATCTTCCCGGACCAGGGCTCAAACCCGTGTCCCCTGCATTGGCAGGCGGATGCATAACCAGTGCGCCACCAGGGAAGCCCCTGACTTAAATTTTTTACCTGTAACGCGGTTCTCCACATTGTATGTGTGAAGGACTCAGTGAATGCTTTTTACCTCAAGGGAAATTGAGTTGTTCAAATTGGAAGAAAAAATCCTTCGTAAGGAACAAATTTTATTCAGAGTACCCAGTGCCTAAGATTGTGAGTCACCATGTTTTGTTAACATTGCTTGAGAGCCTTGAACTTGATAATATGCTCCCATCCCATCTGTTTACATATATTTGAAAGTTTGAAAACATATGGCTATGGTCATGAAGGTAAAAATCATCCTCCTTTCACTTCATAAAAATTTAAAATTTCTGCCTATCAAAAGGCTAGCCTATCAAAATAGCTGCAAATCAAAACAAGCTGCATGTCAAAGATCTGGGAAAACAGCAGATTAGGAAAGATGTATTTTAGCACGTATAGCATAGAATTATAATTGTTATACATGGCCTCGTACAAAATTATTTTTTTAAAAAGCCAACATGTTGAAACGTACTGGCTCTATAAAAGAAGCAATAAATACATGTTTTTTTGACTTACAAGGCAAATCCAATATCTGCTTCTCTTGAGTAGTGTGTTTGCATTTTATTTATTAACTTATTTATTTTTCCAGTGTTATTGTGATATAATTGACGGTATAACATTGGATAAGTTTAAGGTGTACAGCATCAAGATTTGATATAAGTATATATTGCAAAATGATCACCACAATAACTTTAGTTAACATCCATCACCTCACATAGATACAATTTTTTTTTCTTGTGATGAGAACTTTTAAGAACTACTCTCTTAGCAACTTTGAAATATACAGTTGCTTCTGTTTGTAAACTGATATCATTCATTCTGCAGATAGGCTCCCTGAGAACAGTGAGAGAGACTGGGTTCAAGGAGGACAATCAAGGGGCTGTCGGCTTCACTCCCTGTGGAAAGTGACAGTGACTAGAACTGGGGTGGTAGCAGTGGGATGGAACAAAGTGGACAGGTGTGTGTGAGAGTTCTTTCAGGGTAAATGTCAGAGACTGATGATAGATTGAATATGTAGGGAAAAGGACAGGCGTCAAAGATGATGGTGCTTGAGCATCTGGCCATGCCAATCACCAAGAGAGAAGATGATGGAAGGAGCAACAGGTGGAGGTGGGGTGGGGTGATGATGAGCTCAGTTCGGAACATATTAAGTTTGTGAAGCTTCTGGATCATCCAAGTAGAGAAGAAAGTAGTTTGGCAGTATGTGTCAACTGTCATAAAAATGTTTCCACTTCTGGGCATCTCTTTTAAGATAGTAACATTAAAGAATATGCACAGAGATAGTCTTTACAATATTATTTATAACATCAAAAAATGAGAAGCAACTTACGTGTCCAACTCTGAAATAATTACTGAATAAATCATGTACACTTAAAAATTATACTTCTATAAAAATATAATTACAAAGACTGTACAATATGGTAAATGCTTAGGACACATTAAGTGAAAAAGCAGGATACAAAATTATATTTTAGAGATTGATTGCAATTAGGCTAAAATATATGCACTTGAAAAGTATTCTGCAAGGTACATTGGAAAATGAAAATCGTGATCTTGGTAATAGAAGTTAATTGTTTTTATATCCCACGTTTTATGTAATGTTTTTATATTGCTTTTATAATTTGAGGAAAAAAATAAAACATTTCAAAGCACCCAAAACGTATGCTTATGCCTATTTATGTTATCTTGAATTGAATTAATTTAAAATCTTACTAATTATAAATGCAAATCAATGTTATGTAAAAGCAAGAGAACTTCTAATGGTTTTTAAAATAGTTATTTTATTTCTGTATTTACAAATATATTTCACAGTTATCAAGGAAAAATATGGTCTTCGCTAAGCAGTTAGTAAGAGGATAGAAATTGGCTTTATATGAAGTTTAAAAGTTAACAAATTGTTGTAAATGGAATATTTTTTTTTTAATTTTTATTGTAGTGTAGTTGATTTACAATGTTGTGTTAGTTTCTGCTGTACAGCAAAGTGAATCAGTTATACATAGACATATATCCACTCTTTTTTAGATTCGTTTCCCACATAGGTCATTACAGAGTATTGAGTAGATTTCCCTGCGCTATACAGTAGGCCCTTATTAGTTATCTATTTTTTATATACTAGTGTATATATGTCAATACCAATCTCCCAGTTTATCCCTTCCCCCCACCCCATCCCCTTTCCCCCTTGGTAACCATAAGCTTATATTCTACATCTGTGACTCTTTTTCTGTTTTGTAAGTAAATTCATTTGTACCATTTTTTTAGATTCCACATATAAATGATAGCATATGATATTTGTCTTTCTCTGCATGACTGACTTCACTCAGTATGACAATCTCTAGGTCCATCCATGTTGCTGCAAATAGCATTATTTTGTTCTTTTTTTTTTTTTTTTTTTTTTTTGTGGTATGCAGGCCTCTCACTGTTGTGGCCTCTCCCGTTGCGGAGCACAGGCTCCAGACGCGCAGGCTCAGCGGCCATGGCTCACGGGCCTAACCGCTCCGCGGCATGTGGAATCTTCCCGGACCAGGGCACGAATCCTTGTCCCCTGCATCGGCAGGCGGACTCTCAACCACTTGCGCCACCAGGGAAGCCCTATTTTGTTCTTTTTTATGGCTGAGTAATATTCCTGTAAATGGAATGTGTTTCTATTCACTAATCATCAAAATTCTTTACCAGTGGTTTTTTTTTTTTTCTTTTTTGCAGTACGCAGGCC
Organism: Phocoena phocoena; assembly: GCF_963924675.1. Classification (NCBI taxonomy): domain Eukaryota; kingdom Metazoa; phylum Chordata; class Mammalia; order Artiodactyla; family Phocoenidae; genus Phocoena; species Phocoena phocoena. The sequence continues at coordinate 48,115,608 of NC_089227.1, forward strand.
TATCACTGTTGTGGCCTCTGCCATTGCGGAGCACAGGCTCCGGATGCGCAGGCTCAGCGGCCATGGCTCACGGGCCTAGCCGCTCCGCGGCATGTGGGATCCTCCCGGACCAGGGCACAAACCTGTGTCCCCTGCATCAGCAGGCAGACTTTAAACTCTTGTGCCACCAGGGAAGCCCCACCAGTGGTTTCTTATATCTACTTTTTCTGAACTTATAAATGTTTAACTTGATTTTAAATTTCAATCCATTATATACTATTTGTCTCCCAAAGACACCATAGTTTTTAAAAAGTCTTTCAAATTAAGTCCAAATATAAAATTCACATAAAGAGCAACCAAATGAATCTGTGTAATGGTACTCTGGGGCACAGTTGTCAATTAAGGGTGTGACTTCATACTTACATACGTTTGAATTTTTGTGCCATGCTTTTATTTCATTTTTTTTTAAAAAACAGCTTTTTTATTGAGATATACTTTACATACTATACAATTCACCTATTTAAAGTATATATAACTCAGTGGATTTAGTTTATTGACAAAGTTGTACAGTCATTACCACAGTCAATTTTAGAGCATTTTTATCCTCCCAACACTCCCCTCTCACACCCATTAACAGTCACCACCACCACAATCCCCAGCCCTAGGCAACCACAATTTATTTACTTGCTGTCTATAAATTTGCATATTCTGGACATTTCATATCAGTGGAGTCATACAATATGTGGTCTTTTGTGACCAACTTCTGTCACTTAGCATATTGTTTTCAAGGTTCATCCATGTTGTTTCATGTACAGTACTTCATTCCATTTTATGGCTGGGTAAAGTATGGATATTTTACTTTGTATCCATTCATTAGTTGATGAGCATTTGGATTGTTTCCACTTTTTGACTATTAAGAAGAATGTTGCTGTGAACATTTATGTACAAGCTCTTTGGTAGGCATATATTTAAGTTTCTCTTAGGGTATATACTTAGGAGTGGAATTGCTGAGATATATGGTAACTCTATATTTAACCTCTTGAACTGTGAGGCTGTCTTCCAAGCACTTGCACCGTTTTCCATTCCCACCAGCAGAGTAGGAGAGTTCCAGTTTCTCCCCATCCTCGCTAGCACTTCCTACTGTCTGTCTTTTTCATTGTAGCCATTCTAATGGGTGTGAAGTGGTATCGCATTGTGGTTTTGATTTCTATTTTGCTGATGGCTAATGATGTTGAGCATCTTTTCACGCACTTATTGGACATTTGTATATCTTCTTTGGAGAAATATCAGTTCAGATCCTTTGTCATTCTGAAATTGGATTATTTGTCTCTTTGTTATGGACTTGTTAGAGGCTTTCATATGTTATAGGTATAAGTCCCTTATTAGACATATGACTTGTAAAGATTTTCTTTTGTTCTGTGGGTTGCCTTTTCACTTTCTTGATGATGTCCTTTGAAGCACAAAGTTTTAAAATTTGATAGAATCCCATTTATCTATTTTTTCCTGTTATTGCTGGAACTTTTGGTGTCACATCTAAGAAACTGTTGCTTAATTCAAGGTCGTTAAAATTTGTGTCTGCTTTCTTCTCAGAGTTTAATAGTTTTAGCTCTCACATTTAAGTCTTTGATTTTTTTTGAGTAAATTTTTATATGGTGTGAGATGGGGGTCCACCTTCTTTTTTTTGCATGTGGATATCCAGTTGTTCTGGTACCATTTGTTATAAAGACTATTCTTTCCCCCATTGAATTGTCTTGGCACCTGTGACAAAATCAGTTTACTAAAGATTTTATTTTTGGACTCTGAATTCTATTCCATTGATCTACATGCCAAGCCTTAACGATAGTACCACACTGTCTTCATTACTATTGCTTTACAGTAAGTTTTGAAGTTGGTAATTGTGAGTCTTCCAACTTTGTTTTTCTTTTTCAAGAATTTTGTGTGTGGGTGGGTCCCTTGAATTTCCATATGAGTTTTAAGATCAGTTTGTCAATTTCTGCAAAGAAGACAGCTGGAATTTTGATGGGTTTATTCCATTTTGTAAGTAGTTATAGCATTGTCAATAGGAAAAGAAATAATATTTATTTAGAGTAATTTCCTGGTTTTCCCTTTTCTTTCGGAAAAAACCTATGAAATTCCTACCCTCTTAAGCTGCTCCAAGATTATTTAAATGCTATTATCACTATCTTCGCTTTTATTGTGAAACTCTTACTGGCAAATTGAATAGAGTTCTTTTCCCCTAGTTGCCAAGATACACATCAAGAAAATACATTTTGTTTGCCTAATTTGTATTTACCAAACTATAGTTTTTCTTTTATATTAGCTTCTTAAAGATTGAAGGACCTTATAATGAGGAACCTAACAGTAGGGGTCTCTGCAGTAGGAAAGCTGATGGATAAAACTCTTAGGTAGAATGGAGAAGTCTGCCTACAGCTCCACACCTCCAGGATGTAATATCACAATCTTATTAAAAATGAAATCAGATGAAGATTTATTACTGATAATTACTTTAGTGATAATATTATTTTCTAAACAATTTAAGAATATTTTTGAATGTAGTCTACCAAATATTGTAATTGAAATATGATACATGATTATTTTGAATTAAATAGGGTGAAAAAATTTTTAGAAATTAACAGGGAATCAAGAGAGTGTCTCGTACACCAAAGCACCCAGTAAATATTGGTTGAATAAAGGAAAGAATGAAAAGAAGCCCCTACATGAATCACTGCTTTTAAAGCCCAGGCCCCTACCTTAGGGATGATTGTAGATAATCCCTCAATTCAAAAGGATAAATCCTGCTTTCAGGGTAGATTGTTTTTCAGTGTTTCCAATTTTCTTAAAGGATAACCTGAGTGTTTCACATTTTTGCAGCGTTTATGTCATGGTTGGTGCCGACGTTCCGTTTTCTTCTTGTTTACGAGAAGTTGAAAATCCTCAGAATCAATTGAGATGCAGTCAAGAAATGGAGCCTGTAATAACGTGTGATAAAAAATTTCGTACTCAATTTTACATCGACTGGTGCAAAATTTCGTTGGTGAGTTTTTATTTTGTTTTTGCAAATGTAATTAGAAGTGATGTGGCTGGAGATAGCATTTGACTAAAACCTGAACTGCTTTTAGGAACAAATCCTGGGTTTACTTTGTTAACTGTCGTTGACTTCCCTTGACTTTAAGGATTTGGCAAGTCCGTTGAAAGTGCATCCATTTAAGAAATAGTACCTCCACTTTTGTACTCAGTCTACTCTTGATTAGTTGTGGGGGCCAGATTAGCTTGGCAGGTGGTCCAAGTGTTCCCCCTGGACATCCAGGTGGCTGCTAAAGTCAAGACAGATTTTGGAGTCAGTGTGACATGTGCAGGAAGCCTCAGATATGCTGCCACTGTCCCACTTGGGAAGGGGAGACCAGAATACAATCACAAATCTGAAATAAAGCAATATTGTGCTATGATTCAATGTCCTAGAAATGCAGATTGTAGGGAGAGACCAAGGAATAAAAGGAAAAGCAGAGGAAAGTTAGACTCTTACCCCCAGCCCCGTAAATATTAAGTATTTCTTTCTAAATCACTTTTTTATTAGCATGCTCAAAGACTTAGGAACATATGGGTAAGATTTCCTGTATGTGAAAGGTATATATGATATTTTATATATAATTTATATTAAATTTTTTGATCCTCCTTTCTGGAAGATAGGAAAGTTGTTTCACTTCTTTAGCGACCTTTAGATTTAACTTCTCTCAACTCTTGATGATTGGTGGTGAGTGAATTAGGTCTAAGTTTAAAGTTGACATTTGAACAAATATCAACACATAAACACAACTGTCACTTCATGTCTTAGAGGACCAGCGGCAGGCACTTTTCCCAGATCCAGGATGGGAGAACACACTGCTCACACTGGCACTTAGCACCTGTGGCCCTTGGCCCCAGGCTCCTCTTTCCATGTCGCTGTGTCTTAGGAAAATAATGCTCTTTCCCTGTCTTCTCAAATCAAGTAAAATCATTCAGATGCTGTGGTTTATGTGTATTATTTACAAAGCTCAATATTTCAGTCGTCAGGCTAACCGTACAAGGGTGCTAAAGACTGAGTGGCTGCAGTCATAACTTAAATAGATGCCTCTCACCAGAGCCAGTAGACAGCGGGCCCTGGCAACACCATTTTATTTGTGCTTGTGCCGTACAGTGTTCATGTTTAGGAAAATTATCTAATTTCTAAAGGTTTAAAAATGCCTTCTGCTTTGAAGATTTTAACTTCTGTGGTAAGACTTCATAAGAGAAAGGTTGGGAATTTTCGGTTTTTTCTTTTACTTGTATTTATTTATAGGTCACATCTTACCACAGAAGATTTCAGGAGGTTTAAATTAAAGGGTCAGACAATAAACATAATATATAAAATATAAAAGAACTGGAAAATCAGGACCTAAATTATGACCAAAACATAAGCCTAAGGTCAAGTTTGTCCCAGATTAAATGAGGAAATTCATCTGTTATTTGGTTCTCATTCTTAAAGGAGGCAGAGCATCAATTCCTTGGCAGAAGATAAAGTTTTTACTAGCACTGTATCATTAACAAAATTCTTCCAGTGGAGTTTTATGGGAGAGGATACTGAGAAATGCCACAGATAATTCTCCCCAACATTCTTTTAAGCCGCGAGCAAATGTAGTAACAAGTTTCACATGGCTATTTTTGTAGTGCCCTTCAGTAAAAACCTTAGCATAATTAAATGCAACATAGTGAAAGCAGTTCAATTACTGTGGAGGTAAATTAATATAGTCCAACTGTTGTACATTTTTTGAACCTGGAATAGAATTTATTGAAACTGTAGCATTGGATGGGTTACCTGTTCCTTAAACTATCTTTCCTAAAAACTACTTCTGTCAGCTGGATGGCAGAAAGATCAAGGTTGTAGTCCCGTAGAAATTGTCTCTCTCTCTCTTTTTTTTTTTCTCTTTTACTAACCTTAGAAACCATACTCACATACTGTGAGTATGAACTGGCTGTGAACTCAGCCAGTTCACAGTTTGTAACATCTGCACTAGAGATTTGTCACTAGGAAACAAATATACAGAGTGGTGTGAAGGACTTCTGCTTTGGAGGAAGTAAACTGAAAAAGAACAACTGTACACACACACACCTACACATGCACACGTATTTGTTATATTTGTATACACTTATGTATGTATATATGTCGTGGGAAGGACCTAGAAAGTAGGCCAGTATGCACCCTTTAATTTATTACTTTTATGCATTACTTCTTCCTAGTTTCCATAAATAATTACAAGTTCAAGGTGATAAAGTAATTGGAAAAGATTGCTTTTTAGAAATTAGTCAAAGACTGTCTTGATATGTCTAGATCTTAAACTCTCATAATGTTTGCAACTATTAATTTGATGTGTAATTGTCTTCTTTTGTGTCAGGTTGATAAAACAAAGCAAGTGTCCACCTATCACGAAGTGATTCGTGGAGAAGGGATCTTACCTGATGGTGGAGAATACAAACCCCCTTCCGATTCTTTGAAAAGCAGAGACTATTACACGGATTTCCTAATTACACTGGCTGTGCCCTCGGCAGTAGCATTGGTCCTTTTTCTAATACTTGCTTATATCATGTGCTGCCGACGGGAAGGAGTGTGAGTACTTTAAAGCACTAATAAAAAATTATAGCGCTACTAAGATAACATATAAGATCCCATTAAAAGCCAAGTTTCATTTAGTGCGTAAAACACTTGATAAATGAATTGAAATTGTGTTCAAGTCAAACTACAGTACTTTATTCCTTTAAAATGAAGTAAAATAGTTTTGAGTCTAGTAAATTAAATTAGAGGTTATAATTACTTTATTCAAAAATTATTAAGGCTAGATGTAAATTCTTGCAGGCAAAACAGTCCCAAGAATAACTGAGGCTAGATATTTTGGTTATACAAGCCATCCTGTGTAAGCAGAGACTGCGGAATCTATTGACATGGTAATTGCACTTTAAATAAATAAATTGTCTCAGTCAGTTTGATCAGAAATGACGGTCAGAATTTTTCTTGAAATTGTTCTGCTATCAAACAGGGCGATGCCACCTAAATATTTAAAGGTATATATAGATATATAAAAACTTAGGAGTAAATTAATGAAAATAAGATGATAATTTGAGTAATGAGTCTTCACTTCATGAATAGTTAGTACTTTCTGGACATCTGTGTCAATTAAAATAATCTCCCGAGATTATCTGGAAGTCAGGGTAACAAAACAAAGGATAAAAAATTAATAAAGCAGCAAGTAACAAATTCTTCCATTTTTACATGTAGCCTGATTTCATTATGTCATGGAACTTATTTCCAAGAGCTTGATTCTTAATCTCCATTTTTTTTTTCATTTTTTCCTGTGCGTTTCTCACCAGTATTCCATCTCTGTATGTGTACTCATCCAAGTAACGTCATAAACCTGGTGGCAAATGCTGCCTGGTTGCGTTTAATAGTAACAGTGTCAGCATTTCCACCTCGTGCCAGATCCATGAGCATATAGTCTTAATGTTCCAAATATCAATGCTATTATTTAATTCATAAATTTTGTTTTGTTTCTAGGGAAAAGAGAAACATGCAAACACCAGAGTAAGTGTCTTCTTCCTGTTATTTTCTTTTTCATTTCTCAGTTGCTTCTCATGCTCCATACATGTGTGTCATGCCTTTTTTTTTTCCATTCATCATCTTTCATAGTTTATTTCATAAATGTGAAAGCTGCTTTCTAAATAGAGATATTAAGGAGGGGTGAGACTAAAAATAAAAAGTGTGTGAAAACTAAGATTATATAGATAAGAATTAAAACTAAAATATTTCAGATTCAGAATATTAACTTGCCATTTATATTATGTGATTTCCCAATCTGCATTTCTATAAACCAGAGAACAGATGAAAAGACCTTTCATACACGTTTTCCTGAATCTACAGTAATAACCTACCATAAAATGAAACTTCTGTGAGTATTTATAAATGCCCCATCAGAAGCAACAATATAAAAGCTATGGTAGTTTTATCTTAATCATAGAAATTAAATAGAATAGTAGTTTGCTACCTAGGGCTGTAATAGTAACACAGTGCTTTATAGCTTACTTTAATGAGAGATGCATTTATTTAAAAATTAGTTTCTAATTTTCAGTTTTGTTACGTTAAAAGTATATGAACTGTATCTTTTTCTGAAATAACTTGTAGAATGCCCAGAGTTAAATGATGTCTTCTTATTTTAAAAAGAAAAAATGATTTTGTAACTTTTTTAAACTGATGACCTGTGGGGCTAGTATGTGATTCTAAATATATGTGGTTTTATTTCTTTTTGACCTAGCATCCAACTGGTCCATCATAGTGCTATTCAGAAATCTACCAAAGAACTTCGTGACATGTCCAAGAATAGAGAGATAGCATGGCCCCTGTCAACACTTCCTGTGTTTCACCCTGTGACTGGGGAAATCATACCTCCTCTACACGCAGACAATTATGAGAGCACTAATATGCCATTGATGCAAACACAGCAGTAAGTATCCACTTGAAACCGTAATTATTATTATTTTTAAAATTTATTTATTTATTTATTTTTGGCTGCATTGGGTCTTTGTTGCTGCGCGTGGCATTTTGCTAGTTGTGGCAAGCTGGGGCTACTCTTCATTATGGTGTGCGGGCTTATTGCAGTGGCTTCTCTTGTTGCGGAGCATGGGCTCTAGGCATGCGGGCTTCAGTAGTTGTGGCACGTGGGCTCAGTAGTTGTGGCTCGCGGACTCTAGAGCACGGGCTCAGTAGTGTGGTGCATGGGCTTAGTTGCTCCGCGGCATGTGGGATCTTCCCGGACCAGGGCTCGAACCCGTGTCCCCTGCATTGGCATGCGGATTCTTGACCACTGCACCACCAGGGAAGCCCCTGGAACCGTAATTATTAATGCATGAATATATCTACTTAATGTCTTTCAAGACCGGACGTCTTCATTGTTGTTGCATTTATTTGTTTATAACTGGAGGAGAAAATAGCAAAATACTGATAGTGTAGATCCCAACCCCATGGTGCTAACCCAAATAAATAGAATTACCTTCAGGAAATGCTTTTTTTCCTTCACTAATCCAAACAAGCTGACATTCCTCTTAATATTTAAGAAACTGGCACTGCTAATAAACTAACATATGCTTGCTCAAAGATGAGTTAATTGTGAAAAGAGAGGCATGTCCTAAAGCATAGCAAATGGATTACTTTTTAGAGCTATTAGAATTGTTTGATTCTGTTAGCCTATTGTTTTTAATGTTATTACCACAGATCTATTTAATCTAAATTTTTTGCCTCAGGGTTTTCAGCGTTTTTTTGTTTGTTTTTTGTCATTTGCTTATATATCAAAATGAGTAGTTCCAATTTTGGCTCAAAACACAACTTATTAGTACAGACCTTCTCTGTAGTGCTGGAAGGACTATGGTTAGCCTGGGAAGAGGCCTTTGTAAGGGATAGGTGTGGAGGAGATTGGTTGAGGAGACTGGCCAGTTGCTCTTGAGAACCCATGTTATATGTCTAGAAGCTCGGTTTTGGTATAAGGGAATTGTAGGTAAAAGTGCCATTTATTTCTAAGAACATGGCTGTTCTTTTCTTTTTTAACCATATGTTAAAATGCATTAAATTCAGTTTCCCCAAGGATGTCACGGTTTGCTTTTGAGATCCTCCTTTTCAGTTTACTTTTGTAAATACAATGGATATACAAAAAAATCTGGCCCTCTCACCCCAACACACACACACACACACACACACAGATAAACGTTAGGATATGATATAAAAGTAACCTCTTACTGATTAAAGATTTATTTGGGAACCATATTGGGTATATTTTTCCATTGCAAATGCTTATTTTGCAACCGTGTAAAGAGCATGTGGTAATTTGAAGATTAAACAGTAATTAATACGAGTATTATAGGCAGTCAGACTATAAGTTTGTCCAAAATAGTTTGGCAATCTAAAAATATTGTGAAAGCGTGCCCAGCTAGCTCAGTAGAGAATGAGACTCTTAAAAGTATTATGAATATTTTCCTGAAGTCCTCTAACAACACATACTTACTGTTGGACAGACCAAGGTATGTGTTTGTGTGCATGTATGTGTGTGTGTGTTTGTGTGTAATTGATTCAAGTTCCATTAGCAGTAGGGAAAATTGCATACATTTAAAATTTTGAGTTTTGGAAACAATATTCTATCAGGGATGTAGATATTAAAGTCTCACAAAATTGAGTTGTACTGAATGGAACTGATGGATTTCTATGTCCTCTGATGGTTAGAGGGTCATCATGAAACCTACTTTACCAGGATTATTAGATACTGATGAGAAAAATTAGGAAAATTTCAAGAATATTGTAATAGTTCACAATTTAGCAATCTCTCCTCTCCTTTTTTAGATGAAAATTATGAGCAGCCTTATCATTCATTTTCAAAATGAAAATAATTAAAGAATTCTTTAAGGCTTCCATTTCTTATGTTCTTTACCCAAGAATGCTAGTGAAATGTCGATATTTATTCTTCAAAGGTTGATATATATTTTCAAACATGAAGTGGTCAGATACATTTGAGAAACAGGGTATTTTGTTTTTTCTGTTTAAACTACAAGAGTTCTCAGAGCCTTTAGTGTGTTGATATGCTTTGTGAAAAGCACGGAAAAGATCGGAAGAGGTAGCTCTATTTAAAGAACACAGTTTGGGAAATCTTCTATTGACAAAATAACAATGCTATCAAATTTTAGAGGAGAGAAATATTCATTATAATGAATAGAGGAAATTGAATATGTTTTTAAGTCAGTAAAACTTTAAGGGAGGAAAAAAAGCCTGGGTCACTTTTTAGATAACGCTTTCTGACCATATTTGTTGGGAATAAGGATAACTCTTTAAACTTTATTTTGATTCTATGTTCCTAGGACTTCGCAATTTTGCTACTAATATACAAGCAAAAGAAAACTTCCTACCTAGTTTATAACTAAATGCATCTTCCTGGTCCTTCCATAACCCCATCAAGACTGTCCTTATGTTGATCAGATCTCTCTGTTTGCAAATGCAATAGGTTATTTTATTGAACTTACAACAATTTGACCATACATGTATATTTAAGTCCAGAAAACCTTTATATTATTCAGATTTCTGCTAATGGAAAAAGTCCGTTAACTAGCACTTCTATATAAATAGGGTACATAGATAATTGATGATGTTCACAATGATTATTCTGAGGCACTGCAAGATCATCAAGTGTGTCTGACTCATCAGAGGAAAATTAAATTACATTCAATATAGTTTCAGTGTTGAGTTTATATTATCTTTCTTTTATTCTTGGAAATGGATAATATGTGCACGGTCTCTATGGTAACTCCCTATAAGCCAGAATATGTGATTAACCTCATTTTCCAACCATGCCAGATAATAGAGAATTTATTGTTTCAGATTCATCACAACTGTCTGTTACGCAAATTCAGCTTTTACTCCTTCCCTGTTTTTGAAGGTTTATTTCAGCCCAAGTACACACATACATAAATATTTTGGTCATTTGGATCGAACTGAATTCTCAATGTTAAAATGAGATATTCGATGAGGTATCACAATACTTGATAACCAGGTATATCCTTGGATAATGCTGCCTGTTATTTATCAATTGACCCTCATGCATCTTCACATATTCATACAAACTGTACTGAATTTATCATTCATAAATAATGTGGCTAGCTACATTATTTTGTGTTTATTCTTCAGACTTGACAGCAGAAATATTCAGGCATAGTAGGGCTGAAAGTTTATGTTGGCTTCTAAGTAAGACTCAAGAACATTCAAAGCTTTCCTTAAGAGCTGCATAGAAACTTGTTTGGGTCTTTGAAACAAGTCAGTCCACGAGGTATAGCGAACCTCGTGACAGCGAGGTCTATAGAACTCGTAGCAGTTGTGTAACGGGAGGCTGCCACAGTTACTTATCAATTACGCAGTAATCTTTTCTTTTTGGTAGAATGCTTCATAGGACTCCAGACTGGCACCTTAAATTAGACAGTAAAAAAATGTTTAATCATTTGCAGATGATAAAATCGAGATATGGATAAGAGACCTAAATTAGGTCAAAACTGAGATTAGGTTATTTACCAATCTTGATATCAAGTCAGGGATAGATAATGTGGTCATTGACCTCGAAGGATTTCTGATTCAGGTTATGGGCAAGGTGATTGAACACATAGTGGAAAGGGAAACTGGAGCAGGCCCAGGAGACGGGACACCTGCTAGAAAGGGGGGATTTCATTTTGTACAGTGTTCCTTCTACTTTTCAGATCAGAGAGACAATATAGACAGACTTTTAAAATTATCACATAATATAAAAATATAAGGCAAATTAATTTTGATCTTTGCTAACATATTTATTGTTTCATAAACTTTTTAAAAATATATTTATTTATTTTTAATTTTGGCTGTGTTGGGTCTTCGTTGCTGTGCGTGGGCTTTCTCTAGTTGCAGCAAGCGGGGGCTGCTCTTCGTTGTGGTGCACGGGCTTCTCATTGCAATGGCTTCTCGTTGTGGAGCATGGGCTCTAGGCGCGTGGGCTTCAGTAGTTGTGGAACATGGGCTCAGTAGTTGTGGCGCACGGGCTTAGTTGCTACGCGGCATGTAGGATCTTCCCGGACCAGGGCTCGAACCCGTGTCCCCTGCATTGGCAGGAGGATTCTTAACCACTGCGCCACCAGGGAAGCCCTCATAAACTTTTTTAATTTTTGGAATGATTTTCAAGCTACAGAAAAGTTACAAAGATAATACAGGATTCCCAGAGATTCCCCCACCCCATTTCTCCCATCGTTAACATCGTACAGTCCCTTAGTTTGTCACAACTAAGAAACCAACATTGGTGCTTTACTATCAACCAGACTTCAGATTTTTTTTTTTTTTTCAGATTTCACTAGTTTTCCCCCCAATGGAGCTTGTTCTGCTTGGAGCTTCTTCTGCTCCAAGATTCTGTCTAGGACACAATAATTGGCATAACTCATTAGTCTCTTCTGCTCTAGGCAGTTTCTTAGACCGTCCTTGCTTCCCATGACCTTGACAGTCTTGAGGAGCACTAGCCGTGTCTTCTGTAGAGTGTCCCCATCCCACAGTATAGTCAGGCTGCCTGCATCTGTACTTAATCTGTTATCTTTGTAGCTCAGTGAATATGTGTTACCATTAATAGGAAGAAGAATTTTTGCCTCTATAGGCAGTCCCCTGACTTAGTACAATTCATTGCTAGAAATCACATTCTAAAGTAATTCTTAAAAGTAAATTTGCTTTGCCCGAAGAATCATTGTTGTGATTAGAGGTTACGTTTTTGACCAAAGATGTAACATCAAAAATATAATACAGATTTGACTGATGTACTTCAAAGATAAGCTTTTGTAATGATTTAAATTAAGAAAGTCAAATTCCAAGGCATAGAATTTTATAGAACATTCTATAAAACATAGAACATTCCTAAAAGGAATGTTGAGAGATAGTAGTCTAGCCTGGTTATTCCCAAACCAAGTTGCATGTTACACTCCCCTGTGAGGCTTTTGCAGTACAGATCCCAGGGCCCTACTTCTGGGAGTTTGGAAGCTGGTGGACGTATGTATTATGGTGGAGCAGGAAAAAAACACTGGGAATTCCAGCTTTAAATACTTAAAGAACCTACGTTTTAGGATTCAGTATTTCTAGTATTTCTGTTGTGGAGGGAGTGGGGGGAAGTTTTAAAGGGGGAACGGTTTCTCCTAATTCCCCCTGAGGGGTCTGTGCTAAAAGAAAATGTGAAAGGGGACAGTCCAGAGTGTTGGGCTTTGTGCCTCTAGATTTTCACACTTCCTTAAACTGCCGAGGAGGATGGTGTGGAGAAGTGAGAGATTAGTGCTGATTATAAAATGATATCCGAATGGGACAGAGAAACGGTAAACCTTGAAAAGATAAAAACCACCTGTAAACTGTGCTCATTTTGCGATTTCATGTGAAGTATTGACTGGAGGATCCCAAATATTCAATTTCTAAAAAATAATTTATTCTTTAATTTGTAGTGTATTATGTGGTCTTTTAGGGGGTAGATCTGCCTCTTCATTATTGTTTTTTTAATCCCAACATCAGTATCAATTGATTTTCCCTGAGTGGGAGGCCTCGTCAATGAGGAATTTATATAAGGAATAATAGGGGAAAGTACCCAAACATTTTCTAGGAAGATTTTAATTGGCTATACAAAAATTTTCCTTGTTCATTATACTAAACATAACACTTAATCCAGGGTGATTGGGTCTCCCTCAAGACAGGAAGTAGGTTGTGTTTAATCTTTTGCAAATTAACAAGTATAAAAGTAAAGTTAAGTCTTCTAATTATAGATATTTAGTAACTAATCATTTTAGCTTTTATCGAAAGTATTTTTCCATTTGTCTTCCCTTGGGTAATAGTGAGAACCAGCTTCATGGTAAAATTCCATAAATAAAAAATTAGGTTTCAATGAAAGTTAATATCAGTTGAAGAGACTGTTTCGGGGGATCAAGATAATGATTTCCTGTTGACAAGAAGTGTCGAGCAGCCAAGGATATTTCAGAGCCATTGGCTTTTTAAAAAAATTCAGCGAGTATATGCTAAAAGTGATAGATATAGTATCTCTCTGATGGATTTTGGTTCTAGAGATTTGGACTTCTTCAGTTTAAAGCTGTGGTAGGCTTGCTTTCAGCTTTATAAAAGTAGGGAAAAGAACCTAAAATAAATGAATTTCTCCTTTCTTCTTTATATTCCACGTATATTCTACATTGATTTTAATTAAAATTAGATCTTGAAATTTAAAATTGTGGTGATGTTTCCAATTTCTTTGTGTCCTTCCTTCCTTCTTTGAGCAAAATAATGGCCTGGTTCCTTAGTAAAAGTAGTCATAGGGTCCACATCAGCATTTTTGTAGAAAAAATTTTGTAGAAAATTCAAGGTTTGGGTAATGTCAATTTTGCTGATAATTGAGAAGTTCCAAAAAGATATTACTATTTCTTATTTTTAAATGAATACATACTAATTCAAAAGAAGTGTTTTGTGTTCCACATAACTAAACTAATGTCATTTGTTTTCAACTCTGGCATGGATTCTGTGGCTTTATACAAATCCCTCAGCCTTTCTTTGCTTTTGAGTCTTCAAGCAAGTAGGAACATAATGAGTTGATAATCATCAACCTTACTCATAGAATTACTCTACAGGATATCCAAGAATGTCAAATTACTTTAAAATGGTTGCACAAATAATAAATAATTGTGTACTCCCCCAAATCAACTTATTTATTAATTTGCAAGTTATTACCTTTGCTTTCTTAAAGGATAGAGTTTGTGCAATAGCCAATTTACATAATTTTCTATTTAAATGCCTGTAGTTAATGGTAGTAAAAATAGAAAAAAATTAATGCTAATAATTTAGAGAATTACAGTTTTTGTAAATCTTTTTTCTACATAATTCAGTTTACACATAATAATCTTTCCACCAGTCCACTAATAGCTTAATTATTCTAAAGAGTTTGATGACTTTATAAAGGTCCTTTCTTTGAAGGATCATAGGACTTCTGTTTGAAGTCAACCCCGGCTTTTCCTGTCTAATTGCCATTAGCAGCCTGCTTTCACCAAAGATAGAAGCGTTTCCATTTTCTTACTGCATTCTCTGCTCAACTATAGCAAAGTCAGTCGTGGGCATTTTTCTAGTATGCTTGAAGCAGCACTCTTATGAGTTACCTCCCTTCAACCTTTAAATGGAATACATACTTCAAATATGCCCATCATAGGTATATTAACACTCACAGGCTTACTTGTAGCCACAAGTTTGGTCAACCGCAAAATCAGTCATGTGTGCGCACCTTGGAGACTCTGGGGATGTGGAATCTCCACATAGTTTTTTGTTGAGCACCTTGTTGCACACACTGTACTTGTATGTAACTCATCTGAGTTTCAGTTGAAGTTGTGAGGAGCACATGTACATTGTTCAAACTTAACAAACTTAATTGGGATGCTCACTGCAGATACTTTTAAATCCCTAAACCAGTGTAATACACACAGTTGCTCATACTTTCTCCTCCAGATTTCTTACTCATTTGTGTGGCACTTTCTGAACTAACCATTTCTCTTCAAACCTAACCAAGGCCATTGCTGTTTAGAAAGTTGTAGCAAAAGAGGAAAAAAAACCCCGAAGGCTAGAGAAGAAATGACAGGGTGTAGATTGACTTTGATCCGTGGTTTTAAAACTGTGTTCCATAGAAGGGTCAGGCGGGTTGGCCAGTGAGAGAGTGGGGTCCAGCTACTTCATTCACAGATTGATTTTGAATTTGGTTATCCTGATCTAGGGCTTTTGAAAGGCTTTCTTTTTCCTCTTTGGTATCTTTATTTTGTCAAAATGTATTGATTTAATCCATTAATAGGCCAGGTAGAGCTAGAGATGATAGAAAATGAGGACGTGTGTGTGTGTGTGTGTGTGTGTGTGTGTGCATGCGTGTGCACGCAAGATGTGCTGTATTCATTTCTAATGTAGAATAGACCCAAAGTAGTTGTACCTGAGAAGTTAAAAGAAAACTCATATCCCCCTCCCAAATGTCCATGAAATTGCATTTTGACTTTGGTAGTAAAGATGTTTGTTTACCCGTCTTTAAATCTGTAACTTAATTTCCTTTCTGTGGTTTGTAAATTAATCTTTTTACTTTCGTGATCAAAAGCACTATAAATACATTGTGTGAAGTACTGAAAGAATAAACAAACCAAGGAAAATACTCTCGGAGACCACACAAGGATAAATAGGGCTGATAGGGAATGGCAAAAAAAGAATGTAATTATTGAGATGAATTATTAAGTAACTTCCTCAAATTGAATTAGAACTGATTTTATTTCCTTAACCATATATTTTAAAAGGAACTGAAACTTTTAAAAAAAATCACTTGAAGTCATTACCATTCCTATGGATTAGTTTAAGTTTGAACAGTATTTAGTATGTACTGTTTTTGAGTTTAGATCACTGTATTTGGAGCATAATATTTGCCTGGCTGAAAGGATTCAGATCAACGCTTTTCAAACTTTGTTTCTTGGAGGTTTCTTACCAATGCCTTAGGGTCCAGCATGTGAGGCAAAGGAAACAAAGCAGGCGGGATTCCTGGCTCCCTTGTTTCAACCCGGGCAACCTCACATTTACCTCTTTTGTACATCAAGAGTTCTGCTTAGGATTTCAATTAAAAGGAATTCCATTGCTGAAGAGAAACAAAAAACCTTGAAAATCCCTGGCTTGGATCAAGCCCTACTCTGTTGCAAGGGGCTGACTCCTAGAATTTCTTCCACACAGAATCTAAATTGTACATTTTTGTAAACTAATTTTCATATCAAAATCTGAAAATGCATGGGTGAATATGAGTGTTGATAAACATGTATATTATGTGAATCTTTGTAAGTATCTTCATTTTTGCATGTATTCATCCAAACATAATTTATTGCATGCTTACTGCTAGGGATGCTAAACAAAATAGGAAGGTTCTTACTGTTAAGGCTCTTTGGGGCAGTTAAACATTATGTGAGGAGAAATACAATGACAGCTTGTGTATGGAAGCCCGCTCAGTGGTAACCTAGTTGGCAAAGGGGTGCTTAGAGAGTGAGGAGGCATAGAAGAGGTGGTACTTGAGATGTTACTTTTTAAATTAAAAATAATAAGTTAAATATTTTAATTAACGTTCCTGTGGGATATTTTTAAATTATAGGAGTGATATGAGTCCACTGTAACAAATTTTGGGTTGAGTTTGGAAGGATAAATGGGAGCTGGTTGGGGGCAACAGATGATAGTGGCCATGGTGGCGGTGATTCTGTTTCAGGAAGTTCAGGGAGGGCTCCACGTAGGAACCAGATACATTGATGGCCTTCCAGATCACACTAAGAAACTTGAAACTTAATTTGCAGTAGGTATAAGGAAATAATGAAATGTGTTCATTTGAATGACATAATCAGATTTGTGTCTCAGAAGATCATCTGACAGCAATGTGCACAGTGGATTATAAGGGAGCAAGAATGGGAATGAGGGAATAATTCAGATCAGTTGCCGAGATCCAAATGAGAAATGATGATGGCTTCAACCAAGGTAGCAGTAGAGATGGGGAAGACGCAAACAGATTCAAAGGAGATTGA
Organism: Phocoena phocoena; assembly: GCF_963924675.1. Taxonomy (NCBI): domain Eukaryota; kingdom Metazoa; phylum Chordata; class Mammalia; order Artiodactyla; family Phocoenidae; genus Phocoena; species Phocoena phocoena. Next base: position 48,132,714 of record NC_089227.1, read on the forward strand.
GGAGAATCATGAAGGGTTCCCAAGGGATTCATTGTAGAAACTGAACGAGAGGGAAGAGTCAATGATGACTTCCATATTTTGACTGGTGCAGTTGGGTGGATAGCCAGTGTCATTCCCTGGGATTTGGATGGAGGAGCACAGGTTTGGCACAGTGAATGAAGACGGTAATATATGTTGTTCTGTGAGTGTGTATATGTGTTCTAGACCTGGATCTGAAAGTGTACAGGTTACAGACACAGGCCCTGGAGTCCTATGTTCTCATCTTTATCCACCACTTCCTGGCTACGTAGCCTTGGACTTCCAAGCCTATTTCCTCATCTGTAAATTGAGAAAAATAATACCTACCTCCTATGTTGTTGTGAGGTAGAGTATAACATGTAGTAGAAACTCCATGAATATTATCAAATATTGTTATTATTCATCTTCCTCAGACCTCAGTTTCCTCATCCATAAACTTATGAGAGGTGGGGGGCTGTGTTTGTGCTGGATTAGATGATTTCTGGGGTCTTTCCAGCTATATAAGTTTTTCATGCTAATGTGTCTGCTCTCTGTTAACATGTGTGTGGACAAATACAGTTTTACTAAAAGATGTTAATCATTTCTAGGAACTTGCCACATCAGACTCAGATTCCCCAACAGCAGACTACAGGTGAGTATGAAAAGTAATAAGTTCATGTTTATGAACGAAGCTAATAGATCAAAAGATAACTATACTACTAGATAATTTATGAAGCTTTAGCTTCACCAAGTGAGGCAAAACAGTTGTGTCATTCCTTAATCAGAGTTAGAACCTCTGAATAATAGCTTAGATCATTGCGTAGATTGGCATAAGAGTGATAAACACAGGGTAAATGATCTTACAGCAAAAGCATCCGTGGAGGTCCTGTCTAATTAAGGAAGACTGAATAAAATCCCCTTCCTTCAGTGAAGCTCCCTATTCTTCCCCTTGGTATGAAAAATTCTTAGCTTGGATGCTTCCAGGATTTGTCTCAGTAAGTGAGCAGCTTGAAACTGACTCTTACAAAAGGAAACCATTGTGACTAATCACTGAGGCTTCAGGGGGATAAATGAGAAATGGTTGGTCTGGTTTTAATGCCGTTTAAAAAGCTCTTATAACATGACCAGTGACAACAAGATGGCGGGCAATTCTCCCTGGACTATTCTATTTCCCTAAGACTTGCTTTCTTTAAGTTTATTTCTTTCAAGTGTCCCTAAAAAATTTCCACAGCCAATTATTTCATTCATCTCTGTACCAAGTAGATAACTTATTCATGATTGTTTTCTAATTAGTGGTTGATTCCTAGTTCTAATTGCTGAGCAACCAGTAATGCCTTTGTAGCTCTTTTGGAAAAGCCAGAGAAGTTTTAAAAATGTAAGTTGGATGTGGAGTTCTGAGTATGAATAGTGGTATTGTGGTAGGGAAGCTATTAAGTAAGTCTCATAAAAACTTTAGGCACATATAGAAAATGATTGCTTGTTTTCATTCAAAAAATTATCTTCTCTATTACTGCTTTCGGGAATTTAAGGAGATTTTCGTTTGACAACTTTTCAAAGATTTGAGGCAAGTATAATGAAGTTGTTCATCAGATTTTAATTATGAAATAACGTTTATAAGAATTTCCCCCACAATTCTGATTGCTTGTTTTAATTAAATGCTAACATGTTTCAACAAGACTGTTCAGTATATTAATGCAGTGGTGCTACTGTGTGAGCATTCAGGAGATTAATAAAGGAACAAACGGCTGTAATTGTGTGTTGTCTAAAGAGCAAAGAAATAAATGAATCCCTACTACCACTAATTTCATGACTTTTTAAAAAAGACGTATAATTTTAAAAGAATATTTCTTCAATGGAAATGCTAGAACTTCTTCCTCATTAACCTCCTAGACTTCCGTCTCTCCTAAGATGTCATACCTCTGATTCTTAATTAGTTCAGACAAGGAGTGAAGGAAGACAATATCTAGAAAAATAGTGAATAGTTCTTTCGAATACTTAAAAAATCTAGATTTGACTTCTCCCCGCCTCCCATTGGGAGAAATAAGGAAACCTAAGTAGATGATGTTAGGGAGATTTACCTAATAGTTGTATAAATTTTTAGCAAGTAGACTTGTTAGCTTGCTACGTTATAGTAATAGGCACCGTTTCCAAATACAAAGATAATTTATGCCTGAGCAAATGTTATAAGAGCCAAAGAATTTCCCTAGGGGGATTTTAGGTTGTTCAACATAATTTTCTAAGTTATTTTTCTAAGACAGGTTTTGGGGAACAAGCATTTTGCTTGAGTCAGGAAAGCTTTCATCTCCTTTTTAGTTAACACTTATAGCCTATTACCTTCTTGCTTTCTTATATTTTTCTGTAATTTTCTGTATTATTGCCTAAAGTACACCATATCTTCTTGGTTGTTTTCTTCTTGTTCTTGTTTTTGATGAGTCCCCAAAGTACCTAAGTGCTAAAGGGAGAGAGACCAGCCTGGCATCTTTTATAATTATGATATTAGATTTTTGTGTTTCTGCCTCTGATAAATGTAACACCAAATAGTCGTACCTCCTGAAGAGAAGAGCTAAATGGGCAAGTTACATTCCTTATTCCCATTCTGTTCATGTGAATGAAATAGTGAAGTTGGTTTCTCAATTTATAAGTTATTCCATTCTGTCTGCACGTGCATGGATTCAGTGCTATGTATGTATTTTCATGTGCACAACAGCTTTGCTGTCCCTCTATCCTGGTTATCCTGGTATCGCAAAGAGGCAACAACATTAGTGCAGGATTTTCATAATTTGTTTTTTCCAACTACCTCAAAGCACTATGCTGATGTCACAGTTTTCTTTATGAAGGTAATTTAAGCACAGGGTTTGTCCCATGGATATCAAGTCATTTTGTTTGCAGCTTGCTGTATGGAATTTGTCAAGGGAGGGTATATTTTGAAGTTTGTTTTCTTTAGTTAGTTGTTTTCTTTTAAAAGATCATCAGAAGTTTAAGAAATGAACTAGCTGCTGGGGTTGTAATGCTGGACTTAAGCACTAGCTGAGATAATAGAGCAGTTAAGAGCTGACAATAGCACTACCGTTTGGACCAGGCCCAAGCCATTAGTTTTGATGCCCCTTCAGGTTTTCTCATTTTCTCTGCCCTTCCAAACCACATGATATTTTCTAAAGAGCCACGATTAAAAGGTACAGTCATACGTCCTGCAGTCAAACTCATTCTTTTTGTTTATTGTGGGAGGAATTTTCAGGCCGCCTTTTGAGAAATACGGAACATTGTAGCTTTGACCCAAGAAGGAGATGACTAATTTAGAATTTCCTTTTTTTTGAAAACCAAATGCAGAGAAATAATGCAACATAATTATTTCAAATTATGTTAAGAAGATAGAACATTACGCCTTGCAGTAATTCGTTTTGCTCCAAATCTAAAAGTGTCCATGCTTAACTCATGCCCATATTCATTCTTACACATTGCAGGTAAATGGTATCCCTGAAGAAAGAAAACTAACCGAAGCAATGAATTTGTAATCAGACAATAGAGCACTTATATCTTATTTTTGCTCTCTTCCAATAATGCATGAGCTTTTCTGACATATGGTATGCATGTTGACAGTATCCAGTATATACCAAATAATACAATATAACATTCATTTTACTAATGTATTTTTTTTGGTACTTAAAGCATTTTTGACAATTTGTAAAACATTGATGACTTTATATTTGTTACAATAAAAAGTGACCTTTAAAATAAATGTTATTAATGAAGCCTGAAGTCTGGCAAGATTTACTTCAGAAAGTGTTTGATTGCCTCCTCTGTAGTAGGAATCTTTCATTGCTAGGAACAGGTTTGCGTGTTGGTTCTTTCTTTAATGAGATTTTTATTAAGCACTTCCTATAATGTATAAAATGTCTATGCTTCTGTGTTCCGAGTGAGCTACCCATTTACTTAATACTTTTATCCTTGTGGCCTGTAAAGCTTGTTGTTTTAGGGTAAACATGGCCCTTTGGATTGTGGATCTGATGATCCCCAGTTCATGAAGGGCAGCCCAGACTGCATACTTAACCTGACTCTATAATCAGATATTTGGTTTTAGAAGCATGCCAGGAGTTGTTACTCAAAAAGAGAATAGTTACGTGCTGATGGTGACATGAATTAGCTCCAAAACCCCAGGCTTCCCTGTGGTAAAACTACTTTCAAGGCTTAGCAGAGTTTCCTTATACCATGTTGGTATATACATGCTTCATGCATCTTGGACACTACTGGATCAATGTGGTCATCAGGCCAACTAGCAGGCCGCTTTTGTTGCAGACCAGAAAACCTTCTCTTAATCTGATCAGGGCAGATTTCTGCGTTACCTATTAATTGGTCAGAGGATACACAATTGCTATCTAGATCTGATTCCAGAATCCAAGAAGATTCCGTTAGTGTTGTGAACAACTTGTCTTCCACTTAGGGGAAATAGTCTACCATGTCCTTGACATTGAAACTCCCCCTCCCAGCCACACCTTCCTGGGACTTAACAGACATTGAAACTCCCCCTCCCAGCCACACCTTCCTGGGACTTAACAGAGGATGTGGGATCTTTGGTTTTTTAAAGATTTACCTCATATTCCTTTCCAAGACATCTAGGGTATTGCCACTCGCTATTCTCCTGGATTGATCAGCTTGAGGTTGTAAAAGTATTGGGTCAGGGCCATGTGCTAGGAGAAAGGAAATGTTGCCACAACTCCCGGCAACTAGACTGTGGCACAGGGTGGAGAGTTAACAAACTGTTGCTCCTGCCAGGTGAAATCAAACTACTCCTGGTAGTCCAGATGAGCAGGAACAAAGTAATACAGGATCCGCAAATCAGGAACTGCAGATCAGGAGTCAGGAACCGTATTCATCTGTTCTAGGAAAGAGACTACTGTGGGGATTGGAAAATGCAGTTGGAGTTAGCATCAGTTTTCACATTGACCATATGGAGGAATTGAATGGGGATAAGAATCATTGGCCAGCATCTCACAAATCTTTGATAATTGCCTTAATCTCTGCAATTCCCTATAAACCAGTGATTTTGCCTCTGACTTAATATTTCGATAGGGAAGAAGATCCACATAGCTTTCCCAGTGGTTGTTGCTACCTTAGTAGCCCTTACTTTATGGGTAAAAAAATGTGGGGATTCTGCCCCATGCTGAGGATTTCTGTCCCAACTAAGCACCCTCATAGAGGACAAATGAGTACATGGTGAGTTTGGGGTCCCAATGGTGAACTTAAATTAGAACACCTTTTTTCAGTAAGCTGTTGCCCTAAAAAACCAGTTGCAATGGTTGTCTGCACTTTCAGGAACTCATGAAAACTCAGCTCTAGGTGCCAGATATCCCCTAAAAGTTTGTGACTTTTCTTTTTTCCATGGCCACTCAATAAATGATGACCTTCTCTTTGGGGAAGTTCACGTCTGTAGGTCTACACCGATGATAGAAGAGAGCATTTGGTAAAAATGTTAAGGCTAAATTTGAGGCTAAGAGAGTACTTACAGAATAATTAAGTAGAAAACGACATCAAGGCTGGAGCCTCCGAGTACAGATATAGCATGTAGGTGGGGTGTGTGACCTCTGGGTTCAGTGGTCCAAGATTTGAGCTCTTGCTTCCCATGTCCTGACTATACCCAGTTGAGGGGATGGATCAAAACTTTCACGCAAACCATTCTAAGATGGAGCAGCCTCACAAATTTGCATTTTGGAATTTCTTATGGAACACTCTTCTAGCTGCTTATCTGTTGTACACCCAGTATGTTAATATGAGTCAAGTCATGTTCTGAGGACACTGTGGTGGACCAAACGAAACACAGGCTCTGCCTTCATGCAGTTTACATTGTAGTAGGAAAGAAAGACATTCATTGAGTTGTCATACAAATAAATGTCAAATTGCAACTGTGATAAATACTATGAGGGAAAGTCATTGGTGCTACAAAAGCTTATCACAGGGGGATGTGACCTGGTCATCAGGGTCACAAAAGATTTCCTAAGGAAGTTTGCTCTGCTAGCAAAAGGATGAGTAGAAATTGCTAAGATGAAGTGGAGGAAAAAAGAGTATTTGAGGCAGAGAGAAGAGCATTGCTAAGTCCTTTGGGGAGAAGAGTTCCGGATGAGCGTAGGAGTTTACCGGAAAGTTCAGTGCAGCCAGAGTATGGAGTATAGGGAGGAGGTGTTGGGAAAGTGAGACCCAAGATAACGGGTACGACCAAACCATGCGTGACTTTAAAGGCAAAAGCGTTTTAAGAACGAAGGATGGTGATGTGGACATACTTTGCATTTTTGTACAATCAATCCAGCTGTAATATAGAGAAGAGATAGAGGAGGTGGGCAGAGTGTGAGTGGGTAGACCAGCTAGGAGGCTATTGTAGATATAACTGGAGAAATAACTTTGGTGGTAGAAGAGATGGAGAGAAATGGAGAGATTCAAGAGCTATTTAGAAACATAGGCAGAACACTCCATGACATAAATCACAGCAAGATCCTTTTTGACCCACGTCCTAGAGAAATGGAAATAAAAGCAAACAAACAAAAGAGCTATTTAGGAGGTGAAAAACAGCAGTTGTTGGTACATTGGATACTTTGGAAATGGTGTTAAGGAAAAGAAAGGGGCTAATTCTGATGGGGCCGTGTCAAATGGTAGTGCTGTCCATTGTTATAAGAGATACTGGATAAGAACCAGGATTGAGGAAAACAGTATGAGTTCAGTTGTACATAAGGTGAACTTGAAGTGCCCTTGAGAAAACCGAGAGACATGGGCTGTTGGATACATGAATTTGAAGCTCAAAGTAGAGGTCTGGGCTGGTGATATGATTGGTAAGTCATCTGGGTGTACATAGTCATTGACGCCGTGAAAGTTGATGAGGAATCTGGTCCTTGGTATGTCACCTGAACACTCGTGGATCAGCTACATTTTGTGTTACAGTTATTCCTCCAATGGCTAGCAAAAGAGTAGGGTATGTAAAGTTGAGTGTTTGCCGGAATCTAATGGACAGAGAAAGGCAGGGATGGTATTTTATTCACAGTTCACAAAATTAAAATGTAATATTACTTAGGTTTTTATTGAAACCATACTATGTTATTAATAAATCTGAAGTTTTAAAAGGTTGTACATGGGCTGCAAGGGTTTCTGTGGTTAGATCATCTCACTTTACATTCCATTAATAGGCTGCAGTTCATCTTAGGTAATTTATCATGTAGTTTTCATATTGGTGCTTATATTTTTTTAAACTGTGACAGCCATGGCAGCGTGCTGCTTAGATCTTCTTTCAGGAAAGAATTTGCCATTCAGCTGCAAGGACAGCAGTTAACTGACAGCTTCCAGTCGTTAGCACTTTCAGGACCTGCCATTGGCCTCTGAACAGAGAAACTTCCTGGGCAGGCACCCTTCAGCCATGACTGAGCATGGTCTGAGCCCTAGGGTCTGGGACTCCTCTGATGGGAAATCTTTTCTCTGGACCTTTCTATTGGGTTGGCTGTGACTTTGTCAGATGTGCACTGTGGTCGGATGACCTCTTTGCTCAATCCAGCTTCCCCTCCCCCCCGCTTTCCTTTCAGAGGTGTCAGATCGCCATCATGGGTTGAAGATTTTCCTCGCTCAATTCTGCTTCCATCCCCTCTTATCTTTCGCAGCTTTGGCCCCAATAAACCTTTGCACTTGCAATTCCATTTCAGCATCTACTTTCCAGAGGCTCCAGTGGATCTCTATAGTATTGCTTTACATTCCCAATCACAAATGTGGATCAGTGGTTCAAAAATGGTTCACTGAAGAAGAAAACTGACAACAATAAGCACACTATACCAATATGTACATGTACTGTGATTCAAAGTAATGCCATGAACATATGGAATGATTAGGGCTCCGACTGCAAATATAGAATATATGTCTCTATGTACGAGAATACATGATTTGGGGTGAGGATTTTACATAAAAGAAGCCCAAACAGAAAAGTGCTCATCTTAAAAAAGTGGATTTTATTGGATCAGAAATCTGTTCCCTAGTACCTCAGTAACTAGTTTGCTGTCTGTTTTTGCATCATTTTCAAACAATATGTAATTCCTTTTTTAATAAAAACAGTTGGGAATGAAATTGATTGCTTTTATAGATAAATTCATGAAAGGTAGCAGTACCACAGAAGTATTGAATTAGTTTGGGTCCCCCCCAGAATAGCTCGTTCATTTGGGAAGTAATCCCAGGAAGCCAGAGTATAGAAGCAGAAAGAGTGAGGCGGTCAGAAGGAAAGACAGTGAAGGTTATGTCATGCATCTGGCTGTTATTCTGGAAAGCAGAACTTGGTCCTACTGCGGATTCTGTAATGAACTATGGAGCATAAACCTCAGAGTTTTCCCTCCACGTGACAGAAGGTTTAGTCTTTTATTCACTGACTCACGTACTTTTGGGCTCTGGCTGTGAGTAGGCTGGGTGAGATCTTGGTGCTCTGGAGAAAAACCTGGGGCAGAGAAGCTCAGAGATGCTATGGACACTTGAGACGAGAAAGAAAGAAAGCTGAATAAGCTATTAGCAAAATGTCTTGATCAAGGGGCAGTGCTGGATTTTGCATAGTATTATTGACATACAATGTTTAAAGGCAATTACTATCACTTGTATTTATTAGCCGACATTTCAGTCTGCAGTGAGATGAAATCACTGATGTACAGCATACAAGTCGACTTGTGATATACATGAGATTCATCTATCGGGGAGAATGGCTTGATGACTTTTTTGCTCCATCATTGGAGTCTCATGCGGTGAGAGGACTGATTTTCATTTAGGGAAAAATTATGTTGTGAGCTGTGTTGATGTGACAAATGTATCCCTGAAATCACAGTGGCTTCACACAATGAAAGTTGACTGCTCACTAATATCACAGTACAATGCGACTATGTCAGCCTTCCTCCATTTTGTATGCTATATGATTTGGAACACATGATATCCAGGATTTCTATGGAAAAGGAAATTAAAGCTGAAAGGTCATGTTGGTTGTTTTGTTTTGTTTTTAAATTAATTTATTTATTTTTGGCTGCGTTGGGTCTTTGTTGCTACGTCTGGGCTTTCTCTAATTGTGTTCTCTAGTTGCTGCGAGCAGGGGCTACTCTTCGTTGCAGTGCACGGGCTTCTCATTGCAGTGGCTTCCCTTGTTGCGAAGCACGGTCTCTAGGCGTGTGGGCTTCAGTAGTTGTGGCTTGCAGGCTCTGGAGTGCAGGCTCAGTAGTTGTGGCGCATGGGCTTAGTTGCTCCGCAGCATGTGAGATTTTCCCAGACAAGGGCTCGAACCCATGTCCCCCGCATTGGCAGGCGGTTTCTCAACCACTGCGCCACCAGGGAAGCCCATGTTGGTTGTTTTTAAGAGACGGGCTTCGAAATGGCATCTCTCACTCTTATCTACGCTCTGGTGTTGGTAATGTCTTGTTACCCAGACATAATTGCCATGGATGCTAGGAAATGTAGTCTTCCTGTGTACTCAGGAAGAAAAAGTGGTGAACACAAGCATTGTCCCACAGATGTGGACTGGACAAAACATGTGATTGGTGCTTGTGGACTAATAGCTGTATGTGAAAATGAAGGACATAATTATGCAGATAAGTAGTTCTGTCATCCTCAGTGACCTAATTTATCAGATAGAATTTTTAATTCAGTGGAATTAAAAACAGAAAATGCCTAGATATAATAATTGAGCTAAATAAACACATTTTGGAGAAATGCTGCATTGAATTCTTTTAGAAAAATATATGATTTTAAGTTTACAGTCCCTTGTCTGCTATTTCCAAATTCAAAGATCTCAGTTTTTTTCACAGCTTCATAGAAAATCCATTTAATGATAGAACTTGACCTGAACAAAAATGAGGATACTTATATTATCTTTCTTAATCCTACTTGGTATGATTTTTTAAAATTAATTAATTAATTAATTTTGCCTGTGTTGGGTCTTCGTTTCTGTGCGCAGGCTTTCTCTAGCTGCGGCGAGCGGGGGCTACTCTTCATCACGGTGCACGTGCTTCTCATTGTCGTGGCTTCTCTTGTTGTGGAGCACAGGCTCTACACGCGCAGGCCCAGTAGTTGTGGCTCACGGGCTTAGTTGCTCCGCGGCATGTGGGATCTTCCCAGACCAGGGCTCGAACCTGTGTCCCCTGCATTGGTAGGCAGATTCTTAACCACTGCGCCACCACGGAAGCCCTGGTATGATTTTTTGCTATAGAAAGTTTAACATTTATTACAGGATATTGCCCTTACCTTATTGAATATGTTATATAAGGAACATACCTTATATTAATTGCACTTACAGAATCTTAAAACAATTGAATATTAAAATATACCTGTTCTCAAGAGTTTTCAGTAATGTACTGTGGACTTATGTTAGTAATTTTATAAATAATATATTTAATGATTTTTATATGACAAGCTTCTTTTTATTACCTAAATTTGGGTGTCCATGTGTGTGCCTAAAGCAAATTAAGTGCTAAAACAATGAGGTAAGATTGAGATAAATTGGTCTAACAGAATAATATATCCCTGTTCCTTTTTTTTCCCCCAAACCATCTCAAAATTTCTAATTGGATTTAGTATCAGGTCATTTTATTCATTCATGCAGTGAATATTTATTTAGAACCTGTAATGTTCTAGGCATTGAATTACGTTTGGTAAATAAAACAGACCTAATGTGTTATGAAAGACAATAAACAAAGTCTAGTACAATGTCTGGCACTAGTTGGCGCTAAATAAATATTTGTTGAAGGAATTAATCTAATGTCAATAAGTAAAGGCTGTGAAGGTTAAAGGAGTGTTGTAATAGGGACTGGAGAAGGGAGCTGCTTAGATTAAATGATCAGAATAGGTCTATCTTAAGAGAAAACACTTAAGGTAAAATTGGAAAGATGATCACTTGTCAGTCACCCTTAGCAATTTTGTCAGATGGAATAGCATGAGCGTGGACCCAGAACACCTTCTTGTGCCAGAAAATTTTTAAATGTCCAAAGAATAATGGAGGTTTACAAAAGAATTCAGGAGCCAGCTAGAAGGGGCTCACACTGGCCAAATATAAGACAATTTGGGTAACAAAATAAGTATAGTAATGTATTATAAACTGTAGATAAGAGTCCCTGAATCTGTACTGATATAAATGAATGAAATGCTTCCTTACAGTAGAATATCAACTAATGTAGAAGATATGATGGAATTAGCAAATCACCATTTTGCAACCACCACGGAGAAAACTGTTTAACACAAGAATCATAAATAGATAATTAAGTAGAAACTAAGATCTGGGTACTAGATATCCTACAGTGTCATTGCTTCTAAGTCCTCCCAATAAACAGAGCTAGAAAATATATAGATGTATATATGTACACACACACATCTTCTATCTCTACAGTAATATAGGATATTTACATAGACTCAAAATTATCTCTGTACAGTGTAATGATTAATTACTGTTTTAGTTTCCTAAAGCTGCTATAATAAAATATCATAATCTGGGTGGCTTAAAACAACAGAATTTACCGTCTCACAGTTCTGGAAGCTAGCAGTCTGAAATCAACATGTCATCAGGGCCCTGCTTTCTCTACAACCTTAGAGGAGAATCCTTCCTTGTCTTTTCCTAGTTTCTGGGGGTTTGCTGGCCATCTTGGCATTCCTTCGCTTGTAGTGGCAGCCCTTCTATCTCTGTCATCACATGGCCTTCTCTCCCTGTGTGTCTGTGTCTCTGTATCTCTTCTATTCTTCTCATAAGGATTCCAACCAAATTGGATTAAGGGCTGACTCTATTTCAGTGTGACTTCTTAACTATTACAACAACCTTATTTCCAAATAAATTAACTTCTGAGGTACTGGGAGTTAGGACTTCAACATATCCTTTTATTTCCCCATGTTTAATGTATTTATATTGCCAAAATACTTTCAAAGAAGGTAATGTTTTCAATTTACATCCTAACCTATGCAAAGACAGGTTGTCAAAGATGACAAAAGTAATAATATTCATCGCTGGTACTGGTGTTTCTATTTAATACTTCTTTATCACTGAAGATGAACATTTTTTACATAGTGTTCTGGCCATCCTGTTCTTTCTTCTTACTGTGGTAACAAAAACCACACATAACATCAAATTTACCATCTTAACCATTTTTAAGTGTACAGTTCAGTAATGTTAACTGTATTCACGTTGTTGTGCAACAGATCTCTAGAACTTTGTCATCTTGCAAAATTGAAACTGTACACTTGTTAAACACTGATTTCTCTTTCCCCTTGTCTCAATCCTTGGCAACTACCTTTCTACTTTCCGTTTCTATGATTTTTGACTACTTCAGCTACTTTTTGACTACTTCACTACTGTGAGTGGAATCATATAGTATCTGTCCTTTTATAACCGGCTTATTTCAATTAGCATAATGTCCTTGAAGTTCATCCATGTGGTATTATATGACAGGATTTCCTTCTCTTTTTAAGGTGGCGTAATATTTCATTGCATATCTATATCACATTCCTTTATCCATTCATCTGTTGATAGACATTTGGTTTGCTTCTACCTCTTGGCTATTGTAAATAATGAAGCAGTGAACATGGGTGTGTAAATATCTCTTCAACATGCTGCTTTGATCAACATATCTTAACAATTACCTTGGCGAAAAACAGTAACTTTACTGTAAAGAAACCTGGAAAACACTACTTTAACCAAGCAATCAAAGGTACCATCAGTAATGAGACAAGTTTATGCTACATGCCTCCTGTTATAATGCATCAAAAGAACCACCATTTCTATGATATTTCTGCCAAAAATGCATATCCTAAATCAAACAAGAAGAGACATTTGATAATACCAAACTGAGAGACATTCTACAAAATAACTGGCCTTATTTTTCAAAAGCATCAAGCTCATGGAGCTATAGACTGAGGAACTACAGATTAAAAGAAACTAGAGACATTACAACCAAATGCAATGTGTGATCTTGAGCTGGAATTCTCAGCTCTTTTAGAAATAAATTGTATACATAGAGAGAGAGATAGAAGTAAAAAAATCAAGTGTGATAAAATATTAACATTTGATAACTTTAAGTATATGGTACTAGTTGTAGTATACTTAAAACGTTTTGCAAGTCTGACATTATGTGAAAATAAAAATTCTTAAGAATAGCACTCTAACAAAATACTAAGAATGGATAAAAGGGCAAGGAGTTAATGCAGAGGAAAGAAGAGTAACTTTTGAGAAATAGGATGAGGAAGAAAAAACGGATAGAACTATTTGTCTTTGAGAAATATTTTGTATATAAAATTGATAGGATTTGTTGATGGCTTGGAAATGTGGGGAAAGGAGGAATGAAAATAATCTCCAGAGTTATGGCCTTAGTTCCTGGGTATATTTTTGATCTATTTACTGAGTTTGGGAAGGCTGAGCAAAGAATATATATCAAGCATAAAACCAAGAGTTTAGTTCTGAACTTATTTTTCCTAGTTACAAAGGCCAACTGTTACTAGGGCAAAGAGCAAGGTAGACGTGCAATCTGAGAAATTTTCTATGCCATTTGCCAAATTTTCGTGTATATAAGTTTGTGGTAAGCCTCTGAAACAAATTTTATTGGCTCCAGCAGACAGTATTAGTAAAACGTTAACCGGACATGTATACTAATGCGTGGTAATGTCTGTATCAGTGCAGAGTGTTCAAAGGTTCTGTCATGGATACAGATAATGAAGTCCAGGGTTCTTGTTTCAGGTGAATGTGTAACACAGGGCTATCTTAGACAAACCTAAAGGAGAACAAACACATTTCAAAATAGAGTTATGGCCTAACTTATCTGTGGTGATTCCTCCTCTCTGAAAATTATTGAAAAATTGAAATGAATAATTAAAATTGCTTCCTCCTGTGTTCAGGGATCAGAATGTTGAGATTGTGAACTCCCAGGCCAAGCCAAATAGTCAGGGTCATTGAGATAGAAGAATTCTTTATTGACTGCACATGGAATTTCTAGTGAGACATAACAGTGTCATTGGTGCTACATCTTTATAGTCGATAATCATGGATTAGACATGTGAGGTCTTTCTTAAAATAGCTTGGATCTATTATGTTGACACATTCTGCATCAGAGTGACTCACAAGCCTACTTGGTGAGAAATATTCTATTTTGTGAGAAATGCCAAGTGCCTAAAAAATTTTAAATTGGATGGAAGATGCATCCTTCAACTAGATTATGCTAAACAGCTTATGTCTTGATGTGTCATTCATCTACTGCTACAGTTCTGCTGTGTAACAAATTACCCCCAAAATCATAAGCATTTTTTAGCTCACGTTGGGTCAACCATTTAAGCTGGGTTTTATTAGAAGTTTCTTTCAGTCTCAGTTAAATTTCCTCATGTGTCGTGGAGTTGACTAACTATTGATCTAGGGTGGACTCAACTGGTATGGTGGGAAAACATGGTTTCCTCCACGGTTATTTCATTTAATTGGGCTGGCATGGGCATGTTCTCATAGCATGACAGAAACACAAAAGAGTTATCAGAAAATGTGCATCTTCTTTCAAGCCACTCTTTGTGACACAGTTGTTAATATGTCATTGATCAAAGCAAGTAAACTGCCTGAGCCCTAAATCAGAGTAGGAGAAGAATATAAGATTACAGGTATACTAAATAAGGGGCAGCTATTAACTGGGGCCATTAATTCAATCAATCTACCATAGTCTGCACGCTGGACCTGATTGTTTATGTTCCTTCCACATGCAAAATACACTAAACCCCTTTCAAGACTCCAAATTCTCATCCAAACACAGCAACAGACTTAAAGTACAAGATTTAATGATCTACATCAGGTTCAGATGCTTCTATTTGTGTGTGGTCTCTCTTGATATGGAGACATATACTAAACTATGAGTAATTTGCGTCATTCCCACAATTCCACATAAAATGATGAGATAGGTACTTGTTAAATAAATAGATACTTTTTAAAAGAGGGAGCATTGGAGATGTATAACAGTCATTGATTTGTTTTCAATTGCTATATAGAAATTATCACAAACTTAACAGCTTAGAACAACACAGATGTGTTATCTCACAGTTTCCATGGGTCAAGTGGCTGGGTATGCATTAGGTGAGTCCTCTGGGCAGGGTCTCGCCAGGCTGAAGTCAAGGTGTTGGCCTGAGCTATTATCTCATTTGAGACTCAGGGTGCTATTCCAAGCTCACTGGTTGTTGGAAGAATTCAGTTCCTTGTGGTTATAGTACTGAAGTCCCTGCTCTCTTGGTGGCTACAGGCTGGAGACGATTCTCACTTCCTAGATGTTGCTCTCAGTTCGTTGCCGTGTAGCCTCTTGCCTAGTTCACAGCGTGGCATCTCCTTTTTCAAAGTCAACAGGAGAATCTCTCTCATTTTGAATCTCTCCCTTTAAGAATGGCTCAGTCCCTCTTTTAAGGGTTCACTTAATTACGCCAGACTTGGGGACAATCTCTTTTTAATGAACTCGAAGTCAACTGATTAATAACCTAATCACCCCCTTTTCTTAGTCCCTTCTATACTCAATGAGAGGGGGTTATACAGGATATAATTATACCAAAAGTTTGAATGGTGGAAGCTATCTTAGAATTCTGCCTATCACAGTCCTTCCTCTGATTCCCAAAGATTCACGTCCTTTCCAAACATTTGCCCCTTTCCTAGGGGCAATGTTCTCAGGAGTATCGTCCTATTATGGCATCTGCTCAAAGTAAAAAAATCTCATCATCTAAGTTTGAATTTCATGATATTATCGGCACAAAGTCCAAAACCTCATTGTCAAACATTATTTAAATCAGATGCAGATAAGGCTCCTGGGTGTCATCTGTTAAGTGAAGTTCTTGAAGTCTGATTTCTCTTAACCTGTGAACCTGTGATACTAAAGAAACAAGTTTTTCCCCCCAACGTACCTTGGCTACAGTGGTGAGAGAAATGTAGGATAATAGTTATAAACATTCTGGTTCAAAAGGGGGAGAAAATGGTAGATAAAACGGAAACATTGATCCATAACAGCTCTGAAATCCAGTTGGGCAACTGTTTTTTCCTAGATTAGGTTTCAAGGCTTGGGAATAATCTTACGTGACTCTTGGTTCCATCCTCATTCTTTCTTTTTCATGAAAGGTAGCATGTATTATCATCCTGCTTCCTGCCAGTAGATTTTGGGGGTGGGTGAGAGGTATTAGACAACGTCCTTTAATTTGTACGTTTGCCGTCATTTTCAGTCCCAGCTGGCAGAGTTTCCACTGGAATGATTTTCTCAAGAACTTTATGGGCTTTCTATGGATCTCACTGAGATCAACTTCAGTAGACAAAAGCCATCCCTAGATTTTTTGGAGATAATTCCTTCTCTGTCTTTGCCTCCTGCTGAGATGGCAGAGGGACAGCACCTTTATGTTTCTTAGAGGCCCTCTGGTTTGATTGGGAAGATCTGGGAGGCACACCCTTAATCTCTTGCCATGGTCATTTATGTGACTGAATAAATTAAATTTAAAAAATTTTAATTAATTATTTATTTATTTTAGGATAGCACAGGGAGGCGGTGTACCATGTAGGAGAGCACAAGACTTGGAAGTAGACACATGAGTTTAACTCTTTTTGTTTTTGGCCCGCCTCGTCACTAGCTGTGTGAGCTTCTATGAAATAGGCTGTGGGTCTCTGTGTCCTCAGCTGTAAAAGGGGCAGGATGAGCATCCTCTAGGGTGAAGAGGGAGGATCATTTCATGTGGTGGTTAAGAGTATAGACATTGGAGCCTGGTTCCCTGAGTTCATATCCCAGCTCAGCCACCTATTAGCCATGTGACCTCAGTTTTCTTACCTGAAGCGACAAGTTCCAACGAACAAAAGCCCAGGACCAGATGTCTTCACAGGCGAATTCTATCAAACATTTAGAGAAGATCTAACACCTATCCTTCTCAAACTCTTCCAAATTATAGCAGAGGGAGGAACACTCCCATACCCATTCTCTGAGGCCACCATCACCCTGATACCAAAACCAGACAAAGATGTCACAAAAAAAGAAAACTACAGGCCAATATCACTGATGAACATAGATGTAAAAATCCTCAAGAAAATACTAGCAAACAGAATCCAACAGCACATTAAAAGGATCATACACCATGATCAAGTGGGGTTTATCCCAGGAATGCAAGGATTCTTCAATATACGCAAATCAATCAATGTGATACACCACATTAACAAACTGAAGGAGAAAAACCATATGATCATCTCAATAGATGCAGAGAAAGCTTTTGACAAAATTCAACACTGATTTATGATAAAAACTGTCCAGAAAGTAGGCATAGAGGGAACTTTCCTCAGCATAATAAAGGCCATATATGACAAACCCACAGCCAACATTGTTCTCAATGGTGAAAAATTGAAACAATTTCCTCTAAAATGAATAACAAGACAAGGTTGCCCACGCTCACCACTATTATCCAACATAGTTTTGGAAGTTTTAGCCACAGCAGTCAGAGAAGAAAAAGAAATAAAAGGAATCCAAACCGGAAAAGAAGTAAAGCTGTCACTGTTTGCAGATGACATGATACTATACATAGAGAATCCTAAAGATGCCACCAGAAAACTACTAGAGCTAATCAATGAATTTGGTAAAGTAGCAGGATACAAAATTAATGCACAGAAATCTCTTGCATTCTTATACACTAATGATGAAAAATCTGAAAGTTAAATTAAGGAAACACTCCCATTTATCATTGTGACAAAAAGAATAAAACACCTAGGAATAAACCTACCTAAGGAGACAAAAGACCTGTATGCAGAAAACCATAAGACACTGAGGAAACAAATTAAAGATGATACAAACAGATGGAGAGATATACCATGTTCTTGGATTGGAAGAATCAATATTGTGAAAATGACTCTACTACCCAAAGCAATCTACACATTCACTGCAATCCCTATCAAACGACCAATAGCATTTTTCACAGAACTACAACAAAAAATTTCACAATTTGTATGGAAACAAAAAAGACCCCGAATAGCCAAAGCAACCTTGTGAAAGAAAAACAGAGCTGGAGGAATCAGGCTCCCTGATTTCAGACTATCCTACAGACTACAGTAATCAAGACAGTATGGTACCGGCACAAAAACAGAAATATAGATCAATGGGACAGGACAGAAAGCCCAGAGATAAACTCATGCACATATGGTACCTTATCTTTGATAAAAGAGACAAGAATATACAATGGAGAAAAGACAGCCTCTTCAGTAAGTGGTGCTGGGAAAACTGGACAGCTACATATAAAAGAATGAAATTAGAACACTTCGTAACACCATGCACAAAAATAAACTCCAACTGGATTAAAGACCTAAATGTAAGGGCAGACACTATAAAACTCTTAGAGGAAAAAATAGGCAGAACACTCTGACATAAATCACAGCAAGATCCTTTTTGATCCACCTGCTAGAGAATTGGAAATAAAAACAAAAATAAACAAATGGGACCTAATGAAACTTAAAAGCTTTTGCACAGCAAAGGAAACCATAAGCAAGACCAAAAGACAACCCTCAGAATGGGAGAAAATATTTGCAAACGAAGCAACTGCCAAAGAATTAATGTCCAAAATATACAAGCAGCTCAAACAGCTCAATAACAAAAAAACAAACAACCCAATCCAAAAAGTCAGAAGATCTAAATAGACATTTCTCCAAAGAAGATATACAGGTTGCCAACAAACACATGAAAGGATGCTCAACATCACTAATCATTAGAGAAATGCAAATGAAAACTACAATGAGGTATCACCTCACACTGGTCAGAATGGCCATCATCAAAAACTCTACAAACGATAAATGCTGGAGAGGGTGTGGAGAAAAGGGAACCCTCTTGCACTGTTGGCAGGAATGTAAATTGATACAGCCACTATGGAGAACAGTATGGAGGTTCCTTAAAAAACTAAAAATAGAACTACCATATGACCCAGCAACCCCATTACTGGGCATATACCCTGAGAAAACCATAATTCAAAAAGAGTCATGTAATGCAATGCTCATTGCAGCTCTATTTACAATAGCCAGGACATGGACGCAACCTAGGTGTCCATCAACAGATGAATGGATTAAGAAGGTGTGGCACATATATAAAATGGAATATTACTCAGCCTTAAAAAGAAATGAAATTGAGTTATTTGTAGTGGGATGTATGGACCTAGAGTCTGTCATACAGAGTGAAGTAAGTCAGAAAGAGAAAAACGAATACCGTGTGCTAACACATATATATGGAATCTTAAAAGAAAAAATATTTTTAAAAAGGGTCTGATGAACCTAGGAGCAGGACAGGAATAAAGACGCAGACGTAGAGAATGGACTTGAGGACATGGGGAGGGGGAAGGGTAAGCTGAGAACGAAGCGAGAGAATAG
Organism: Phocoena phocoena; assembly: GCF_963924675.1. Taxonomy (NCBI): domain Eukaryota; kingdom Metazoa; phylum Chordata; class Mammalia; order Artiodactyla; family Phocoenidae; genus Phocoena; species Phocoena phocoena. The sequence goes on from NC_089227.1 coordinate 48,152,056, forward strand.
CATTGACATATATACATTACCAAATGTACAATAGATAGCTAGTGGGAAGCAGCTGCATAGCAAAGGGAGATCAGTTCGGTGCTTTGTGACCACCTAGAGGGGTGGGATAGGAGGGTGGGAGGGAGACACAAGAGGGAGGGGATATGGGGATACAAGTATACGTATAGCTGATTCAGTTTGTTATACAGCAGAAACGAATACAACATTATAAAGCAATTATACTCCAATAAAAATGTTAAAAAAATAAAAATCCAGAAGTCATAAAGGAAAAGACTGACAAAATCTTATATGTATATAAAACATCTACAAAGCAAAAACACCATAAGGAAAGCAAGAGACAGACTTAGAAAAAGTATCTGTATCTTATAGAAAAGGGCTACTCTCCTAAACGTGTAAAGAATTCCTTGAAGTTGATAAGGACCAACAATAGATAAATGAGCAAACAGTATAGGCAAAGTATTCACAGAAATGGAATTAGTAACTGCTTTTAAATATATGACAGGATGCAATTTGATAACACTCCATCGGGGCTGTGGGCTGTAGGAGACAAGCACTGATGCGTTGTTGGTTGGAAGTATAAATTGCTAGGATCCCTAAGGAAAGCAATCTTGCTGTAAATATGAAAATTAAAAATGCATATACCCTATGACCCAGTAATCCCACATCTGGGAACTTATATATAGATTCATACTGGTGGGAAAAGACCTTATAAATAAATCTTTTCACTGTAGTATTATTTGTAATAGCAATTGGTTGGAACAAATTAATAAGAGAATGGTGGATCAATATGGGAATCAATAAAGGAATGGTAGATTGCTGTTGCCATATAACCCTATGCAGGCATAATAAACAGTGGGAGACTATACACTGATAGGGAAAGATCTCCAAGGAATATGGCTAAGTTTAAAAAAAGTACAGAAACCTGGACAGGATAGTATATTTTACGTTAAAGTAATGGGAATATATATTTCTTTGTGCTGTATAAAGGGACTTTGTAAGAATACATGAAAAGCTAGTGAAAGTGGCTACATGTCCTGGGGGAGTAGCAGTCATGAGAATTAGGCAGATGACGGACTGTGGAGGAAAAATAAAACTTTTCTTTTAATATTTTTTGAACCATCTAAATATATTCCCTGTTCAAAAATAAATACATGAAAATAAATAATGAACGAAGTTGACCTTGAGAGAAGATGCTAGAGGACATGGCTGGCACCAGTATACATTCCTATTTCTGTTATCTCCACATATCTCCCCTGGTATTTTAAAGACGAGCAGAATGCTGAGAGAGAGGCTTACCAATCCTCTGGTGTCTTCTTTCTGATCTCTCCTTATAACTCCATTGGTATTTTCAAAGCTAGCACCTTGCCAAAAATGAAGTGTACACATGCTTCATGCGGGAAGTGATGGGCAATTTTAATTTTTGTTCCAATAATATGCCTGTTCCTTTTACATGTCCCCACTCAGATAAAATTAGAACTCTGAGGAAAGAAAGATAACCACGGGTCTGGTAAAGGCAGGATATCAAAGGTTTAAATCTGTAGAAAAGAAAAAAAATTGGACGACTGCAATATGTTAGAGAAGAAAAATCAATCACAACAATAAAGAGTAATAAAATAATATAGAACAGGATAGAAGCAGTAAGACTAAAATTACAGTTAGCAGAATAAATAGGAAAATGTAAAACCCCTCTGGCAATATCTGGCGTACAGCTATTCTGTCTGGTTGATTCAGAGTGCAGATTTAAATAGTAACTGGCAGGGGACAGTGGGTTAAGGGAAACATTCTCTCTCCATCTTGAAAACCAGAAGAACCATGGTCGTGCCGCACCAGGATGAGTGGTGTGTGAGGGGTAGAGACCGGCCAAGATGCTCCTCAGGAGCAAACCTGGAATTTGCTCTTAATCACAAACAGATGGGCCATTGAGGACCCAAGTTTCTGCTCCATATAGCACAGACTCAATAATTTTATTCTGTAGAATGTTTAAGGAAGGCGTAACCAAAAGCCCACTGTGGCATGTTGGAAAAAAAAAAAAAAGGAAAAACTCAATAAAGCTCCCACAGAATGATCTGCTTTGAGCACTGTTGCTTCCTGATGTACCCTCCAAGTTAAACGATTTATGTAATGTAGCCAAAGTAACGGAATGTAGTGATGTGCCACGTGAAACCATAAACTACAAACCAGCCATCAGTTGGAGAAAATCTTGCTTTAAAAAAATAAAATTGTAAAAGTTTTTTATATAAGAATATTAAAAACAGGTCTACTCATTTTTAAAATATTTTTTTCAATTTGCCTTTTAATTTATTTATGGCATTTCTTTTGACCAAGAGAAATACTTCTTTTCTTATAAATGAGTATCCCAATGCTGTGCGTTTTGTTTTCTTCTTTTGGGTATATGTTTAAGCTATTCTTTCTGTATCAGAGATTAGACTAAAATTAAGTTGTATTTTTTCCCCTCCTTTCCTTGCTAATTTAAAATTCTGTGTTCACTATATTATGAATTGTCCTGTATATAAGACTCTATTCCCAACTTTTTCTTCTGCTCCTTTGATGTAGCCCGTGAATTTAGTTGTAATTTTCTGGGTTTCTTTATTCCTGTTGAGTACAACTACTTCCCTCATTATTCTTTGGGGTGACCACGGAGGTGTGCTGCTCAGATCTCCCCTCAAAACACATGAACCAGCATGTAAGAAGAGGAGTCACCATTTTGGACGGGACAAAGGATCCTAATCAACAATAGGAGGTGGGACTGCTTTTACACAATGGCGGATGGAAAGAATGTGTGCGGAACCCAGCCTGATAAGAGTATGATTACCGAGAACGCAGACCCTTCCAGAAGGAGAGTTTGGATCACAACTCCAGGTAAGCCACGGAGAGCTGCATGGCTGGGGGCAAAAGGGATTTAGAATTGGCAGCGGAGGAGGGAGGTGTGAGCATCAGTTGTGGCCCGAAGGCTAACTGCAGATGCAAGGACTGTATTTTGTCCTACTCACCTCTCTTTTGAAAATTTATCTTTAGAAAAAGTGGTGGAAATCATGTGGGACAAACTTCTGGAAATGTGTGGATACGGATTCATGTCCAACACCAGGGGTGAACTGTGATGGCTGTGGAGGTGCCCTGTTCACATCGCCCTTCAAGAGAACCCGATGTGAAGAAGGCCATAGTGGACAGTCTGCAGATACAGCACCTTTGCAGCTGCCTCATTGTTCGGGCTGAGGTCTCCATCTCCCTGGGCTACCCCCAGCCAACAGCAAGCATGGTGGGTGTCCATTAGCCGAGCTATTCCACTCTGACACAGGACTCCTCTGAATGGGTGATCCTTGCTCCAGGTCTCCTCAACAGCCTGCCTGAGACTTCTCAGGCTTTCATGCACTCTGCAGCTCCTTACCCAAATTTCTATCCTTTCCCCTTTCCTTTCACAGGTATCACAAATGCATCATGGTTTGAGGGAAAGAGATGAATAAAAATGACATAAATTTTGAGCTTGAACATTTTTATGTAAAAAATTATAATCAGTCAAAATAGAAGATGAATGGCAACCAGGGAAAGTATTTGCGAAACTAGACAAAGGGTTGTCATCCTATTATACAATGAATGCTTACAGATTACCGAAAGGCAAGCTTTTAGTTCCATATGGATAAAGGAAATGAATAGGCACTTTATTAAGAAAAAAATTGAAAACTGAAAATAAATAATTATGACTTGATTCTCTTATCGGCCCAACCATCAAAAAAAAAAAAAAAAAAAGGAAAACCCAACAAAAACACCTTCCCTCAAAGAATTCTTTAGCTATATATGAGTTTACCAGAGCTTAAATATGATCTTCTCAGAGAGGCCTTTTCTGACCTTTGCATGGAAGAGGCCTCTTTAACACTGACCCCTTTTAAAAAATATGGA